>NC_053044.1:15300893-15609232 GCF_003473485.1 Medicago truncatula | reverse complement strand
CAGGAATCTGAATATTGACTTTAGCTTTAGGTTGAGAAGGAATACCTGAAGAATGAGCTTCTGGTTGAGTAGCTTCTGAAGCTGGTTCTGAAGAAGTAGCTCCTGAAGCATGCTTTCCTTTCAAAGTTTGTCTTAACAAAGCTGCTCCTTCCTTGACAGTTTCTTCTGCAATTTCAGCAGCTAATGAAGAAATTTCTGCAGCTTTCTCAGGAGCAAGCTCATACCCTGCTGCCTTGAGCTGTTCATCTCTTTGCTTCTCATACTGTTTCCTCATTTCCTTCCTCCTTGCTATCTCAGCAGCAACATAATCTCTAGTTTCTTGCTCTTGTTCAGGAGTGAGTCTGAAGCAAGGTGATTCCAAAGAAACAGGCTTCTGAGCCTTCTTTAGCCTAGGATCAGCTTCTTCTTTCCTTAGCTGTTTAACAGCTTCCTTGATACGCTCCTGAATGCTTGTCTCACCCTTAGCTCTTTTGCTTCTGATTACATCAAGAGCAGCTTTCCTTCTAGTAGCATCAGCTTGAACCTCAGGCTCTTTGTTTCTTTTCTTCAGAACAACTTCTTCAGAAGCAGGAACATTTGAGCTTTCAATTTTGGCAGATTTAACTTTCTTGGGTTTTGGTGCTGCAACCTCAACCTGATAAGCTTTTCTTGACCTCTTGGAAGGTTTTCTTTGAGCTTCTTCTTCCAAGTATTCTTCCTTTGAAAGGGCCTTGCTTTTTGTTTTCCTGCTCTTGGCAACAGGAAGAACTCCTCCATACATTTGCTCAGGTACATCCTTCAGGCTGATTTTCTCCCTGGTCCTTTCAAAATGCTCTCTAATGAAGTTCATCTGAACCTCGAGAGGGTCTTGTTTGCAGATGGGGGGAAAGTTAGGCATTAAAGCTGATTTAGCATCAGATTCTGTCAAATCTGTGCTCAGCTTCTTAAGATCCTTTACATCAATCAGACGCATGGACCTCAGAGTTTCTCCATTGATGATTTTCCCTCTAACAGTTCCGAACTGTTCATCAGTAAATAAGTCCACTTCCTTCAGTAGTTTGATAATCCCTCCTTGGTGGAAGATTTCAGAAAGAAGCCTCCCATAGGGCACCCAACATCTATTTTTCAGCTGGCTCTCTCTGAGCTATTGAACCATATGCCTAAAAATGTATCTGGGCACATTTGCCTTTACACTAGTAATGAAGAAGTGTAGAAGAATCTTGTGCTCCAGTGAAGGTTGATCATTACCACCACCTTTTGGTAGTAGATTTTCGTTCTGAATTTTTAGCATAATTTTGGTTTGAGGTGGCATATCAGAATAAGCAAATTTTTTGATTTTGTTGAAGAGAGTGTGATTCACAATGTCATTCCAAGGGCTCTCCTTGACTTTTGTAATGCCAGCTTTGTATTCTCCTTCTACTGGCCTTCTGAGGACGAAAGCAATTACATCCTCAGTAATGCGGACTGGAATCCCCATGATGCTTGACTTAATCTCAGTCTGAGAAAATGGTTCCAATCCCATTTCCATTCTGGATTTTCCTTTAAGTTCTGGATTGAGAAGAACTTTCTCAGCTTCTTCAACCTTTGCAGCATCTCGATCATGGATGCTTGCTCTAACCCAGAAGTGACGCACCAGCGTTTGATAAGTTGGACCGTTCAAGAAGTTGAAGTAGCTCCCCAAACCTTGAGCTTCGTAGAATTTTCCAACATCACAGTTGTGAGCAGCCAATGAGTTGAAATCTACTGGACTTTCTGACTGAATTTTCAAATCCCATTCCTCCAAGGACATGATTCTTCCTTTAATCTCGTAGGCATGAGCCTCTTGTTGTTGCATGTTTGAAGATGATCCAGGTGCAGAACTAGATGAAGCCATTTGATTGATTGAAGACGAAAAGGGTTTCTAGGGTTTTAGAGTTTCTTAGCAGAGAAGGTTAAGTTGAAATGAAAGTGTGAGTTGTGAAGTGAGTTGTGTGTGTTTGTTTAAGTGTTTTTATCAAAACGTTTGCAATTCAAAAGAGACAAACAAACATAGCATTAATGACAAATTAGGGGCACGTGTTAGTATGGTTAAAAGCATATAAAACATCATTGCCCTTTTTGTTATACTCCAATACAAATAGACCACGTCAGAAACTTTTCAGAAAACTAACCTTTGGTTAATGGGACAGCTGTTACTAAAAGTAACTGCCAACGATCCCACTAGCCTTGCTATTCAGAAGTAAAGAATACAGCTTCTGAAGTTTTAGTGATGACGTCATCTTCAGAAGCTCATTTTCCTCAGAACCTCAGTTAAGAGCTTCTGATGGACCAGATGCTTCTGAATAGACTTCAGAACCAAAACTTCTTATTTAGAGACAAGCAAATTTTTTAATCAGACACAAAGTGCATGTTCAAATTTTTCTTTATAAAATCAAATCTTTCAACAGATAAAGGCTTTGTAAATATATCAGCCCATTGATGCTCAGTATCAATGAATTGTATATCTAAAATTCCTTTTTGAACATAGTCTATGATAAAGTGATGTTTGATCTCAAATATGCTTGGCTCTAGAATGTAGAATTGGATTCTTTGACAAACAAATAGCAGCAGTATTATCACAAAAAATGGGAATACTGTTAGCATTAATCTGATAATCTTCCAACTGATGTTTCATCCAAAGTAGTTGTGTACAACAACTTGCAGCTGAAATGTATTCTGCTTCTGCTGTAGACATAGCAATAGTTGCTTGTCTTTTGCTTGCCCAGGATATCAGATTCTCTCCCAGGAATTGACAATTTCTACTGGTTGATTTTCTTTCAATCCTGTCACCAGCATAATCAGCATCACAGAATCCAATCAACTTGTAATATAGGGATTTCCTATAAAGGAGTCCAAGATTAGTTGTTCCTTTCAGATACCTGAAGATTCTTTTAACTGCAGTTAAATGAGATTCTCTAGGATCTGATTGAAATCTTGCATACAAGCATACACTGAATAAAATATCAGGTCTAGATGCAGTGAGGTATAACAGAGAACCAATCATACCTCTGTATAGCTTTTGGTCTACTATAGTTCCAGTATCTTCTTTGCTTAAGGTGCAGGTTGGATGCATTGGAGTGTTCATCACTTTACAATCTTCTAGCTTGAACTTCTTCAGAAGCTCCTTTGTATATTTTGTTTGATGAACATATACTCCTTCTTTGCTTTGGTTGATTTGAATTCCAAGAAAGAACTTTAATTCTCCCATCATGCTCATTTCAAATTCATCCTGCATTAACTTAGAAAATTCCTTGCAAAGAGATGCATTAGTAGAACCAAATATTATATCATCAACATATATTTGCACAATCAGAATGTCTTTCTTAAGAGTCCTTATGAAGAGTGTTGTGTCAACTTGTCCTCTTTTAAAATCATTTTTAATTAAGAAATTACTTAGTCTATGATACTAAGCTCTGGGAGCTTGTTTCAAGCCATATA
This sequence comes from Medicago truncatula, assembly GCF_003473485.1. Lineage (NCBI taxonomy): Eukaryota > Viridiplantae > Streptophyta > Magnoliopsida > Fabales > Fabaceae > Medicago > Medicago truncatula. Next base: position 15,605,797 of record NC_053044.1, on the reverse strand, counting down.
ATGATTTCTTAAGTTTATAAACATGACCAGGATGCTTAAGATCCTCAAATCCAGGAGGTTGTTTGACATACACTTCTTCTTCAATGACACCATTAAGAAAAGCACTCTTGACATCCATTTGATATAATATTATGCCATGATTAACTACGTAGGATATAAGTAGCCTGATTGCTTCCAATCTTGCAACTGGAGCAAATGTTTCCGTATAATCAATGCCTTCTTGTTGACTGGATCCTTGTGCAACAAGTCTAGCTTTGTTTCTGGTTACCTCTCCTTGTTCATTCAGCTTGTTTCTGAATACCCATTTTGTTCCAATAATGTTCTTCTGATAAGGTTTGGGTACCAGATCCCACACATCATTCCTTTGAAACTGATTTAACTCTTCTTGCATAGCTAGTATCCATCCATCATCTGAGAGAGCTTCTTCAACAGTTTTAGGCTCAATTATTGAAAGCAATCCTATCACAGATTCTTCTTGTCTGAAGTGAGATCTTGTTCTCCTAGGACTGTCCTTGCTTCCAATGATTAGCTCCTCAGGATGTGAAGATTTGTGTTTGAATTTTGGTTGAACCACATGCTGAGTGTTATCTTGAATGTCCTCAGAAGCATTTTCATTCTGTACTACTGGACTAGGTTCTGCTTCTGAAATTGACTCAGCTTCTGGAATAGGTTCAGCTTCTAGACTTGATTCAGCTTCTGAATTCTTTTCAGTATCAGAAGGTTGATCAGATTCTGATGCATCTTCAGAATCAGTTGTACCTGCATTACTTTCACTTTGCTCTGGAGTTTTACTTCCAGGTTCTCTATCATCAAATTTAACGTGCATGGATTCTTCCACACAATGTGTTTCTGAATTATACACTCTGTATGCTTTTGACCTTTCAGAGTAACCTAAAAAGATTCCTCTTTGAGCCTTGGCATCAAATTTCTTCAGATAGTCTTTAGTGTTTAGAATGTAACAAGTACATCCAAACTGATGAAAGTAAGAGATATTGGGTCTTCTTCCTTTAAAGAGTTCATATGCAGTTTTCTCCAACATAGGTCTGATATAGATCCTATTTTGAATATAACACGAAGTATTAACTGCTTCTGCCCAGAAATGTTTAGCTAAATTGTTTTCATGGATCATGGTTCTGGCCATTTCTTGTAAAGTTCTGTTCTTTCTCTCTACAACCCCATTTTGTTGTGGAGTTCTAGGAGAAGAAAATTCATGGAGAATCCAATGTTTTTCACAAAAAGATTCAAATGGCTCATTTTCAAATTCTCCACCATGATCACTTCTGACTCTCAAAATTTTTAATTCTTTTTCAGATTGTATTTGAGTGTAGAAGCTACTAAACACTTCACATGCATAATCTTTACTTTTAATGAATTTTACCCAAGTCCATCTGCTGTAATCATCAACAACGACTAATCCATATTTACTTCCATATAAGGATGCAGTGTTAACTAGTCCAAAAAGATCAATATGGAGTAATTCTAAGGGTCTGGAGGTTGATACAATGTCTTTGGGTTTGAAAGTACTTTTCACAATTTTCCCTTTCTGACATGCAGCACAAAGTGCATCTGAATGATAATCAATGTTAGGCAATCCTTTGACAAGTTGTAACTTGCTAATTTTAGAAATTAATCTCCAATTAGCATGTCCCAACCTTCTATGCCATACCCACTTTTTATCATTCATTGACAGAAGGCAAACTACCTTCTCATCAGCCAGATCAGAGAAATTAATCTTATAGACATTCTCAACTCTCTTTCCCTTAAATGTAATGGATTTGTCATCCTTGTTAACTAGTGTGCAGTTGGTCTTACTGAACATGACATCATACCCATTGTCACAAAATTGACTAATGCTCAATAGGTTATGCTTCAGACCATCTACAAGCCACACATTATTTATTGAGATGGAGGAATTACCAATAGTACCTGTACCAATGATTTTTCCAGTTTGGTTGCCACCAAACTTCACTTCTCCTCCATCTTTCATGGTAAGGGTAAGGAACAAAGCTTTCTCTCCTGTCATATGCCTTGAACACCCGCTGTCTAGGTACCATGACATTTGTTTCTCTCTTGCCCTTAGGCACACCTGCAGTTTTAATCAATTCAGATTTAGGTACCCATATCTTCATGGGTCCTTTTGGGTTAGTTCTGGAGGTTTTACTTTTCCTCCCTTGTACCTTGGGGTGAGTGCTGAGTAGCTTTTGATCATTTAATACTTTAGGTTTAACACCTTTGGGTATTGTTTTCTCAGAAGCAGTAACTGCTTTGTTCTTCTGATCCTTTGGCTTTAGGATTTTAGATTCTGGTTTAATCAGACTCTGAGGAACATGTTCTGATCTTTTCAGAATTTTAATCTTTGAGGTCTTAGGATCAGATTTTGTCATAACCTTAGACTCGAGGTTTTCTGGCTTTGATGTAATCTTAGCCTTAGAACCAGAAGCTTCTGGTTCTGACTGAACAGTAGTTACAGCATCAGTACCTTCAGGCACAAAGGTGAATTTCAATCCATCCTTGATACAATCACAGTAGCTCTTGAGACTATATTCTTTGGATTTCTCCTCAGAATATCCAATCCCTTTGCCATTGTTCTTGTATGTGCTGTAGATCATAGAAGCTACTTTGCTTCTGTCTATGCCAGCCATAATAAAATCATCCAAGGAAATTTCATGTTTATTGCCTGAACCTTTATCACATTTTTCTTGTAGCTTATGACAAAGAATCTTGAGTCTGTCTTCATATGTTGTTGATATGAAGTTAAACCCTTTGAGTTCTTCTTCAGAAGCTTTCAGTTCCAATAGAGTTGTTTTTTGTTGTTTCATTAAATCAACATATTTTTCTTTTAAATCAGACAACTCATTGGTTCTGTGTTCAAATAGTGATAAGAGTTCTTTTAGAGAATCAACAAGTTCTTGTCTGGGGATCTTGGAATATACCTCATTTTCATCTTCTGAATCTGATTCAGCTTCTGATATTGCTTCTGATGATACTGTTGCCACTAACCCCATGGCTGCTTTTGCATCATCATCTGCTTCTTCTTTATCAGAACCAGATTTACTGTCCAGATCTTCCCAAGTTGCCATCAAACTCTTTTTGATTTGCTTTCTGAATTTGCTAGAGCTGAAGCTTGGTTTCTTGGGTCTGCTTTTAGACTTCTCCTTCTGAAGATCAGGGCAATCAGCAATGAAATGACCAGGCTTCTTACAGTTGAAGCACCCCTTCTGATCTTCTTTCCTGGAGTTCTTATAGCCACCCCTCTTGCTCAAAAACTTCTTCTGCTTCCTTGCCAGATACTCAAGCTTGTTGGACAGCATAGCCATCTTCACAGAATGATCTTCATCAGAATCTCCATCTGGTGATTCTTCTTCAGATTCACTGGCCTTGTAAGCTTTGGAAGATTTAGAAGACTTTCCTTTAGATGGTAGAGCAATAGATGTACTCCTTTTAGAGGACTCATGCTCATTCAGACTCATTTCATGTACCTTGAGGTAACTGACAAGATCTTCAACACTCAAAGTGTTTAGATCCTTGGCTTCCTCAATAGCACTTACTTTGGGTCTCCATCTAGAAGGAAAGCTTCTCAGAATCTTGCTAACATGATCAGAAGTAACATAGCTCTTCTTCAATATTTGCAGTCCAGATACTAAAGTTTGAAATCTTGAGTACATCTCCTCTATACTCTCATCATCCTTCATCTTGAACAGCGCATACTGATGAACTAGCATTAGGGCCTTTGCTTCTCTAACCTTCTTGCTTCCTTCGTAGTTGGCACAGAGTGATGCAAACATTGCCTTAGCAGTGGATTTATCACTCATCTTCATGTATTCAGTACGAGGAATAGAAGCAACAATAATCCCTCTGATCTTGTGTTTTCTTTTTCTCTCAAAAATTACTTCTTCTGATAATACTTCAGAAGCAGTTTGGGAATAATTTTGATGTAATGACCAGAATCAGATATGCAGCGGAAAAGATCAAAGCAGAGAAAAGAAGAATAAGACACAAGCAGTTATCCTGGTTCCTTGCACAAATCGGAAGTAGTCCAGTCCCCCTTGCACTTCCAAGGAGATTTCACTATAATCACAAAGATTACAAATGCTGAATACTCTCTAAGTATGAGACTTCTCAAAATGCTCAAGCACACAGGCAAGAGTCTTCCAATGCTCAAGCACTAAGCAGGAGTCTTCTAATGCTCAAGCACGCAGGCAAGAGTCTTCTGATCAAACAAAAAATACAGGGAAAATATGTTTGACTTGAACACTTGATATACAATCAGTGGTGTTCACAATACAATACAATAAAGACTCTAGACTTGTGAATTTCTAAGATGTATCAAATCAGTGCAAAAATTCAATGTGCTTTTTAGAATCAAATTGACAGAGTTTTGGCGCTTTTTTTAACTTGTATATCTCTATCTACAATCTTCAAGTCTTCACTTCTTTATATAGAGGTGTGAAAGAGACGTTGAGATGATTAGCATGTCTAAAGAGTCGTTGAGTTCCTTTGATCATCCACCAGTAATCCTTTGCCTGATTTGGGTGTAGTCCTTTGAAGAATTAGCTTCAAATTTATTCCCATCTTGAAGGAACGTTTCTACAGGCATGGCTGTTGTCTTGTCTTGTAGCGTAGACAAAAACAGAGTAGTGGAGGTAGTGGTTGTACACTTGTACTTTGTCAACTCTGTTAACGAAGGACAAGTACTCAGTGCTCTCCAAATGACCGTTGATACCTCCCTTTCAATCCTTCGTTCTTCTTAGACGAGGTTGAAATGTTAAACAGCTACTTTGAATCTTTAGTTTGAATTTTACTGTTCAAATGTAACTTCTGGTGATGATTTTGCTTCTGATGAAAACCTTGCTTCTGATGACCTTCTGCTTCTGGTGAGCTTCTGGTTCTGATGACGTCATTACTTCAGAAGCACTTCAGCTTCAGAAGCACTTTAGCTTCAGACGCAGTTTTCTTCAGATGCTTTAAAATTCCTTTGCTCTCCATTGTTCTTCCAAGACCTATTGAAGTTAATTGACTTGCCTTTGGTCCTGTACACTTGAACAATTATTAGCAATAACCAATTGACAATTTTTAATACCTTGTTATCATCAAAACTTATTAAGGTTTATTGTGAAACACATTTTGTTCCAACAATCTCCCCCTTTTTGATGATGACAAACCATAGTATTTAAAATGTTCAATTGTTGTTGATCTAATTAATAAGATGACTACTGGGATAGAGGTTTGTAAGCTCTCCCCCTGAGTCTAATAGATCTTTAAGGTGAGGTTTGTAAGCTCCCCCTGAGTTCTATACTCATTAATTAAATTTCAATAAAATACGCACAAGATAATGAAATATCAGAAGTATTTAAAAAAAGGTTCAGAGCACAAATATGGTTCAGAGCAAAGCTCATCAAAAAGTTAACTTAATTAAGTTAATTTAATGGGGCTTAGAGCCTAAAGATACTATACAACTACTCCCCCTTTTGTCATCAACAAAAAGTAAATAAAACAAAAGAAAGAGTTTGTGTAAAACTGTAATTAACATACGCATCAGAGCAAAAACAAATAAAAAAATACAGCAATTATAATCAGAGCAAAAAATTGTAATTAGCATGAGAAATTATCAATTGATTCAGAAGTAATGATAGACAAGTCAAGGTACAAAGTCAAAGCAATATAATACTTAAAACAAAATCTAAACAAGCAAAATTGCTGTGCAACTAAGCTTTGGCTAGCTTAGACACTTGTTCCATTAAGTACTTAATCTGCTCAGACTACTTCTTGAGTTCTTCTTGTTGCTTGTTTACCATTTCTTCCTTGGCTCTCAGTCTTCTTCTCAGCCCTTCACGAATTCTGTCAGCCCTTGAGATGTAGTCACTCTCTGGATAGAAAGGAGTATCGGCTAACAGAGGCACATAATCAAGTTCTTTTACTCTTGCAGCTTCATGAAGTTCATCCAGCATATTCTTCAGCATATCAGAATGAGTTGAGATGCATTTTGTACTAAGTTGATCCAGAAACTCATTAAAATCCTTCTTCAGATCCATCCATTGATCAAGATAGTGAATTGGAGGTACAGGAACTGTTCTGAGAAGAATCACTCTCTAAATCTCATCACTTAACCTTATAAGCTCTTCATCAATATATTCAGATTCCAGGATGGTGTCTGGATAGGTGTAGGTTCAGGGATGGTTGTTTGAGATGAAGAAGGTTGGTCAGAAGCTGTTTGTTGTTCAGGAGAAGTTAGATTGATGGTTGGTGATTCTGGTTGTTGTTCTTGTTGTTGTTCTTGTTCTGGTTGTTGTGGTTGGTCAGAAACAATGTGTTCAGGAACAGTTTGTTCAGGAACACTTTGCTCTTGGTCAGAAGCAACTTGTTCAGGAACAGTAGGTTCAGGAACAATTTTCTCAGGGACGGTTTGAGTTTCTTGTTGGGTGTTTGTTTGTTGGTTTTCCAAAACAGTGTTTTCAGGGACTGTTTTAGAGGCCTTTGTGGGAGTTGGTTGCATTTCTCCTCCTAAATGTTTTTCTAGGTTGTGAAGCGTGGAGGTTTCTTGTTGTTGGGGGTCTTCTGAAGTTGCTTCTGAAACAACTTCAGAGGCTCTTTCTGGGGTTTGGTTATTTTGTGGGTTTGTTACAGGGTTGTTTTCAGGGTTGGTTTCTGGATGTTGGATACTGACAGGTTCAATCAATGGTGGTTGAAAGAAATGATCAGCAGGCAAATTCAATTTTTCACAGATTTTTATCCTCTGCTCAGAAAAATTGATTTGCGTCTGCTCAAAGTCTATAGTACCAGAAATTTTAGATTTGGTAGGTTTGAAGCCAGTAAGGAATTTACTAAGGTGCTGACTCAGAGGAACATCATCCGAGTCAGTGGAAGATGATGAGGAGGGTGAAGATGGAAGGTCAGGAATCTGAATATTGACTTTAGCTTTAGGTTGAGAAGGAATACCTGAAGAATGAGCTTCTGGTTGAGTAGCTTCTGAAGCTGGTTCTGAAGAAGTAGCTCCTGAAGCATGCTTTCCTTTCAAAGTTTGTCTTAACAAAGCTGCTCCTTCCTTGACAGTTTCTTCTGCAATTTCAGCAGCTAATGAAGAAATTTCTGCAGCTTTCTCAGGAGCAAGCTCATACCCTGCTGCCTTGAGCTGTTCATCTCTTTGCTTCTCATACTGTTTCCTCATTTCCTTCCACCTTGCTATCTCAGCAGCAACATAATCTCTAGTTTCTTGCTCTTGTTCAGGAGTGAGTCTGAAGCAAGGTGATTCCAAAGAAACAGGCTTCTGAGCCTTCTTTAGCCTAGGATCAGCTTCTTCTTTCCTTAGCTGTTTAGCAGCTTCCTTGATACGCTCCTGAATGCTTGTCTCACCCTTAGCTCTTTTGCTTCTGATTCCATCAAGAGCAGCTTTCCTTCTAGTAACATCAGCTTGAACCTCAGGCTCTTTGTTTCTTTTCTTCAGAACAACTTCTTCAGAAGCAGGAACATTTGAGCTTTCAGTTTTGGCAGATTTAATTTTCTTGGGTTTTGGTGCTACAACCTCAACCTGATTAGCTTTTCTTGACCTCTTGGAAGGTTTTCTTTGAGCTTCTTCTTCTTCCAAGTATTCTTCCTTTGAAAGGGCCTTGCTTTTTGTTTTCCTGCTCTTGGCAACAGGAAGAACTCCTCCATACATTTGCTCAGGTACATCCTTCAGGCTGATTTTCTCCTTGGTCCTTTCAAAATGCTCTCTGATGAAGTTCATCTGAACCTCCAGAGGGTCTTGTTTGCAGATGGGGGGAAAGTTAGGCATTAAAGTTGATTTAGCATCAGATTCTGTCAAATCTGTGCTCAGCTTCTTAAGATCCTTTACATCAATCAGACGCATGGACCTCAGAGTTTCTCCATTGATGATTTTCCCTCTAACAGTTCCCAACTGTTCATCAGTGAAGAAGTCCACTTCCTTCAGTAGTTTGATAATCCCTCCTTGGTGGAAGATTTCGGAGAGAAGCCTCCCATAGGGCACCCAACACCTATTTTTCAGCTGGCTCTCTCTGAGCTGTTGAACCATATGCCTAAAAATGTATCTGGGCACATTTGCCCTTACACCAGTTATGAAGAAGTGTAGAAGAATCTTGTGCTCCAGTGAAGGTTGATCATTACCACCACCTTTTGGTAGTAGATTTTCGTTCTGAATTTTTAGCATAATTTTGGTTTGAGGTGACATATCAGAATAAGCAAATTTTTTGATTTTGTTGAAGAGAGTGTGATTCACAATTGCATTCCAAGGGCTCTCCTTGACTTTTGTAATGCCAGCTTTGTATTCTCCTTCTACTGGCCTTCTGAGGACGAAAGCAATTACATCCTCAGTAATGTGGACTGGTATCCCCATGATGCTTGACCTAATCTCAGTTTGAAAAAATGGTTCCAATCCCATTTCCATTCTGGATTTTCCTTTAAGTTCTGGATTGAGAAGCACTTTCTCAGCTTCTTCAACCTTTGCAGCTTCTCGATCATGGATGCTTGCTCTAACCCAGAAGTGACGCACCAGCGTTTGATAACTTGGACCGTTCAAGAAGTTGAAGTAGCTCCCTGATGAGATAAAACCGCAAGTGCACGGTCTTACCGAAGTAGTATAAAAGAGTATCGTTCCGACAGGGAGTAGTTCAATTTAATTAACCTTTAGGAATGATTAGAAGAGAGAAGAGAATTGTAAGTTGGGGGTTTTCAAGCGTTTGAAAGATAATAATAAAAAGGGCCTTGGGATCGTTGGTTTCCTCTAAATGACAAGTCCTTCTCAAACCAAAACTATAAGCTTATAATGTTACGTTAGACCTAATTTCTCAAGACAGTTTCTCTTATGTTCCTCTAGCAACCAAGCCTATTTCGCTGACTTGATTACTATTAGATTTTGGTTCCTCTAACAACCAAGCCTATTTCGCTGACTTGATTGTTATTAGTTCCCTTGAAGATCGAAACTATATGTCTCAAAGATTGCAAAGCCTATTTCGCTGACTTTGCAATCCTTGTCTGAATTCACTTGTTCGAATATCAAAGCTCCACTTTCGTTTTATGAATTGATATTTGGAATAATGGATAAACAATTATCAAACCCTCCACTTTCGTTTCCACAGTTTGATAATGGTTGATCCATGTTAAAGCGGCGAATTCAGATAAGAAATTAGGGTTACATAAGATTAAGGCTTAGAGCTTGGTTTGATTAGGATTATGTCATTTAGACTTATCCAACAATCCCAAGACAAGGAGAAGTCTACTCACTCATGTTCATCGTAGACATGGGGTGTAACGCCCCAATTTTATTTAATAATTTTTAGTTGATTTAAAGTCCTTTATATGATTTTTAAATGATTTATGTTGATTTTGTGGTGTGGGTATTTTATTAAATGAGTTATTTTACTATTTAATAGAATAAGTGGGAATTAGTAATTATTGGAGTTGTGGGGTTAATTAATAATTAATAGAATTAATTGGGGAGTTAAAATTGAAATAAGTGGGGAGTTAAGAAAAAGGGAGAAGTAGAGAGAAACTGTTTTTCACGTACATCAGTTTTGGGAGAAAACAAGAGAAAGCAAGAGAACCAAGGGAGAGCCAGGTGAAGAGAATCAGATTTGTAGAGCTTTGTTCATCTGAATTAAGGTAAGGGTGAGGCTAACTTGCAATGATTTTAGTTTATATAATTCTGATTCTGTTTGGCAAAAGTTATGAATAAATTTGGTGAATTGGGAATTGGGGGTTAGGTTTTGGGAGTATGATTCTTGAATTGAAAAGTGTAGAAACCATGGCAATTGTGTTAAGAATCGATGTTCAGGTTGTAGAATAAACATAGGTTGAGTTTCCTATCAAATTTGGGGTTTGGGTGGATGAAAAATTGAGTTTTTGGCTGAAAACTGGTCTGTTCCCGTAGAGTTGTTCGTCGCAACTCGCCACAGCGAGTAAACTTACTCGCCTCGCGAGCTGCACAGTGACAGCATCACCTATTTCGCGTTCTTGCGTCTTTTTCACACGTTTCTGTTTTGAATTGCCATTTGGTGTAAACATGAAAGTTGTAGATAATTTTGCTAGCTTTCCAGTGGCTTTGGTTTGACTCGAAAACGATATTTGGTTTAGGAGTTATGATGAAAATACTCCAAGGAGGTCTTAGTGAAATCTTATGAAAATTCAGCACAACCATTTCTAAGTTAATCCAAAACTTATGGGATAATTCCAAGGCTCAAAACTAGAAGTACTATGAGTTCAATTAAGGTGTTTACGAGTATTTAATCCATGTTGTGAGTTGAACTTTGGGATAGCAATGAAAGTTGTATAGGATATTAAGGATGATGTGTGAAGCTGATTGTGATGAATTGAGGTTATTTTTAATATGATATAATTGCATACGCATTACTTGGATTATGTGGGAATTTTAGATAGTGTTGAATTGCAAAGATATTGTTATATCACGCTGTCTGTATACTGTTTGTGTTGCTGTTTATTGATTATGATTGTTAATGATCGTTGGTTTATACTTAACTGCATTCAATTAGAATGTACAATGTGTTGGTTCGAGTTGTAAGTGGCGAGTTGTCGTTTCTAAGTAACGGAGTCATAGGTTGTTGATGTTGACCAAGTTGGGGAGTGAGTGAGTTATTATGCACGATCGTTGTCGTTGCCTATGTTGTTGCTGTCGTAGTTGAGTTGTATGCTGATATACACAAGTTGAGTCCTTTCATGATTAGGAAACCGTTGAGGGCTCATGCCCTGGAATGCTTTGTCATTCAACTGTTGAGGGCTCATGCCCTGGAATGTTAATCATTCAACTGTTGAGGGCTTATGCCCTGGAATGCCTTGTCATTCAAATTGTTGAGGGCTCATGCCCTGGAATGTTAATCATTCAACCGTTGAGGGCTTATGCCCTGGAATGTCTTGTCATTCAAATTGTTGGGGGCTTATGCCACGGAATGCTTAGTCATTCAACACGATGGAATTGGTGCTACCTTGATGTTGTTGTTGTCGTTGTTGTTGATGGAGAATTTGTCGTAGTTGATGTCGTTGTCGATTGATTGTGTTGTTGTCGTTGTTGTAGATGGAGTTGTTGTAATTGTGGTTGTCGTTGAGTGAGTTATTGTTGTTGTTGTTGATTGAGTTGTTGTTGTCGTCGTTAGTTGATTTAGTAAGTGTTTTTAAGGATGAAGAAGTATGAATATTATTGTTGAATATATGATGCTAATTATGTTATTTAATTAAGTTGATGATTTATATATCTACTATTATTGTTTGTGAATCTCACCCCTTCTGCTTGGAATTGTTGCCCTTCGTATGAGTAACTTGCAGGTATTAAAGCTTATTAGAAGTGGTGGCTCAAGTGTCTTATGGCTCTAATACGTAACGGGATGGGAAATTGTTGTCGTGTTTTCATTCCTTATGTATCATTATGAAACTGTTGATGTTGAATTTAATCTTTACAGATATTTTGTTGAGGTCGTGTGCCAAGGTTTTATTGAAAGTTGTTTAACGTTGAAAAATACTTTCCGCTGCAATGAACTGATATTTTATCAAAGTTGATTTTAATAAGTAGTACTTTATTCTATTTATGGATTTTTGAAAAGCAGTGTAGCATGCCCGTCAGGTGTTAAACTCTGATTTACTTTTATATTTATGTTGTTGGGAAAACGGGGTGTTACATGGGGGAGAAGAGAGAAAGCATAAAAGTAAATGACAAGAAAATAAAGGAAAAGAAAAGAACTTTAATTAGAAAAGCAATTGTCACTTATTGAATTCCAAGTAAAGATGAATATTTGTGATGGATGGCCACTCTATTTATAGCATTTGTTCGACTTAAAATCTAAGCTATTACATTCGGGCTAAAAATAGAGTAGCTTAAAATCTAAGCAAAAGCAGCAAAAGTGACACTGGAGGGTGGCACGGCCGTGCCAAGGTTAGCACGGGCCGTGCCAAGCTTCTGGCATGGGGGAGACATGTTTTTGTCTCTCAATCTTCATATTTTTGCATCCAATCGGCTCCAAGTCCCTTTCTTTTGCTCCAAGACTCAATCCATCCAATATTCATTCCTGAAATAAGATAATATGCAATTTAAATTAAACTATCCTAAAAAGGAAATAATACTAACATAAAATAAAATAAAATCTAAATAAAACTAAACTAAAAAGCATATTAAAATAGTCAATAAATGACTCATCACTCCCCAAACCTTGAGCTTCGTAGAATTTTCCAACATCACATTTGTGAGCAGCCAATGAGTTGAAATCTACTGGACTTTCTGACTGAATTTTCAAATCCCATTCCTCCAAGGACATGGTTCTTCCTTTAATCTCGTAGGCAGGAGCCTCTTGTTGTTGCATGTTTGAAGATGATCCAGGTGCAGAACTAGATGAAGTCATTTGATTGATTGAAGACGAAAAGGGTTTCTAGGGTTTTAGAGTTTCTTAGCAGAGAAGGTTAAGTTGAAATGAAAGTGTGAGTTGTGAAGTGAGTTGTGTGTGTTTGTTTAAGTGTTTTTATCAAAACGTTTGCAATTCAAAAGAGACAAACAAACATAGCATTAATGACAAATTGGGGGCGCGTGTTAGTATGGTTAAAAGCATATAAAACATCATTGCTCTTTTTGTTATACTCCAATACAAATAGACCACGTCAGAAACTTTTCAGAAAACTAACCTTTGGTTAATGGGACAGCTGTTACTAAAAGTAACTGCCAACGATCCCACTAGCCTTGCTATTCAGAAGTAAAGAATACAGCTTCTGAAGTTTTAGTGATGACGTCATCTTCAGAAGCTCATTTTCCTCAGAACCTCAGTTAAGAACTTCTGATGGACCAGATGCTTCTGAATAGACTTCAGAACCAAAACTTCTTATTCAGAGACAAGCAAATTTTTTAATCAGACACAAAGTGCATGTTCAAATTTTTCTTTATAAAATCAAATCTTTCAACAGATAAAGGCTTTGTAAATATATCAGCCCATTGATGCTCAGTATCAATGAATTGTATATCTAAAATTCCTTTTTGAACATAGTCTCTGATAAAGTGATGTTTGATCTCAATATGCTTGGCTCTAGAATGTAGAATTGGATTCTTTGACAAACAAATAGCAGCAGTATTATCACAAAAAATGGGAATACTGTTAGCATTAATCTGATAATCTTCCAACTGATGTTTCATCCAAAGTAGTTGTGTACAACAACTTGCAGCTGAAATGTATTCTGCTTCTGCTGTAGACATAGCAATAGTTGCTTGTCTTTTGCTTGCCCAGGATATCAGATTCTCTCCCAGGAATTGACAATTTCCACTGGTTGATTTTCTTTCAATCCTATCACCAGCATAATCAGCATCACAGAATTTAATCAACTTGTAATATAGGGATTTCCTATACAGGAGTCCAAGATTAGTTGTTCCTTTTAGATACCTGAAGATTCTTTTAACTGCAGTTAAATGAGATTCTCTAGGATCTGATTGAAATCTTGCACACAAGCATACACTGAATAAAATATCAGGTCTAGATGCAGTGAGGTATAACAGAGAACCAATCATACCTTTGTATAGCTTCTGGTCTACTATAGTTCCAGTATCTTCTTTGCTTAAGGTGCAGGTTGGATGCATTGGAGTGTTCATCACTTTACAATCTTCTAGCTTGAACTTCTTCAGAAGCTCCTTTGTATATTTTGTTTGATGAACATATACTCCTTCTTTGCTTTGGTTGATTTGAATTAAAAGAAAGAACTTTAATTCTCCCATCATGCTCATTTCAAATTCATCCTGCATTAACTTAGAAAATTCCTTGCAAAGAGATGCATTAGTAGAACCAAATATTATATCATCAACATATATTTGCACAATCAGAATGTCTTTCTTAAGAGTCCTTATGAAGAGTGTTGTGTCAACTTGTCCTCTTTTAAAATCATTTTTAATTAAGAAATTACTTAGTCTATGATACCAAGCTCTGGTAGCTTGTTTCAAGCCATATAGTGATTTCTTAAGTTTATAAACATGATCAGGATGCTTAAGATCCTCAAATCCAGGAGGTTGTTTGACATACACTTCTTCTTCAATGACACCATTAAGAAAAGCACTCTTGACATCCATTTGATATAATATTATGCCATGATTAACTGCGTAGGATATAAGTAACCTGATTGCTTCCAATCTTGCAACTGGAGCAAATGTTTCAGTATAATCAATGCCTTCTTGTTGACTGTATCCTTGTGCAACAAGTCTAGCTTTGTTTCTGGTTACCTCTCCTTGTTCATTCAGCTTGTTTCTGAATACCCATTTTGTTCCAATAATGTTCTTCTGATAAGGTTTGTGTACCAGATCCCACACATCATTCCTTTGAAACTGATTTAACTCTTCTTGCATAGCTAGTATCCATCCATCATCTGAGAGAGCTTCTTCAACAGTTTTAGGCTCAATTATTTAAAGCAATCCTATCACAGATTCTTCTTGTCTGAAGTGAGATCTTGTTCTCCTAGGACTGTCCTTGCTTCCAATGATTAGCTCCTCAGGATGTGAATATTTGTGTTTGAATTTTGGTTGAACCACATGCTGAGTGTTATCTTGAATGTCCTCAGAAGCATTTTCATTCTGTACTACTGGACTAGGTTCTGCTTCTGAAATTGACTCAGCTTCTGGAATAGGTTCAGCTTCTAGACTTGATTCAGCTTCTGAATTCTTTTCAGTATCAGAAGGTTGATCAGATTCTGATGCATCTTCAGAATCAGTTGTACCTGCATTACTTTCACTTTGCTCTGGAGTTTTACTTCCAGGTTCTCTATCATCAAATTTAACGTGCATGGATTCTTCCACACAATGTGTTTCTGAATTATACACTCTGTATGCTTTTGACCTTTCAGAGTAACCTAAAAAGATTCCTCTTTGAGCCTTGGCATCAAATTTCTTCAGATAGTCTTTAGTGTTTAGAATGTAACAAGTACATCCAAACTGATGAAAGTAAGAGATATTGGGTCTTCTTCCTTTAAAGAGTTCATATGCAGTTTTCTCCAACATAGGTCTGATATAGATCCTATTTTGAATATAACACGAAGTATTAACTGCTTCTGCCCAGAAATGTTTAGCTAAATTGTTTTCATGGATCATGGTTCTGGCCATTTCTTGTAAAGTTCTGTTCTTTCTCTCTACAACCCCATTTTGTTGTGGAGTTCTAGGAGAAGAAAATTCATGGAGAATCCCATGTTTTTCACAAAAAGATTCAAATGGCTCATTTTCAAATTCTCCACCATGATCACTTCTGACTCTCAAAATTTTTAATTCTTTTTCAGATTGTATTTGAGTGCAGAAGCTACTAAAGACTTCACATGCATAATCTTTACTTTTAATGAATTTTACCCAAGTCCATCTGCTGTAATCATCAACAACGACTAATCCATATTTACTTCCATATAAGGATGCAGTGTTAACTAGTCCAAAAAGATCAATATGGAGTAATTCTAAGGGTCTGGAGGTTGATACAATGTCTTTGGGTTTGAAAGTACTTTTCACAATTTTCCCTTTCTGACATGCACCACAAAGTGCATCTGAATGATAATCAATGTTAGGCAATCCTTTGACAAGTTGTAACTTGCTAATTTTAGAAATTAATCTCCAATTAGCATGTCCCAACCTTCTATGCCATACCCACTTTTTATCATTCATTGACAGAAGGCAAACTACCTTCTCATCAGCCAGATCAGAGAAATTAATCTTATAGACATTCTCAACTCTCTTTCTCTTAAATGTAATGGATTTGTCATCCTTGTTAACTAGTGTGCAGTTGGTCTTAATGAACATGACATCATACCCATTGTCACAAAATTGACTAATGCTCAATAGGTTATGCTTCAGACCATCTACAAGCCACACATTATTTATTGAGATGGAGGAATTACCAATAGTACCTGTACCAATTATTTCTCCAGTTTGGTTGCCACCAAACTTCACTTCTCCTCCATCTTTCATGGTAAGGGTAAGGAACAAAGCTTTCTCTCCTGTCATATGCCTTGAACACCCGCTGTCTAGGTACCATGACCTTTGTTTCTCTCTTGCCCTTAGGCACACCTGCAGTTTTAATCAATTCAGATTTAGGTACCCATATCTTCATGGGTCCTTTTGGGTTAGTTCTGGAGGTTTTACTTTTCCTCCCTTGTACCTTGGGGTGAGTGCTGAGTAGCTTTTGATCATTTAATACTTTAGGTTTAACACCTTTGGGTATTGTTTTCTCAGAAGCAGTAACTGCTTTGTTCTTCTGATCCTTTGGCTTTAGGATTTTAGATTCTGGTTTAATCAGACTCTGAGGAACATGTTCTGATCTTTTCAGAATTTTAATCTTTGAGGTCTTAGGATCAGATTTTGTCATAACCTTAGACTTGAGGTTTTCTGGCTTTGATGTAATCTTAGCCTTAGAACCAGAAGCTTCAGGTTCTGACTGAACAGTAGTTACATCATCAGTACCTTCAGGCACAAAGGTGGATTTCAATCCATCCTTGATACAATCACAGTAGCTCTTGAGACTATATTCTTTGGATTTCTCCTCAGAATATCCAATCCCTTTGCCATTGTTCTTGTATGTGCTGTAGATCATAGAAGCTACTTTGCTTCTGTCTATGCCAGCCATAATAAAATCATCCAAGGAAATTTCATGTTTATTGCCTGAACCTTTATCACATTTTTCTTGTAGCTTATGACAAAGAATCTTGAGTCTGTCTTCATATGTTGTTGATATGAAGTTAAACCCTTTGAGTTCTTCTTCATAAGCTTTCAGTTCCAATAGAGTTGTTTTTTGTTGTTTCATTAAATCAACATATTTTTCTTTTAAATCAGACAACTCATTGGTTCTGTGTTCAAATAGTGATAAGAGTTCTTTTAGAGAATCAACAAGTTCTTGTCTGGGGATCTTGGAATATACCTCATTTTCATCTTCTGAATCTGATTCAGCTTCTAATACTGCTTCTGATGATACTGTTGCCACTAACCCCATGGCTGCTTTTGCATCATCATCTGCTTCTTCTTTATCAGAACCAGATTCACTGTCCAGATCTTCCCAGGTTGCCATCAAACTCTTTTTGATTTGCTTTCTGAATTTGCTAGAGCTGAAGCTTGGTTTCTTGGGTCTGCTTTTAGACTTCTCCTTCTGAAGATCAGGGCAATCAGCAATGAAATGACCAGGCTTCTTACAGTTGAAGCACCCCTTCTGATCTTCTTTCCTGGAGTTCTTATAGCCACCCCTCTTGCTCAAAAACTTCTTCTGCTTCCTTGCCAGATACTCAAGCTTGTTGGACAGCATAGCCATCTTCACAGAATGATCTTCATCAGAATCTCCATCTGGTGATTCTTCTTCAGATTCACTGGCCTTGTAAGCTTTGGAAGATTTAGAAGACTTTCCTTTAGATGGTAGAGCAATAGATGTACTCCTTTTAGAGGACTCATGCTCATTCAGACTCATTTCATGTACCTTGAGGGAACTGACAAGATCTTCAACACTCAAAGTGTTTAGATCCTTGGCTTCCTCAATAGCAGTTACTTTGGGTCTCCATCTAGAAGGCAAGCTTCTCAGAATCTTGCTAACATGATCAGAAGTAACATAGCTCTTCTTCAGTATTTGCAGTCCAGATACAAAAGTTTGAAATCTTGAGTACATCTCCTCTATACTCTCATCATCCTTCATCTTGAACAGCTCATACTGATGAACTAGCATTAGGGCCTTTGCTTCTCTAACCTTCTTGCTTCCTTCGTAGTTGGCACAGAGTGATGCAAACATTGCCTTAGCAGTGGATTTATCACTCATCTTCATGTATTCAGTACGAGGAATAGAAGCAACAATAATCCCTCTGATCTTGTGATGCTTTTTATAAAGCTTCTTCTGAGCAGGAGTGTGTATTTTTCTGTCAATAGCAGTTCCTTCTTCATCCAAATCCAAATCATCAACTCCATCTTCAAGAATATCCCATAATTCTTCATCCAATCCCATGATATAGCTGTACATATTGGTATTCCACCATGAAAACTCTTCTGGATCTCCATTGAACTTTGGAGCTTTTCCAGAATCTGATTTCCTTTCAGCAGTATCATAGTCATGTTTGACACTATTGTATTTTATAGAAGTAGTTGATTCCTCTCCATCAGACATGTTCTTCTTGGATCTTGATCTGTCACACGGTTAAGTGCTATGATAACAGAACAAGCTCTGATACCAATTGAAGGTGAGAAAAACACAAGAAGGGGGGGGGGGGGGGTTGAATTGTGTTTTCTTTTTCTCGCAAAAATTACTTCTTCTGATAATACTTCAGAAGCAGTTTGGGAATGCTTCTGATGTAATGACCAGAATCAGATATGCAGCGGAAAAGATCAAAGTAGAGAAAAGAAGAATAAGACACAAGCAGTTATCCTGGTTCCTTCCACTAATCGGAAGTAGTCCAGTCCCCCTTGCACTTCCAAGGAGATTTCACTATAATTGTAACACCCCGTTTTCCCAATATTCAAAAATTCTTAAAACATAACATTTATCAGAGTAAACATCAAAACAACGGGATATCACATATAACGTAATCCAACAGTTAAATAATAATTTAACCAATATCTTAAACATTGCAGCGGAAAATCATAAACATAATTCATAAAACGTTTTGGCACGTAGGCCCCATCAAATAGTTCATATCATAATCCATAACATTATAAAAATAACATAATAGTCACGTAAGAGAATGAAGCATGCTTAAACATAAACCCCATCCCGTTACGTATCAGAGCGACCTAGACGACACAGTGAAGGCAAGGCCAAGTCACGAAAGCAAACTGCACACTAAGCACGATCACCTGCAAGTTACCCATACGAAGGGCAACATTTTCAAGCAGAAGGGGTGAGATTTCATAATCAAATAACATTAATCAATGTAATTGCGAATCATAAATTAACACCATAATCATCCTTAAATAACATTGCATAATTGCTAAACAATTATAACATAATCATATATCCAATTATCATGAACAACATAACATATTCGATAATCACTTATCACATAATCACGTAATCAATCATTATTAACAAGGCATCTTAATCATGACAGTGCGACAATGCTCTTAGACTCCTTATATGCATGTGGTACCAATCGTCATCATAAGTATTAATATACTTTAATCGTGCGGAGGACAAAGCTCCTATAAAACGTGCGGAGGACAAAGCTCCTAATATTCGTGGTGAGGACTAAGCTCAATGAGATGCTATGCATGGACACTTATGAATAAAACATCGTAATCAACATATCAACATGCATCCAATAATTTGGAGCTAACTTCATCATATACTTATGCACTTAGTTAAATAACGGAAGCAGCATAAACAAATCACATAAACGAGATGATATTATTATATCAATAGCACATAAATTGCATCATTATCAAACTTTCATATCTTGCATGAATATACAATACATTAGTTCATGTTCAATTAATAACAACATAACTTAAACATCTCTACAGACTGCATTAAACGTCATCATTAGGTCTCAATACCAATTAGGGGTTCGCTCTTGATCAACACGTGCGACACAGATCGCACAAACACTCAAGCAACTAAATTCTGGTTGTACTCGCGAGGCGAGAGTTCTTACTCGCCATGGCGAGTACCACTCATCTCCCAAACTAATGTTGTTCTGGGTTCCCTCTGATCCTACATTCATTCCTAATCAATACTAGGTATGTTCAGGCACTCTATGGCATCCAAGGTCCAACTAAAAAGGTCGAAACACAAAATATGACATGCACTCTGCCTAAGCTCGCGAGGCGAGAAAGGGTTGCTCGCCATGGCGAGTTGCACCAAACAACTCGCGAGGCGAAGGGAAAGGGCTCGCGTGGCGAGCGATGAAGGTCATCACTCGCGAGGCGAGGATCATCACTCGCCGTGGCGAGCGATGAACAGAAGCACGGGCAGACTAGGGTTTTTCTCAAAAATCCAACAAACAACATGGTTCAAAGCCTAATTTTGATTCCATAATCCATCCTAAACATGTTCTAAGGTTAAAGGATGGTTTCTACATCAATCTAAACAAGTTTTACCGTTTGATCATCAATTTTTAGGGTTTTGACCTAATTTCCAAACTTTTCTAAATCAATCCTAACTTTGTCATTTAATCATCAGAATTACAACAATCAATGCTATTGAATCATTAGTCTCACCCTTACCTTGTTTGAAGAAAATCGCAGCACTCTTGGTCTCTTGCTCCTCTCTAAGCTTTTCTCCCTTTTTCCAAAAGTTTTCACGTACAAAAGTTTTTCTAAAAATATTAGGTCTTCCCTATTTATATCTCTTTCTAATAACTTATCTTATCTCACTTTCTCCCCCAAAACTATCTAAAATATCAAAACAGCCCTCAACTAAATATTTTATATTATTTTCAAATCTTTATTTTTATTTAACAATAAAATAATTCTCATATCCTTATCAAATCTTCCAAAGCTCATAACTTATCACGTCATCCATCAAATCACCAAAATCATCGCAAATCATCAAAACATATCAAAATCATGCATATATTATATAAATATAATATAATCGCCTAAACTCGATTAAATAAACGATTAAACGAAAGTGGGCGTTACAACTCTCCCCCACTTAAAAGATTTTCGTCCTCGAAAATTTTACCTCAAGCAAACAACTCTGGATAAGACTCCAGCATCTTACTCTCAAGCTCCCACGTCAAGCTTTCACCAGTCGCTCCCGACCAAACGACTCTTACGAGAGGTATCTCCTTGCCTCTCAACGTCTTCACTTTACGATCATCAATCCTCACCGGTAAAGTTTCTACCGTAAGGTTGTCTCTAACTTGCACATCATCACTTTGGATTACATGAGATGGATCCGAAACATACTTTCGAAGTTGCGACACATGGAAAACGTTGTGCAAATTCGAAAGATGCGGCGGTAAACCCACTCGGTAAGCCACCGTTCCAACTCTTTCCAATATCTGATACGGACCAATGAACTTCGGGGTCAACTTCTTTGACTTCAAGGCACGTCCTACACCAGTCATAGGAGTGACTCTCAAAAACACGTGGTCTCCTTCTTGAAACTCAAGATCTTTCCTACGCTTATCATGATAACTCTTTTGTCGACTCTGCGACGCTTTCATTTTCTCTTGGATCATCTGAACTTTCTCAGTAGTTTGCTGAACAATCTCTGGTCCTAAGACCACTCTTTCACCTGACTCAAACCAGCACAACGGAGTTCTGCATCTCCGACCATATAAAGCCTCGAAAGGTGCCATTCCAATACTTGAATGATAACTATTATTGTATGTGAACTCGATCAACGGAAGATGACTATCCCAAGTTCCTCCTTGCTCAAGAACACAAATTCTCAACAAATCCTCTAGCGACTGAATTGTCCTTTCCGACTGACCATCTGTCTGCGGATGATACGCCGAACTCAACCTCAACTTCGAACCCAAAGCCTCTTGCAAACTTTTCCAAAATCTAGAAGTAAATCTTGGATCTCTATCTGACACAATGCTCGAAGGAACACCATGCAACTTCACAATCTCCTTGATATAAATCTCTGCCAACTGGGCAACAGGGAAACTAATATTAATCGGTAGAAAATGAGCCGACTTCGTCAATCTATCAACAATAACCCAAATCGCGTCGTTCCCTCTAGGAGTATTTGGCAAACTCGTCACAAAATCCATGGATATACTATCCCATTTCCATTCTGGCACATCTAAAGCCATCATTCCAGCAGGTTTCTGATGCTCAACTTTCGACTTCTGGCAAACTAAACAGGAATACACAAACTGTGCCACATCTCGTTTCAAACCAGACCACCAGAAAATCTTCTTCAAATCATGATACATCTTCGTAGCTCCCGGATGAATACTCAAGCTACTTCTATGACTCTCTTCAAGAATCATCTTCTTAATCTCTTCATTGTCTGGGATACAAATTCTTCCTCGGAATCTCAACACACCTTGATTGTCGATTTTAAAATCACTGTCTTCAGTCTGATCTCTAGCAACCAACAAGTCCACAAACTTTACATCAACTTTCTGTGCTTCCTTGATACTTTTCAGGAATTCGCTATCAATCTTCAGCATACCCAATTTCACACTCTGAGGTGACCATTCGCAAACCAAACTCATATCTCTAAACTGTTCAAGCAATTCGAACTCTCTGACCATCATAGCGGACATATGCAATGTCTTCCTACTCAAGGCATCTGCAACAACATTAGCTTTACCTGGATGATAATTCAAACCAAAGTCGTAATCCTTCAACAATTCTAGCCATCTTGGCTGTCTCATATTCAGTTCCTTCTGATCGAACAAATACTTCAAACTCTTGTGATCACTAAACACCTCAAATCTCGAACCATACAAGTAATGTCTCCATATCTTCAATACAAAGACTACGGCCGCTAACTCGAGATCATGCGTAGGATAATTCTTCTCATGAATTCTCAACTGTCTTGAAGCATAAGCTACCACTTTACCTTTACAAGTCAACTGCGTAAGCGGAAGAGCTAACTAGGAAAATCCTTCAATAAACCTTCTACAGTAACCAGCTAAACCCAAGAAACTTCTAATCTCAGTAACTAACTTAGGAGTCTCCCACTGTGATACCGCTTCAACTTTAGACGGATCCACTGCAATACCATCACCAGAAATAACATGGCCAAGAAAACTCACTTCTTTCAACCAGAATTCACACTTAGACAATTTAGCATAAAGTTTCTTCTCTTTCAACACTTGCAAAACAATCTTCAGATGCTCAGCATGTTCTTCTTCAGTCTTGGAGTAAATCAAAATATCGTCGATAAACACAACCACAAACCGATCCAAAAATGCATGGAAGATGCGATTCATATACTCCATAAACACTCCCGGTGCATTGGTAACACCAAAAGCCATAACTTTATATTCATAGTGACCATAACGCGTTCTGAAAGCTGTCTTCTGCATATCTTCATCTTTCACTTTAATCTGGTGATAACCTGACCTCAAATCAATCTTGCTGAAAACTCGTGCACCCACTAACTGATCCATCAAATCATCAATTCTCGGAAGTGGATACCTATTCTTGATAGTTACCTTGTTCAACTGCCGATAATCAATACATAACCGCATACTACCATCTTTCTTCTTTACTAACAAAACCGGCGCTCCCCAAGGTGAAACACTTGGTCTAACAAACTTCTTCTCAAGCAAGTCCTCCAACTGTTTCTTCAACTCAGATAACTCGGAAGCAGACATACGATAAGGTGCCATCGAGACCGGCTTCGTTCCAGGAACAAGATCAATAGAAAAATCAACTTCTCTCTCTGGAGGCACATCAGGAATCTCATCTGGAAAAACTTCAGGAAAATCACACACCACTGGTAACCTATCAATCACTGCTTGATTCTCAAAAGATAAAGTAGCCATTAACGAAAACATCAAGATACCGTCGCGTTCCAGTTGCTTCAGCTGCTTAGTAGATAAAAACTCTACACCACTTTCCTCTTCGACGGAAGAGAAATGCACTGACTTGCTAAAACAATTAATAAGAACGTGGTTGTACTCTAACCAGTTCATACCCAGAATCACATCCATACCGCTCAAAGGTAGACAAACTAAATCCATTTCGAAATCACGACCAAACATAGACAAAGGACATTTCAAACATATGAGAGAGGTAGTCACCGAACCCTTAGCTGGAGTTTCGACAACCATCTCTCCATTCATATCAGACAAATCAAGTCCCAAAGCAGAAACACAATCGAAAGCAATAAAACAATGCGTAGCACCAGTATCAATAATAGCAACTAAAGGAGTATTATTCATATAGCAAGTACCTCTGATCAAACGATCCTCGTTCTCTGTCTGAGTACCAGTCAAAGCAAAGACTCTACCAGTAGTCGGCGCCCTCTTAGGCTGAGTACACTGTGAACTAATGTGACCCTCTCCATTGCAGTTAAAACACACGATGTCCGTACGCTTGCATTCAGCTACAATATGACCTTTCTTGCCACACCGAACACACTTCTTGATTTCTTCAGGGCAGACGTTGCTTTTGTGGCCTTTCCCACCACAATTGAAACACACAATCTCTGTAGCATCCTTCTTCTTAGGCCGCCTATCATCGACCATCCTCTGTTTCCCTTTATCAGCGGGGGCACTGTACGGCTTAGGACGACTCTGCTGTCCCTTGCCCTTCCTCTCATTCACTACCTTGTAGTGAGCCTTCGTATCCTCTTCGTAGATCCTGCAGCTATTAACCAAATCCTGAAAAACTCTCAGCTGTTGGTATCCAATCGCCCTCTTGATGTCGGGCCTCAAACCGTTCTCGAACTTGATGCATCTCGAGAACTCAGCATTCTCAGCAGTATAGTGCGGGTAGAACTTTGACAGCTCCACAAACTTGGCAGCATACTCTGTCACAGACATGTTTCCTTGCTTCAACTCAAGGAACTCGATCTCCTTCTTCCCGCGAACATCTTCCAGAAAGTATCTTTTCAGGAACTCTCTCCTGAAAACAGCCCAAGTCACAACAGCTCCCTCCTGCCCAAGGGTAGGCAGAAGAGCAACCCACCAGTCGTCAGCTTCCTCGGCTAGCTGATGAGTACCAAACCGTACCTTCTGATCTTCAGTGCACTGCATAACCCGGAAAATCCTCTCAATCTCCTTAAGCCACGTCTGGGCTCCATCAGGGTCATAACGTCCTTTGAAAGTCGGAGGGTTCTTCTTCATGAAAGTCTCCAACATCCTAGCCTCAGCATTCGCACCAGCATTCGCGTTAGGTTGTTGTCCCACAGCTTGGGCAACAGCTTGTAGAGCAGCAGCTAACGCAGCATCGTCTCTTCCAGCCATTCCTGATATTCTACAAAAGTAGCAACAACAACATAAGATAGTAATATAAATATTACTAAGACTCGACACGACTCTCTAATTGACCGGACGGACCGACCTGCTCTGATACCAATTGTAACACCCTATTTTCCCAATATTCAAAAATTCTTAAAACATAACATTTATCAGAGTAAACATCAAAACAACGGGATATCACATATAACGTAATCCAACAGTTAAATAATAATTTAACCAATATCTTAAACATTGCAGCGGAAAATCATAAACATAATTCATAATTCATAAAATGTTTTGGCACGTAGGCCCCATCAAATAGTTCATATCATAATCCATAACATTATAAAAATAACATAATAGTCACGTAAGAGAATGAAGCATGCTTAAACATAAACCCCATCCCGTTACGTATCAGAGCGACCTAGACGACACAGTGAAGGCAAGGCCAACTCACGAAAGCAAACTGCACACTAAGCACGATCACCTGCAAGTTACCCATACGAAGGGCAACATTTTCAAGCAGAAGGGGTGAGATTTCATAATCAAATAACATTAATCAATGTAATTGCGAATCATAAATTAACATCATAATCATCCTTAAATAACATTGCATAATTGCTAAACAATTATAACATAATCATATATCCAATTATCATGAACAACATAACATATTCGATAATCACTTATCACATAATCACGTAATCAATCATTATCAACAAGGCATCTTAATCATGACAATGCGACAATGCTCTTAGACTCCTTATATGCATGTGGTACCAATCGTCATCATAAGTATTAATATACTTTAATCGTGCGGAGGACAAAGCTCCTATAAAACGTGCGGAGGACAAAGCTCCTAATATTCGTGGTGAGGACTAAGCTCAATGAGATGCTATGCATGGACACTTATGAATAAAACATCGTAATCAACATATCAACATGCATCCAATAATTTGGAGCTAACTTCATCATATACTTATGCAGTTAGTTAAATAACGGAAGCAGCATAAACAGATCACATAAATGAGATGATATTATTATATCAATAGCACATAAATTGCATCATTATCAAACTTTCATATCTTGCATGAATATACAATACATTAGTTCATGTTCAATTAATAACAACATAACTTAAACATCTCTACAGACTGCATTAAACGTCATCATTAGGTCTCAATACCAATTAGGGGTTCGCTCTTGATCAACACGTGCGACACAGATCGCACAAACACTCAAGCAACTAAATTCTGGTTGTACTCGCGAGGCGAGAGTTCTTACTCGCCATGGCGAGTACCACTCATCTCCCAAACTAATGTTGTTCTGGGTTCCCTCTGATCCTACATTCATTCCTAATCAATACTAGGTATGTTCAGGCACTCTATGGCATCCAAGGTCCAACTAAAAAGGTCGAAACACAAAATATGACATGCACTCTGCCTAAGCTCGCGAGGCGAGAAAGGGTTGCTCGCCATGGCGAGTTGCACCAAACAACTCGCGAGGCGAAGGGAAAGGGCTCGCGTGGCGAGCGATGAACAGAAGCACGGGCAGACTAGGGTTTTTCTCAAAAATCCAACAAACAACATGGTTCAAAGCCTAATTTTGATTCCATAATCCATCCTCAACATGTTCTAAGGTTAAAGGATGGTTTCTACATCAATCTAAACAAGTTTTACCGTTTGATCATCAATTTTTAGGGTTTTGACCTAATTTCCAAACTTTTCTAAATCAATCCTAACTTTGTCATTTAATCATCAGAATTACAACAATCAATGCTATTGAATCATTAGTCTCACCCTTACCTTGTTTGAAGAAAATCGCAGCACTCTTGGTCTCTTGCTCCTCTCTAAGCTTTTCTCCCTTTTTCCAAAAGTTTTCACGTACAAAAGTTTTTCTAAAAATATTAGGTCTTCCCTATTTATATCTCTTTCTAATAACTTATCTTATCTCACTTTCTCCCCCAAAACTATCTAAAATATCAAAACAGCCCTCAACTAAATATTTTATATTATTTTCAAATCTTTATTTTTATTTAACAATAAAATAATTCTCATATCCTTATCAAATCTTCCAAAGCTCATAACTTATCACGTCATCCATCAAATCACCAAAATCATCGCAAATCATAAAAACATATCAAAATCATGCATATATTATATAAATATAATATAATCGCCTAAACTCGATTAAATAAACGATTAAACGAAAGTAGGCGTTACAATAATCACAAAGATTACAAATGCTGAATACTCTCTAAGTATGAGACTTCTCAAAATGCTCAAGCACACAGGCAAGAGTCTTCCAATGCTCAAGCACTAAGCAAGAGTCTTCAAATGCTCAAGCACGCAGGCAAGAGTCTTCTGATCAAACAAAAAATACAGGGAAAATATGTTTGACTTGAACACTTGATATACAATCAGTGGTGTTCACAATACAATACAATAAAGACTCTAGACTTGTGAATTTCTAAGATGTATCAAATCAGTGCAGAAATTCAATGTGCTTTTTAGAATCAAACTGACAGAGTTTTGGCGCTTTTTTTAACTTGTATATCTCTATCTACAATCTTCAAGTCTTCACTTCTTTATATAGAGGTGTGAAAGAGACGTTGAGATGATTAGCACGTCTAAAGAGTCTTTGAGTTCCTTTGATCATCCACCAGTAATCCTTTTCCTGATTTGGGTGTAGTCCTTTGAAGAATTAGCTTCAAATTTATTCCCATCTTGAAGGAACATTTCTACAGGCATGGCTGTTGTCTTGTCTTGTAGCGTAGACAAAAACAGAGTAGTGGAGGTAGTGGTTGTACACTTGTACTTTGTCAACTCTGTTAACGAAGGACAAGTACTCAGTGCTCTCGAAATGACCGTTGATACCTCCCTTTCAATTCTTCGTTCTTCTTAGACGAGGTTGAAATGTTTAACAACTACTTTGAATCTTTAGTTTGAATTTTACTGTTCAAATGTAACTTCTTGTGATGATTTTGCTTCTGATGAAAACCTTGCTTCTGATGACCTTCTGCTTCTGGTGAGCTTCTGCTTCTGATGACGTCATTACTTCAGAAGCACTTTAGCTTCAGACGCAGTTTTCTTCAGATGCTTTAAAATTCCTTTGCTCTCCATTGTTCTTCGAAGACCTATTGAAATTAATTGACTTGCCTTTGGTCCTGTACACTTGAACAATTATTAGCAATAACCAATTGACAATTTTTAATACCTTGTTATCATCAAAACTTATTAAGGTTTATTGTGAAACACATTTTGTTCCAACAATCTCCCCCTTTTTGATGATGACAAACAATAGTATTTAAAATGTTCAATTGTTGTTGATCTAATTAATAAGTTGACTACTGGGATAGAGGTTTGTAAGCTCTCCCCCTGAGTCTAATAGATCTTTAAGGTGAGGTTTGTAAGCTCCCCCTGAGTTCTATACTCATTAATTAAATTTCAATAAAATACGCACAAGATAATGAAATATCAGAAGTATTTAAAAAAAGGTTCAGAGCACAAAAATGGTTCAGAGCAAAGCTCATCAAAAAGTTAACTTAATTACGTTAATTTAATGGGGCTCAGAGCCTAAAAATACTATACAACTACTCCCCCTTTTGTCATCAACAAAAAGTAAATAAAACAAAAGAAAGAGTTTGTGTAAAACTGTAATTAACATACGTATCAGAGCAAAAACAAATAAAAAAAAATACAGCAATTATAATCAGAGCAAAAAATTGTAATTAGCATGAGAAATTATCAATTGATTCAGAAGTAATGATAGACAAGTCAAAGTACAAAGTCAAAGCAATATAATACTTAAAACAAAATCTAAACAAGCAAAATTGGTGTGCAACTAAGGTTTGGCTAGCTTAGACACTTGTTCCATTAAGTACTTAATCTGCTTAGACTGCTTCTTGAGTTCTTCTTGTTGCTTGTTTACCATTTCTTCCTTGGCTCTCAGTCTTCTTCTCAGCCCTTCACGAATTCTGTCAGCCCTTGAGATGTAGTCACTCTCTGGATAGAAAGGAGTATTGGCTAACAGAGGCACATAATCAAGTTCTTTTACTCTTGCAGCTTCATGAAGTTCATCCAGCATATTCTTCAGTATATCAGAATGAGTTGAGATGCATTTTTACTAAGTTGATCCAGCAACTCAATAAAATCCTTCTTCAGATCCATCCATTGATCAAGATAGTGAATTGGAGGTATAGGAACTGTTCTGAGAAGAATCACTCTCTAAATCTCATCACTTAACCTTATAAGCTCTTCATCAATATATTCAGATTCCAGGATGGTGTCTGGAATAGGTGTAGGTTCAGGGATGGTTGTTTGAGATGAAGAAGGTTGGTCATAAGCTGTTTGTTGTTCAGGAGAAGTTAGATTGATGGTTGGTGATTCTGGTTGTTGTTCTTGTTGTTGTTCTTGTTCTGGTTGTGTGGTTGGTCAGAAACAATGTGTTTAGGAACAGTTTGTTCAGGAACACTTTGCTCTTGGTCAGAAGCAACTTGTTCAGGAACAATTTTCTCAGGGACGGTTTGAGTTTCTTGTTGGGTGTTTGTTTGTTGGTTTTCCAAAACAGTGTTTTCAGGGACTGTTTTAGAGGCCTTTGTGGGAGTTGGTTGCATTTTTCCTCCTAAATGTTTTTCTAGGTTGTGAAGCGTGGAGGTTTCTTGTTGTTGGCGGTCTTCTGAAGTTGCTTCTGAAACAACTTCAGAGGCTCTTTGTGGGGTTTGGTTATTTTGTGGGTTTGTTACAGGGTTGTTTTCAGGGTTGGTTTCTGGATGTTGGATACTGACAGGTTCAATCAATGGTGGTTGAAAGAAATGATCAGCAGGCAAATTCAAATTTTCACAGATTTTTATCCTCTGCTCAGAAAAATTGATTTGCGTCTGCTCAAAGTCTATAGTACCAGAAATTTTAGATTTGGTAGGTTTGAAGCCAGTAAGGAATTTACTAAGGTGCTGACTCAGAGGAACATCATCCGAGTTAGTGGAAGATGATGAGGAGGGTGAAGATGGAAGGTCAGGAATCTGAATATTGACTTTAGCTTTAGGTTGAGAAGGAATACCTGAAGAATGAGCTTCTGGTTGAGCAGCTTCTGAAGCTGGTTCTGAAGAAGTAGCTCCTGAAGCATGCTTTCCTTTCAAAGTTTGTCTTAACAAAGCTGCTCCTTCCTTGACAATTTCTTCTGCAATTTCAGCAGCTAATGAAGAAATTTCTGCAGCTTTCTCAGGAGCAAGCTCATACCCTGCTGCCTTGAGCTGTTCATCTCTTTGCTTCTCATACTGTTTCCTCATTTCCTTCCTCCTTGCTATCTCAGCAGCAACATAATCTCTAGTTTCTTGCTCTTGTTCAGGAGTGAGTCTGAAGCAAGGTGATTCCAAAGAAACAGGCTTCTGAGCCTTCTTTAGCCTAGGATCAGCTTCTTCTTTCCTTAGCTGTTCAGCAGCTTCCTTGATACGCTCCTGAATGCTTGTCTCACCCTTAGCTCTTTTGCTTCTGATTACATCAAGAGCAGCTTTCCTTCTAGTAGCATCAGCTTGAACCTCAGGCTCTTTGTTTCTTTTCTTCAGAACAACTTCTTCAGAAGCAGGAACATTTGAGCTTTCAGTTTTGGCTGATTTAACTTTCTTGGGTTTTGGTGCTGCAACCTCAACCTGATAAGCTTTTCTTGACCTCTTGGAAGGTTTTCTTTGAGCTTCTTCTTCCAAGTATTCTTCCTTTGAAAGGGCCTTGCTTTTTGTTTTCCTGCTCTTGGCAACAGGAAGAACTCCTCCATACATTTGCTCAGGTACATCCTTCAGGCTGATTTTCTCCTTGGTCCTTTCAAAATGCTCTCTGATGAAGTTCATCTGAACCTCCAGAGGGTCTTGTTTGCAGATGGGGGGAAAGTTAGGCATTAAAGCTGATTTAGCATCAGATTCTGTCAAATCTGTGCTCAGCTTCTTAAGATCCTTTACATCAATCAGACGCATGGACCTCAGAGTTTCTCCATTGATAATTTTCCCTCTAACAGTTCCGAACTGTTCATCAGTGAATAAGTCCACTTCCTTCAGTAGTTTGATAATCCCTCCTTGGTGGAAGATTTCAGAGAGAAGCCTCCCATAGGGCACCCACCACCTATTTTTCAGCTGGCTCTCTCTGAGCTGTTGAACCATATGCCTAAAAATGTATCTGGGCACATTTGCCTTTACACTAGTAATGAAGAAGTGTAGAAGAATCTTGTGCTCCAGTGAAGGTTGATCATTACCACCACCTTTTGGTAGTAGATTTTCGTTCTGAATTTTTAGCATAATTTTGGTTTGAGGTGGCATATCAGAATAAGCAAATTTTTTGATTTTGTTGAAGAGAGTGTGATTCACAATGTCATTCCAAGGGCTCTCCTTGACTTTTGTAATGCCAGCTTTGTATTCTCCTTCTACTGGCCTTCTGAGGACGAAAGCAATTACATCCTCAGTAATGCGGACTGGAATCCCCATGATGCTTGACCTAATCTCAGTCTGAGAAAATGGTTCCAATCCCATTTCCATTCTAGATTTTCCTTCAAGTTCTGGATTGAGAAGCACTTTCTCAGCTTCTTCAACCTTTGCAGCATCTCGATCATGGATGCTTGCTCTAACCCAGAAGTGACGCACCAGCGTTTGATAAGTTGGACCGTTCAAGAAGTTGAAGTAGCTCCCCAAACCTTGAGCTTCGTAGAATTTTCCAACATCACAGTTGTGAGCAGCCAATGAGTTGAAATCTACTGGACTTTCTGACTGAATTTTCAAATCCCATTCCTCCAAGGACATGATTCTTCCTTTAATCTCGTAGGCATGAGCCTCTTGTTGTTGCATGTTTGAAGATGATACAGGTGCAGAACTAGATGAAGCCATTTGATTGATTGAAGACGAAAAGGGTTTCTAGGGTTTTAGAGTTTCTTAGCAGAGAAGGTTAAGTTGAAATGAAAGTGTGAGTTGTGAAGTGAGTTGTGTGTGTTTGTTTAAGTGTTTTTATCAAAACGTTTGCAATTCAAAAGAGACAAACAAACATAGCATTAATGACAAATTAGGGGCGCGTGTTAGTATGGTTAAAAGCATATAAAACATCATTGCCCTTTTTGTTATACTCCAATACAAATAGACCACGTCAGAAACTTTTCAGAAAACTAACCTTTGGTTAATGGGACAGCTGTTACTAAAAGTAACTGCCAACGGTCCCACTAGCCTTGCTATTCAGAAGTAAAGAATACAGCTTCTGAAGTTTTAGTGATGACGTCATCTTCAGAAGCTCATTTTCCTCAGAACCTCAGTTAAGAGCTTCTGATGGACCAGATGCTTCTGAATAGACTTCAGAACCAAAACTTCTTATTCAGAGACAAGCAAATTTTTTAATCAGACACAAAGTGCATGTTCAAATTTTTCTTTATAAAATCAAATCCACTACAAGAAAAACTACATTTTGCGACATTTAAAATTGCTGATTGCGACGGTTACAAGGGTCGCAAATGCACATTTGCGGCTGTTCCCCAACCGTCGCGGATGTTGGGGTCGCAAGTGACTTTTGCGACCCTTCATAGAACAGCCGCACCAACTGCCGCAAAAGGCACTGCGACACTTGCCAACCGTCGCAAATGAAGAGATTCACATGGATTTTTCAATGGACTTGCAACGGTTGCTAACTGCCGCAAATGTATATAATTTTTTTTTTTTTTTTTTAGAAGTCACAATCTCAATATAATTTAATTTGCCCTGATTTAAAAAAATTTCTGTAGAATTTGAAGACAATCTCAAAATATATTACTAAAGACTTAAAATGCAAAATATACATAATTAAGTTTGATCCATACATCAACTTAACTAAAACAAAATATATGCAGTGCCAAGTTTAAACATTCAAAAAACGAAACACTAGTGACTGAACATTCAAAACAGCTGTAGCAAAATTAGAAGTCCATAACAAAACAGCTGTAGCAAAATTAGAAGTTCCCTAGTGATGTTGCTTCAATGATCCTCAAGGCGGTGGCTAGACTCAGATGAATGTCTACCATCTCTTGTTTCTAAATTTGTTGGCTGAAAAGAAGAAAAAAAAATAAGATAATGATTAGTAAATTGAAACGCAAAATATTGAAACTGAAAAGAAAAAAAAAACACCAGAGATATCAAATATATCGATAAATGGCACAATATTCGAGTACTTGTATTGCTCAAAAAAAGCATCAGAGTTGTCAAGATACAAGTAAAAACACAACATTCAGTAGTGACAAAAATGAGCCGGTCATAGCAGTTATACAAAGACAAGTCTAAGGACTCTTGCAGATATCAACTTATAATTTTATTTTTAAAAGAGAAGATGTTTTTGCAATAGTTTGGTAAAAGTTACCTCTTTGTCTCTAGAATTTTGCACTTGCATTTGCATTAAAAAAGCAACTTGTGCCTTCAAGAAATCAACTTGTGAAGCCTTCTCCTTAAGAGAATCAATCTCAGCTTGCATTTTCAACATTTTCTCATTAGCCTCGATGGAAGATGAGGCTGATCTAGTAGAGTGACTAGAGATTCGAGATGGTGTTATCCCAAGCCCCATAGAACGGACATATCCAGCATGTTCCTTTCCAAACACTTTGAAAAATGCTTCATTCTCACATTGAGTGTTTTGCATTTCAACTTGCAATAGTTCCTGCATATACAACATACAACAGTTCATGAAACAATTAAATAAAACATAACATCAACAAATTTTGACAGTGATAATGTCAAACATTTCATAAATTAAATAAAACATAAACTTTCAATGTTATGACCTCTTTAGGCAATAATACAGTGATAATGTAAACATTTCATTTTAGGCAAGCTATGAGGTATTATGACCTCTTTTTCAATTGTGCAGAAAAGAAATTGTCACTTACAGCTTTTTGCCTTGCATATTCATTGACAAATTTTCCCTTGGCATCTTTATGCGAAACAGCATACATATCTCCCCTGCTATATTCTCGACCATATCTCAATTCCTACAAGTAAGCACATACAATAATTACTCGTTCATTTCCAAACAATCTTATAATGTACGTCCAGATGAGATCACCAATTACAGAGTATTGCATACACAAAAAAGCAACATATCAAAGATAAACTCATCTGTGAGTGAACCATACCAACTCATCTTTTCTGATCGCAAGCGAGTCAGTTCCTAGGGTATGAGGATTTTTTTGCTTTTCCCGATTTCTTGCATTTTTTTGTGCAATCGCCTGCATTAATTGAAACAATAATTTTTATACACGCATCAATTAAAAGCTTAAAAAAAAAAATGAAACCATAATTACCACTTGTTCAGCCTTCCTCCTAAAATTGACAAAAACAGCCCAATGATCTGGGTGAATAAAACTTGGACTATTTTTGAGATTCTCCTCTAATGTGAGTTCCCATTTGTAATGTTTATTAAACAATCGAGACTTTCCATCCCTCCATTTCTTTCCAAGGCTAGAGATAACATATTTTTTATGGTCTCCATCATCATCAACAACAAACTTTGACTTACAACATAAACATAAAAAAGCAAATTGTTAGTTAACACAAAAAACAAAAAAAATCATATATATTCAAATGTGTATCAATTGTACCTTTACTTTGCTATTATAAAACTCAGTTTTCTTTTTCTTTAAAATTGCAGCATCCCATCTTTAAATTGCCTTGCCAATTATCGGGAAATCATTAAATTGCCTTGCCAATTGGCCCAAATAATTTGCTAACAATTTAGCAGATTGCCCCACCGGTTGAGGAACATCATTCCATCGAGTCACAGAGAGCTACACAAAAGTAGGCACAAGTTAGACTACTCAGACATAAGTAAATCAAACACTAAATTTACTTCTACTGAGTTCATACTAAATAGAAACCTAATAAATAACGAAAGAACTGAACCTGTTATCAGATAGCAACTTAAAAAATAAATAAAAGAGCAGCTGCGACAATGACCATTACAGCGTGAAGTAGTACAGCGTACCAAAGCAATTCAATCAAAGTTGATTGAATTGATAGCAGCAGAACCTAACAGAAGCAACAACATGAACTTTAATTAAAACAAATTAAAAGAAAGTAGTACAGCGTACCAAAGCAATTCAATCAAAGTTGATTGAATTGGTAGCAGCAGCACCTAACAGAATGTGACATGCCTCCTAACCTAGTGCTCAGGAATAAATTAACTTGTTATTCAAAGTAGTTCTTGACTTTATTTTTTACTAGAACAATAACTCTATGAGTTGCTAAACATTAAAAGACTAATAGAATTCAAAGATAATTGAGCATAAATTTATGGGTTTGTCTAACATGTGCCGTAATTAAAAATAGTAGCTATTAACAACTATTTATTAAAAAATACAAACATAGGTGGAGTATGGTAGAAATTTCAAGACTAAAACACTCATTCGTCGTTACGTTAATCCACTGACATCAATAATATAGGTGGAGTATGGTAGAAATTTCAACATTAATTTTAATGAAAATTCGTCATTGTTTCTTACGAAAAGCACAAAGCTAGAAGAAAAAACACATTTCATCTTGAATAATCAACCTTCTTCAAAACCATATTTAATAGAGACATAAATTCAATAAAATAGTACAAGAAATGATTGAAATATTTAATACACTGACTCACAATTTCCTAAAATTGAACAAAAACAAATGAAAACAATCAAAATGAAAATTTAGAAATTGACGTTGATACAGTAGTCTTTGAATTCGGCCAGCAGTACTGGTTTGAGTTGCAGATCTAATTAGTGATCTATCTCTGATCCACAAGGTTTTAACTCCTTTTACATCATAGTTTTAACTTTTAAGTGTGATCTTCATAATTATAACAAAACCAAACATTTGAGAAGTAAAAACGAAAGTCGCTTGAGCATTCATGGGGTCGACACTTGCGGGGGATATCTCAGACATGGAAGTCATATAACACATGAGAAAAAAGAACATTGCAGGGTACACAAAAATACCTGGCTCCCGAGTTGGTGTCATAATAATTATTGTTAGAAATGACATGAAAAAGGAAAACATATTCAAAACTGAAAACGTCGTGAAATCAGTTTTAGACAAGACAGATTTCCCAACATTTTTTAGGGTAGAAATAGTAGAATTGGAGGAAGTGATGTTCAAATTATTGTCATCAGCACTAATCTGATAAACTCCACCAGGGGGACTCAGAGTTGATTCGTACATGGTAGTTGCAATAAGAGTCGCAACTACTAACCAAGCGTTACGTTCCTCCCCTGTTATGTTAGTTCTACTAAAAAGGTTCTGAGAGAAGAATTTATCCATAAGTGTGGTCTTTGACCTAAGCCAATGTGCAGGTGAGGGAGCATCTGTGACTTCTAAGCTTGGTTTTGACCCAGCACTGAATAATATACTCTTGATCTCTGGAATGCTTGCTATGTCCAATGCTGTTTTATTCTCCAAATTCTTTTTGTGCAAATTTATTTTAGTCTTTACCAATGATAGAAGCTCCTGCACTACCAGTGGTTCACTACTTAGTGCTGCAATGTGTAAAATTGTGTTTCCTGCCTCATCCCTCTCGTTTAATATTCTACTCTTCAGCTCTTTAGCGCCCCTCCGTTTATTTTTTTCGAGCCACCCAACAAGCACTTGAAAGGACTCAAATTGTTCATTCTTAATAGCAATATGCAGTGGGGTCTCGCACCTCACAGTCCAATCTTCAATGGATTCTGGACACGAGAAGAGAAAGTGAGCTAAAAGATCAACCTCACCAATTTGGCTTGCAAAATGAAGAGGAGTTAAGCCGTCTCGTCCTATACCTCTAACAAGGTCTTTGTTGATTTTTACAAAGCGATACACCATCTGTTTTTGGTCATTTTGCATAGCGAGATGGATGGGGCTGAATCCTTGCGGATTTAGCTTTAAAGCAAACGAAGGTTTCAACGTCATAATCTCAGTGGCAAAATGAAGGTGACCCATAGATGCAGCGATATGTAATAGAATTCAAAGATAATTGAGCATAATTGATTCATATACTGCTACAGCAGCGCCTAACCCATCTACAAGCAGCCCACACCAGAAAATGACAGCAAAAGCCAAACAAAACATGCTTACATCACAGGCACACCTTCCAGAACCGTAAAGCCATTGCTGAAACATCACTGCACAGCAGACGAAACCGATACTCCCAACCCCACTAACGACAAAATTAACGCACCAAGCAATCCCTCAGTAAGCGGGATTCAAATAATATACTAACGACAAAACAAACCGATACTCCAATCCCCACTAACGACAAAAGAAATAGAGATGTAGATTTGCCGATACGGTAAGCGGTGTAACAAATAATATACTAACGATTCAGGGCTAAAAACCAGTAAAGGTGAAGGATTACATAACTAACTTAAAACATGTTAACTTAAAACAATTTTCACTGTACCAGAAGAACCCAAATCAAATTTTCTGAATCAAAAACTTAAAGCAAAGGTGAAGGATTACATAAATCAAAAAACCCAAATCAGAAACCCTAAAATTTTAAATCACAAATTAGCAGCAATAAAATCAATTTAGCAAAGGTAATTCACTAACCTTTCAGAGCAATAAAATCAATGGTGATGGATTGGGGACTGAGTGAGTTGGAATCTGAGCAATATTGGGTGTGAGAAGAATATGAATCAGCTATTGGACCGATTGTAGAACCGATTGGACCGATTCAAAGCTAGGTTAGGGTTTGGGAAGGAGACAAATCTGAATCGAGTGTCTAGGTTTGGAGTGTGAGATCGATTGAGTTGGTTGCAGCCATAACAAGGAAGAAGAAGGGGTGAGGAGCGAGTGAGTTGGTGAAGAGTGAGTACGAAGGGTGAACGATGGAGATGGGTGAGTTTGCGATGGAGTGAGTTGGTGAGGAGTGAGTTGGCGATGGAGATGGAGTGAGTTGGTGAGGAGTGAGTTGGCGATGGAGATGGAGATGGAGAAAGGAGTGAGTTTGCGAGTTTGGGAAAGTGAGAAAGAAAGGGGGGAACGAAAATTTGGTAAAGCGGGGAATGAAAATATATAACGCGCCTTCTAATTAATTAACCAAAAAAATCTGCGACGGTTCATGCTAACAGCCGCAACAATGTTGCAAAAATGCACTTTGAGGCAGTTGCAAAGTAAGGGTCGCAGATGAAGTGTTGCAATTTGCAGTTTTTCTTGTAGTGATCTTTCAACAGATAAAGGCTTTGTAAATATATCAGCCCATTGATGCTCAGTATCAATGAATTGTATATCTAAAATTCCTTTTTGAACATAGTCTCTGATAAAGTGATGTTTGATCTCAATATGCTTGGCTCTAGAATGTAGAATTGGATTCTTTGACAAACAAATAGCAGCAGTATTATCACAAAAAATGGGAATACTGTTAGCATTAATCTGATAATCTTCCAACTGATGTTTCATCCAAAGTAGTTGTGTAAAACAACTTGCAGCTGAAATGTATTCTGCTGTAGACATAGCAATAGTTGCTTGTCTTTTGCTTGCCCAGGATATCAGATTCTCTCCCAGGAATTGACAATTTCCACTGGTTGATTTTCTTTCAATCCTGTCACCAGCATAATCAGCATCACAGAATCCAATCAACTTGTAATATAGGGATTTCCTATACAGGAGTCCAAGATTAGTTGTTCCTTTTAGATACTTGAAGATTCTTTTAACTGCAGTTAAATGAGATTCTCTAGGATCTGATTGAAATCTTGCACACAAGCATACACTGAATAAAATATCAGGTCTAGATGCAGTGAGGTATAACAGAGAACCAATCATACCTCTGTATAGCTTCTGGTCTACTATAGTTCCAGTATCTTCTTTGCTTAAGGTGCAGGTTGGATGCATTGGAGTGTTCATCACTTTACAATCTTCTAGCTTGAACTTCTTCAGAAGCTCCTTTGTATATTTTGTTTGATGAACATATACTCCTTCTTTGCTTTGGTTGATTTGAATTCCAAGAAAGAACTTTAATTCTCCCATCATGCTCATTTCAAATTCATCCTGCATTAACTTAGAAAATTCCTTGCAAAGAGATGCATTAATAGAACCAAATATTATATCATCAACATATATTTGCACAATCAGAATGTCTTTCTTAAGAGTCCTTATGAAGAGTGTTGTGTCAACTTGTCCTCTTTTAAAATCATTTTTAATTAAGAAATTACTTAGTCTATGATACCAAGCTCTGGGAGCTTGTTTCAAGCCATATAGTGATTTCTTAAGTTTATAAACATGACCAGGATGCTTAAGATCCTCAAATCCAGGAGGTTGTTTGACATACACTTCTTCTTCAATGACACCATTAAGAAAAGCACTCTTGACATCCATTTGATATAATATTATGCCATGATTAACTGCGTAGGATATAAGTAACCTGATTGCTTCCAATCTTGCAACTGGAGCAAATGTTTCAGTATAATCAATGCCTTCTTGTTGACTGGATCCTTGTGCAACAAGTCTAGCTTTGTTTCTGGTTACCTCTCCTTGTTCATTCAGCTTGTTTCTGAATACCCATTTTGTTCCAATAATGTTCTTCTGATAAGGTTTGGGTACCAGATCCCACACATCATTCCTTTGAAACTGATTTAACTCTTCTTGCATAGCTAGTATCCATCCATCATCTGAGAGAGCTTCTTCAACAGTTTTAGGCTCAATTATTGAAAGCAATCCTATCACAGATTCTTCTTGTCTGAAGTGAGATCTTGTACTCCTAGGACTGTCCTTGCTTCCAATGATTAGCTCCTCAGGATGTGAAGATCTGTGTTTGAATTTTGGTTGAACCACATGCTGAGTGTTATCTTGAATGTCCTCAGAAGCATTTTCATTCTGTACTACTGGACTAGGTTCTGCTTCTGAAATTGACTCAGCTTCTGGAATAGGTTCAGCTTCTAGACTTGATTCAGCTTCTGAATTCTTTTCAGTATCAGAAGGTTGATCAGATTCTGATGCATCTTCAGAATCAGTTGTACCTGCATTACTTTCACTTTGCTCTGGAGTTTTACTTCCAGGTTCTCTATCATCAAATTTAACGTGCATGGATTCTTCAACACAATGTGTTTCTGAATTATACACTCTGTATGCTTTTGACCTTTCAGAGTAACCTAAAAAGTTTCCTCTTTGAGCCTTGGCATCAAATTTCTTCAGATAGTCTTTAGTGTTTAGAATGTAACAAGTACATCCAAACTGATGAAAGTAAGAGATATTGGGTCTTCTTCCTCTAAAAAGTTCATATGCAGTTTTCTCCAACATAGGTCTGATATAGATCCTATTTTGAATATAACACGAAGTATTAACTGCTTCTGCCCAGAAATGTTTAGCTAAATTGTTTTCATGGATCATGGTTCTGGCCATTTCTTGTAAAGTTCTGTTCTTTCTCTCTACAACCCCATTTTGTTGTGGAGTTCTAGGAGAAGAAAATTCATGGAGAATCCCATGTTTTTTGTAACGCCCACTTTCGTTTAATCGTTATTTAATCGAGTTTAGGTGATTATATTATATTTATATAATATATGTATGATTTTGATATGTTTTGATAAATTGTGGTGATTTTGATGATTTGATCGATGACGTGTTAAGTTATGAGTATTGAAGGATTTGATTATGATATGAGATTTATTTTATTGTTAAATAAAATAAAGATTTGAAAAATATTTAGTTGAGGGCTGTTTTGATATTTTAGATAGTTTTGGGGGAGAAAGTGAGATAAGATAAGTTATTAGAAAGAGGTATAAATAGGAGAAGACCTAATATTTTAGAAACTCATTGTACGTGAAAACTTTTGGAAAAGGGAGAAAAAGCTTAGAAGGGAGAAGAGCATAGAGAGAGCTGCGATTTCTTCATAACCAGGTAAGGGTGGGACTAATAACTCAGTAGCATTAACCTCTGTAATTCTGATGATTAGTTGACGAAGTTAGGATTGATTTAGTGAAGTTTTGGAATTAGGTCAAAACCCTAAAATTTGAGAATAAACGGTAAAACTTGTTTAGATTGATGTAAGAATTGCCCTGTAACCTTAGAATATGTTTAGGATGAATTCTGGAACCAAAACCAAGCTTAGAACCATGTGAAACGTCGGAATTTTGTGATTTTAGGAAGCCTGGCCGTAGCGACATTCATCGCTCGCCACGGCGAGCTAAGATCCTCGCCTCGCGAGTGATGATCTTCATCGCTCGCCACGCGAGCCTTTCCTTCGCCTCGCGAGTTGTTTGGTCCAACTCGCCATGGCGAGCAACCCCTCCTCGCCTCGCGAGCTTAGGCAGAGTGCATGTCTTATGTTGTATTTTCGACTTTTTAGTTGGACCTTGAGTGCCTTTAAGTGCCTAGACATACCTAGAGATGATTAGGAATGATTTTAGGACAGGATTGAACCCAGAACAACATCAGTTTGGGAGATTAGTGTTACTCGCCATGGCGAGTAAGTACTCTCGCCTCGCGAGTACAACCAGAATGTAGTTGCTTGAGTGTTTGTGCGATCTGTGTCGCATGTGTTGATCAAGAGTGAACCCCTAATTGGTATTGAGACCTAGTGGAGACGTTTAATGCAGCCTGTAGAGTTGTTTAAGTTGTGCTGATATTTAATGGACATGAACTAATGTATTGTACATTCATGCAAGATATGAAAACTTGATAATGATGTAATTTATGTGCTATTGATATAATGATATCATTTTGTCTATGTGATCTGTTTATGCTGCTTCCGTTGTTTAACTAAGTGCATAAGTATATGATGAAGTTTAGCTCCAAATTATTGGATGCATGTTGATAAGTCGATTACGTTGTTTTGTTCATATGTGTCCATGCATAGCATAACATTGAGCTTTGTCCTCACCACGAAAATTAGGAGCTTTGTCCTCCGCACGTTTTATAGGAGCTTTGTCCTCCGCACGATAAAAGTATATTAATACTTATGATGACGATTGGTACCACATGCATATATGGAGTCTAGGAGCATTGTCACATTGTCATGATTAAGATGCCTTGTTGATAATGATTGAATATGTGATTACGTGATACGTGCTTATTGATTATGTTATGTTATCCCTAATTAATGGATACATGGTTACGTGTTAAAAGTTTAGCAATTATGCAAAGTTAATTAATGAAATGACCATGTTGTTAACTTATGATTCTTAATTGCATTGTTTAATGTTAATCTGTTATGAAATCTCACCCCTTCTGTTTGAATGTTACCTCGACCGTGGGTAACGTGCAGGTGACCGAGCTTAGTGTGCTGTTTCCGTCGTGAGTGGCCTTGCCTTCACTGTGTCTTCTAGGTCGCTCTGATACGTAACGGGATGGGGCTTTATGAATTATGCATGCTTCATTCTATTACGTGACTTTTATGCTATTTATGACTATGAACTGATTTCTTTTAAGAATTATGATGAGGCCTGCGTGCCAAAACCGATTTATGGATTACGAACTAAATTCCGCTGCAATGTTAAGAATATTATGTTAAATCATTATTTAACCGTCTTGGATTATGTTATATGTGATATCCCGTTTTTTATGATGCTACTCTGATAAATGCTATGTTTTTAAAGAAATTTTGATGTTGGGAAAACGGGGTGTTACATTTTTCACAAAAAGATTCAAATGGCTCATTTTCAAATTCTCCACCATGATCACTTCTGACTCTCAAAATTTTTAATTCTTTTTCAGACTGTATTTGAGTGCAGAAGCTGCTAAACACTTCACATGCATAATCTTTACTTTTAATGAATTTTACCCAAGTCCATCTGCTGTAATCATCAACAACGACTAATCCATATTTACTTCCATATAAGGATGCAGTGTTAACTAGTCCAAAAAGATCAATATGGAGTAATTCTAAGGGTCTGGAGGTTGATACAATGTCTTTGGATTTGAAAGTACTTTTCACAATTTTCCCTTTCTGACATGCACCACAAAGTGCATCTGAATGATAATCAATGTTAGGCAATCCTTTGACAAGTTGTAACTTGCTAATTTTAGAAATTAATCTCCAATTAGCATGTCCCAACCTTCTATGCCATACCCACTTTTTATCATTCATTGACAGAAGGCAAACTACCTTCTCATCAGCTAGATCAGAGAAATTAATCTTATAGACATTCTCAACTCTCTTTCCCTTAAATGTAATGGATTTGTCATCCTTGTTAACTAGTGTGCAGTTAGTCTTACTGAACATGACATCATACCCATTGTCACAAAATTGACTAATGCTCAATAGGTTATGCTTCAGACCATCTACAAGCCACACATTATTTATTGAGATGGAGGAATTACCAATAGTACCTGTACCAATGATTTTTCCAGTTTGGTTGCCACCAAACTTCACTTCTCCTCCATCTTTCATGGTAAGGGTAAGGAACAAAGCTTTCTCTCCTGTCATATGCCTTGAACACCCGCTGTCTAGGTACCATGACCTTTGTTTCTCTCTTGCCCTTAGGCACACCTGCAGTTTTAATCAATTCAGATTTAGGTACCCATATCTTCATGGGTCCTTTTAGGTTAGTTCTGGAGGTTTTACTTTTCCTCCCTTGTACCTTGGGGTGAGTGCTGAGTAGCTTTTGATCATTTAATACTTTAGGTTTAACACCTTTGGGTATTGTTTTCCCAGAAGCAGTAACTGCTTTGTTCTTCTGATCCTTTGGCTTTAGGATTTTAGATTCTGGTTTAATCAGACTCTGAGGAACATGTTCTGATCTTTTCAGAATTTTAATCTTTGAGGTCTTAGGATCAGATTTTGTCATAACCTTAGACTCGAGGTTTTCTGGCTTTGATGTAATCTTAGCCTTAGAACCAGAAGCTTCAGGTTCTGACTGAACAGTAGTTACAGCATCAGTACCTTCAGGCACAAAGGTGAATTTCAATCCATCCTTGATACAATCACAGTAGCTCTTGAGACTATATTCTTTGGATTTCTCCTCAGAATATCCAATCCCTTTGCCATTGTTCTTGTATGTGCTGTAGATCATAGAAGCTACTTTGCTTCTGTCTATGCCAGCCATAATAAAATCATCCAAGGAAATTTCATGTTTATTGCCTGAACCTTTATCACATTTTTCTTGTAGCTTATGACAAAGAATCTTGAGTCTGTCTTCATATGTTGTTGATATGAAGTTAAACCCTTTGAGTTCTTCTTCAGAAGCTTTCAGTTCCAATAGAGTTGTTTTTTGTTGTTTCATTAAATCAACATATTTTTCTTTTAAATCAGACAACTCATTGGTTCTGTGTTCAAATAGTGATAAGAGTTCTTTTAGAGAATCAACAAGTTCTTGTCTGGGGATCTTGGAATATACCTCATTTTCATCTTCTGAATCTGATTCAGCTTCTGATACTGCTTCTGATGATACTGTTGCCACTAACCCCATGGCTGCTTTTGCATCATCATCTGCTTCTTCTTT
This sequence comes from Medicago truncatula, assembly GCF_003473485.1. Classification (NCBI taxonomy): domain Eukaryota; kingdom Viridiplantae; phylum Streptophyta; class Magnoliopsida; order Fabales; family Fabaceae; genus Medicago; species Medicago truncatula. The sequence goes on along the minus strand of NC_053044.1, from coordinate 15,561,634 downwards.
ATCAGAACCAGATTCACTGTCCAGATCTTCCCAGGTTGCCATCAAACTCTTTTTGATTTGCTTTCTGAATTTGCTAGAGCTGAAGCTTGGTTTCTTGGGTCTGCTTTTAGACTTCTCCTTCTGAAGATCAGGGCAATCAGCAATGAAATGACCAGGCTTCTTACAGTTGAAGCACCCCTTCTGATCTTCTTTCCTGGAGTTCTTATAGCCACCCCTCTTGCTCAAAAACTTCTTCTGCTTCCTTGCCAGATACTCAAGCTTGTTGGACAGCATAGCCATCTTCACAGAATGATCTTCATCAGAATCTCCATCAGGTGATTCTTCTTCAGATTCACTGGCCTTGTAAGCTTTGGAAGATTTCGAAGACTTTCCTTTAGATGGTAGAGCAATAGATGTACTCCTTTTAGAGGACTCATGCTCATTCAGACTCATTTCATGTACCTTGAGGGAACTGACAAGATCTTCAACACTCAAAGTGTTTAGATCCTTGGCTTCCTCAATAGCAGTTGCTTTGGGTCTCCATCTAGAAGGCAAGCTTCTCAGAATCTTGCTAACATGATCAGAAGTAACATAGCTCTTCTTCAGTATTTGCAGTCCAGATACTAAAGTTTGAAATCTTGAGTACATCTCCTCTATACTCTCATCATCCTTCATCTTGAACAGCTCATACTGATGAACTAGCATTAGGGCCTTTGCTTCTCTAACCTTCTTGCTTCCTTCGTAGTTGGCACAGAGTGATGCAAACATTGCCTTAGCAGTGGATTTATCACTCATCTTCATGTATTCAGTACGAGGAATAGAAGCAACAATAATCCCTCTGATCTTGTGATGCTTTTTATAAAGCTTCTTCTGAGCAGGAGTGTGTATTTTTCTGTCAATAGCAGCTCCTTCTTCATCCAAATCCAAATCATCAACTCCATCTTCAAGAATATCCCATAGTTTTTCATCCAATCCCATGATATAGCTGTACATATTGGTTTTCCACCATGAAAACTCTTCTGGATCTCCATTGAACTTTGGAGCTTTTCCAGAATCTGATTTCCTTTCAGCAGTATCATAGTCACGTTTGACACTATTGTATTTTATAGAAGTAGTTGATTCCTCTCCATCAGACATGTTTTTCTTGGATCTTGATCTGTCACACGGTTAAGTGCTATGATAACAGAACAAGCTCTGATACCAATTGAAGGTGAGAAAAACACAAGAAGGGGGGGGGGGGGGGTTGAATTGTGTTTTCTTTTTCTCTCAAAAATTACTTCTTCCGATAATACTTCAGAAGCAATTTGGGAATGCTTTTGATGTAATGACCAGAATCAGATATGCAGCGGAAAAGATCAAAGCAGAGAAAAGAAAAATAAGACACAAGCAGTTATCCTGGTTCCTTCCACAAATCGGAAGTAGTCCAGTCCCCCTTGCACTTCCAAGGAGATTTCACTATAATCACAAAGATTACAAATGCTGAATACTCTCTAAGTATGAGACTTCTGAAAATGCTCAAGCACACAGGCAAGAGTCTTCCAATGCTCAAGCACTAAGCAGGAGTCTTCTAATGCTCAAGCACGCAGGCAAGAGTCTTCTGATCAAACAAAAAATACAGGGAAAATATGTTTGACTTGAACACTTGATATACAATCAGTGGTGTTCACAATACAATACAATAAAGACTCTAGACTTGTGAATTTCTAAGATGTATCAAATCAGTGCAGAAATTCAATGTGCTTTTTAGAATCAAATTGACAGATTTTTGGCGCTTTTTTTAACTTGTATATCTTTATCTACAATCTTCAAGTCTTCACTTCTTTATATAGAGGTGTGAAAGAGACGTTGAGATGATTAGCACGTCTAAAGAGTCGTTGAGTTCCTTTGATCATCCACCAGTAATCCTTTGCCTGATTTGGGTGTAGTCCTTTGTAGAATTAGCTTCAAATTTATTCCCATCTTGAAGGAACATTTCTGCAGGCATGGCTGTTGTCTTGTCTTGTAGCGTAGACAAAAACAGAGTAGTGGAGGTAGTGGTTGTACACTTGTACTTTGTCAACTCTGTTAACGAAGGACAAGTACTCAGTGCTCTCCAAATGACCGTTGATACCTCCCTTTCAATTCTTCGTTCTTCTTAGACGAGGTTGAAATGTTAAACAGCTACTTTGAATCTTCAGTTTGAATTTTACTGTTCAAATGTAACTTCTGGTGATGATTTTGCTTCTGATGAAAACCTTGCTTCTGATGACCTTCTGCTTCTGGTGAGCTTCTGCTTCTGATGACGTCATTACTTCAGAAGCACTTCAGCTTCAGAAGCACTTTAGCTTCAGACGCAGTTTTCTTCAGATGCTTTAAAATTCCTTTGCTCTCCATTGTTCTTCCAAGACCTATTGAAATTAATTGACTTGCCTTTGGTCCTGTACACTTGAACAATTATTAGCAATAACCAATTGACAATTTTTAATACCTTGTTATCATCAAAACTTATTAAGGTTTATTGTGAAACACATTTTGTTCCAACAATCAGTTTATAGATGTTTTGAGAAAATGTAAAAGTAGCATTTAAACTCTTTGAATAATTGAATTATTTGCAATGATTTGTTGCATTCAGTGTTTAAGGTGTTACACATGGCGAAAGACGCGAAGATTCTAACACGTAGACACTAACGAAAGGAAAAATCGTGCCATGAAAATCTTTAAGACTAGCAAATGTCGCCAGAGGCGAGCAAGATAGGAAAAAGAATCCATCACTTCGCCTTTTCCCAAAGCTCGTGCTTGGGGGGCTGTGGACTGTCAATATACTCATAAGGGCTCAAATGCCCTATAGAAAGACTCGAGTACCCTCTAACAGTCTTGTCGTAGTGATTTTCTGAAATTCTAGCGCACTTGTTTTAATATGTTCTGTAAGATGTTTTAACGTTTGCAATGTCCCGTTCAACGTTCCAACATCACGATAAACAAAAATAAAAACAAGAAAATAAATGACAAGAAAGTAAAGAACATAGTGAGTTTGTTGACCTAGTTCGGTGACAAACACACCTACTCTGGGGGGCTACGAAGCCAAGAAGGAAATCCACTAGTGTAGTCCTTATTCTATAGCTCTCAGCAAACTCCTCGATTACACTAAAGACTAGGACCTACCCGTATAGACTTCAACCTAGGAACTCCTAGATCTGAGATCCCATCACACTATCTTATGGTCAGTCACAACCCCTGTGACCTATCAGAACTAAACACAAACTCAAAAGTTGAAGTTACCTTCAAACAAACAACTAACACCTTGTTTCACAACTTCGGTGTAGTACACAAGAGTATCAAACTCAACACACAGTCCTAAACATGTATCACGGACGATACAAGAAAGGCTCACAATATAGGTTCTAAACTTGCATCACAAACGATACAAGAGTAGAGCACATGTAGACTCAAAACCCTAAAAGTCTAAACTTTTTAGAATGACGACTTGAATGATCACTTTGGTCTTGAAGTCTCCCTTATATACTGAAGCAGCTTGGGCTAAATAGTTTAGTTGGGCTTCGGTACAAAGCAGATCGGTTCAGCTATTCTGCAAAACAAGAATCATAAACAAATATGAAAAGTCCTAAAATGTTGGAACATCTTTAGGATCATTCCAACCAATAAAAAATATTTCCTAAAATATAAATACTACTTTAGAAATATTCCATAGCTGATTCTGTAAAGATATGCGCGTTAGTTGGTTAATAAGATAAGGAAATATTGTTTCCTTAAACAATAAAGGGCGCACATACAAATATGCATGAACTCAGGCACACTGAACCGTGGTAGGATGTTGGAACATCATATCTAACATCTTACAGAGATACCTAAACACATGTTGGAACATTGGTTCCAACAACACAAACAAGGATATTTGTTTTAGCAATAATGCAGTCAATACAAATACCCAACAATCTCCCCGTTTGGCAAATTTTTGGCTAAAACAAATTAAGGCCAAAATATAAAGAATAGAGAGGGATACATAAGAACATTTCTCCAAGAGCATGTATACATACTTATGAAGAAATAGCTAGCACACAGAATCTAAAGAGATACCTTAGATACACTTCCTCAAGTCATCACGAACACATATTCAAGAAGAAGGAATAGCCTGATAGTATCACTAAAGTAACAGATGTGTGCATACAAGAATACCTCACGAGTCTTCAATCACAGCTTTAGCTTAAGAGGTATTACACTCATCAGAGACATGCAGAAGCGGATAAGATATATGCATAGTCTTCCAAGAGCAGAGGAAAAATAAATTCCTATGCTACAGAGAGGAAACATAAGTTCCCGTACACATTGGATGTTTCAACATCCTTCACAACACTAGAGAAGAGGAAAAATAAATTCCTTTGCTACAATTAGGGAAAATGAATTCCCACATAATGGATGTTCCATCATCCTTCACCACATAGAGCAGAGGAAAAACAAATTCCTATGTTACACTTAGGGAAAAATGAACTCCCATAAACATTAGGATGTTCCTACATCCTTTAGCACAATAGACAGGAGTACCTACCACACATAGAGGCAAGGAAAAAATAAATTTCCCAACCTAGAGAGTACTGTCACTAACCAACCATAGAAGCAAGGGAAAAATAAATTCCCATACCTACAAGTGATAAACATGGATGTCTACAGAGTACTGTCACCAACCACAAATAGAAGCAGGAAAAATAAATTCTCATACTTACAAGTGACAGACATGGATGTTTAAACATCTGGCTCAGCATCCTGTCAAACAGCTTGAACTAGTGCAAGCACACATAGAAGTATCACTCCCCCTGAATATAAGAACTTATTGAGTGACTACTTACAGGAATATTCCATTACTCCCCCTGAATACATGCATATGAAAGATACACACAAATTTCAAATGCATAGATAAAAGAATACTTCAAGTCTTGGGCATATACTGAGAAAAATAAATTCTCAGAATAACACCAAGATGTTGCAGCAATAATGCCAACATCTACACAAGTCTTCACAAACATGTCCCAACATTCTAGTGAACATTTAACAAGGAACATGTACAATTAAAATTCTGAGAAAAAATAAATTCTCATATCAACATAGAGATGTTGCAACATCAATAACAACATCTACACATAACTTAAAATAGTTGCAAAATAAATGCAACAACATGAATGCAGAAAAAAAAAATTGTAGACACAGATGCAGAGTAGCACATATACAGGCATATAGAGAGTTAGATATACCATTTTTCTCCCCCTTTCTAGCCATAAAATATGCCAAACACAAAGGTAGAGGACAGCAGGACTACTTCATTGCATGTATACCCCACAATTCAAAGACGTGCAAATAATAGAAAGTTGATAGCACATCTCACATCACAGATGATCAAGCCTCCTCATGCAGACAAATTCCCAACTTGCCCCTTAATTTTTCAAATTGTTTAGCATCTAAGGCCTTGGTGAAAATGTCTGCCAGTTGCTCCTCTGTTTCAACATGTTCAAGTGTCACAACCTTTTCTTCAACAAGATCTCTGATGAAATGATGTTGAATGACAATGTGCTTTGTTCTGCTATGTTGAATAGGGTTCTTGGAAATATTGATAGAACTTAGGTTGTCACTGTAACGCTCCTATTTCTATTAAAGCAATTAGACATGCGAATAATACATTTATTCAAGAAATAGAGATTACGTCTTATTCAAAATAAAATAAAAACGATAGACATGTATGTAAACCTCAACAGTTACAGCGGAATACAAATCAGAGTGATTAAATATATACATGCCATGAGCAAATAAATCATATCCCAAAGATAAATCTCAAAACCCAAACATACGGGTAGTCATCAACAAAATAATAATTCAAAGGAAAAAAATATAACAACCTAATCTAGACCGACACGACAAAGCCTAGATCAGAGCCGACTAAACATCTAAACACCGATATCGGAGAAAGCTCCAGATATCCACCAAGCACAAGCACTCACCAAGCAACTAAACCTGCACAACGTCTACCCATCCATACAGATAGGCAGGCGGTCCATAACAGATCCACTGGGGGTAAGTATTACATTATCATAATCCAAATAACAGTTAAAATGAATATTTCAATTTAAACATCATGCACTTGATCAATAATAATTACACATTAATACTTACATCACACCCCGATATCTCACATCAATATTCGTCAATCATATGAACAATTATCAATTTACGATTATTCATTCACAATCACCAATCACGTTTATCATGAATAATCATTAATCACATTTCATGAACAATCACCAATTACTTGTATCATAAATAAATATCAATTCACAGTTATTCATACACGATCACCAATCATATACATCATGAACAATCACTGATCATATACATCATGATCAATCACCGATCATATACATCATGAACAATCACCAATCAAAAGTCATGAACAATCATTATCATAATTCATGAACAATTATCAATTCACAAATATTCATTCACAATCGTCAATCACAAACATCATCAATAATCATTCATCTCAATTCATCACCAATCACATATTTCACATAAGACTCATGCTATGATATGCACTTATGGACACATAAATGCATGTGGTACCAAATCTCAACAAGGTCATCACCTTTCGATGCCACTTGCACATCGAATGTAAGGGCTCACACCTGCCTTACAATAATCTCGAAGTAAAAGAGTCATCCCTTTTACAGCAACAACGACTATGATGCATGGACATGTGTAATGACTCGATAATGCGACAACAATTCTCAATCTCAACTCAATATATAGGACAACACCCAATTATATTGATTATCTCCACAACATTGCATTACCAAGAAAACATGCCCACACACAATTAAATCATAGTATTCACCATCACACATCAACATGATTATCAATAATCAACAATGTCATTCAACATCAACTATATCATATAGTTTCACCATTCCAAACAATTCTCATATTCCAAGTAAGAGAACATACAACGTTTCATGGCAAATATCATATCCAACATATAACCATTCAACATCAACTATCGCATATAGTTTCACCATTCAAGCATTCCTTACATTCTAAGTAAGATCACATACATATCTCATGATAAACATCATATCCAATACAATCATTCATTCATACAACTTCACTTAGCCATATAAGAATAGTCACCACAATTCATAAGACAATTAGTTCAAGAAACATTTCCGACCAAAGACCGTGTCAAGTGGCAAACGGCCAACATTGACAATTCCCAAGACAAAACAACATAGACAAGTTGAGAGTTCTCAAGCAACCTTAACCAATCATGTATTCATGAATTTAAGTTGCCTCCGGACCATTAAACATTAATCCAAGAACAACTTAAGTTCGTATGAAAACCCCATTTCACAACTTTTCACATTCCCACCCGAAATATCACCTTTTACATGATTAGAACAAATGAACTAAAACCAAATAAATAAACTGTAGGACCTCAACCATGTATATACACAAATCACATATGAGTGCAGTAGTGTATACATCAACGTTTCATAGGCCAACTCACTTAAATTCAAGTTTTGCAAAGATCATATCATAATTGTCTCATTAAAGTCAAGAAAACACAAGGACTCACTAAGCCCTTAATACAAAACTATTTCTTCCATAAAAACATCCCTAGATAATTAGGATAAAGTCCCTACACTTAGGAAGAAGTTTGGAAGTAATTGGATCAAAGAAAATTGCATTTTTTTAAGGTTTCTAGGCTGCCAAATCGCTTCATGACTCGTAAGATCGCTTCATGATTTTGACAGCATCAGACTGAGTAGAAAAATTTGATGTTGCTGTCAAAATCACCTCATGATTTGCGAAATCGCTTCATGATTCGACAACATCATGCTATGCAGAAAATTTATTGTTTCTGTCAAAATCACCTCACGATTTGTAAGATCGCTTCATGATTTTGACAGTAGCAGACTATGCAAAAATTCAACTTCTACTTTTTCGCGCATAAAAATCAAACCGTTAATCCGTTTTCGATGTCGTTTCCGCCTACATGCTCCTAACACTTGGCACTATCATAATCTACAAAAATTTCATGTTTCAACCATCCCAAAAGTCATTTTCCAAAACCTCACATAATCACTTATTGGCGAAAACGCATAAACATCGACATTTCACACGAAAAACCCATTTTCTCCCAAACAACTCAACTAACATAACCACAACATGAAAACATAAATTCTCCTAGGTTCAATCCATCCAACAATAACAAAATTTCAGTCAACAACCATAAATATCAAAGTTCAATTTGGTCCTTCACATGAACACTTAACTCAACTTCACCAATTTCACAAAACCACCAATAACATCTTATTTCTCATCAACAATTATGGTATATGAACACCCAAGCCTCAAATCATACTCAACAACATATCTCAGCAACAACAACATCAATTACATATGATTTACATCTCATTTCAATCAAAACATATCAAATTTCATCAATTAAGTATAATTTCATAACTTAACATTTATACATACTTTGAAACATGTAATTTCACCCACAAACATACCATAGTCATCAATTCATGCACAAGAAAATAGCATCACAACAAGAGCACGAATTTAGCAACAATTGTTCATCAACCCATTTTCATACAACATGAGAAAATGCAAAAATTGTACATGATTATGATAATAACTAACCCCCTTACCTTAGAAGAAGATTAACCCAAACTCTTGCTTCAATTTAGCTCCTAAGCTTACCCAATTGGGTTCTTCAAGTTCTTCTCTCCAAAACCCTTTTTCTCTTCTCTTCACCTCTTTCTCTCTCTACCTCTCTCTAGAAATGTTTGTAAATGAAAAGGAATGAATGAATTTGCTCTCACAACCCTAATGTTATCTCTACTAATGGGCTTAACTTAGTTTCTAGTGGGCTTAACCCATTTCTATTCAAACCAAAAATATTACTACACTCCAAACGATATTTTAATTAATAACGGTAAAATGTCACTAACGGTAAAATCTAATCACTACACTAGTAACTTAGTAAAATAAAGGTTCTCACTAACTATTAAAATAATTCACACCAAAATTACCATTTTACCCTGACCCGTCAAATGACTAAAATACCCTTCTAATACGGTAATCCACGTAAATGCACCCGACGACAATTAATACACACAAGCATAAATAATCACACACAAACACAATTAAAAGTAATTAAAATAAATCTAGCTAAAAATCGGGCTGTTACAGTCACAGTATAAGGTTAGAACATCTTGTTCAACATTATACTCCTTTGAGAACAACTACTTCCAGCTACTATGTATTCAGCTTCAGCAGTAGATAAGGACACTCAATTATGTTTCTTACTAAACCAGAAAATTAGATTATTTCCTAGAAAGAAACATCCTCCAGAGGTACTATTTCTATCATCAGCACTTTCTGACCAGTCAGCATCACAGTAGCCCATCAGCTTAGAGTTTTCACTATATGACTATAAGATCCCATAATCGATGGTGCTATTGATGTACTTCAGTATCCCCTTAACTTGAGTAAGATGAATCATCTTTGGTTCATCTTGATACCTTGCACACACACCTACAGCAAAAGTGATATCTGGCCTGCTTGCAGTAAGATATAATAAACTCCCAATCATGCTTCTATACATGCTTTAATATACCAATTTCATCCTTTGTCAGCTTCAAGTGAGTAGCAGTTGGAATTCTCTTGTGACCACCATTATCCAAGCCAAATTTCTTCACAATATTCTTGGTATATTTACTCTAGGAGATGAAGATTGTATCCTCCATTTGTTTGACCTGTAGGCCAAGAAAATAGGTCAACTCACCAACTAAACTCATCTCTAACTCATACTGCATTTGTTGAATGAAATGTTGAACCAACTTGGTTGACATTCCACCAAAAACAATGTCATTAACATATATTTGGGCAATCATCATTCTTCCATTATCATCTTTTACAAACAAAGTCTTGTCTATACCTCCTTTCCTGTACCCTTGATCAACAAGAAACTGAGTGAGTCTCTCATACCAAGCCCTAGGTGCCTGCTTTAATCCATACAGAGCATTCTTCAATCTGTAGACATGATTTGGAAATCTAGGATCAACAAATCCTTTAGGTTGTTCAACATAAACTTCTTCATTCAAATAGCCATTCAGAAAAACACTCTTTACATCCATCTGGAACAGCTTGAATTTGAGTATACAAGACACGCCTAGCAACAATCTTATAGATTCCAACCTAGCAACAGAGGAAAAAGTTTCATCAAAGTCTAAGCCTTCTACCTGAGTGTAGCCCTGAGCTACTAATCTTGCCTTATTTCTGGTCACAGTTCCATGTTCATTAGACTTGTTCTTATAGATCCACTTGGTACCTATCACATTCATCCCTTCAGGGCTATGAACTAAGTCCCACACTTCACTCCTTTTGAATTAATTCAAATCTTTCTGCATTGCTTCAATCCAGAACTCATCAGTCAGGGCTTCTTTAACATTCTTTGGTTCAATCTTGGACACAAAACAGGAGTTGGCAATGACTCCAACATATCTTCTTGTTGTGATTCCTTGATCAGGATTCCCAATGATTAGGTCTTGAGGATGATTCTTATAAACTCTTATAGAAGGACCTTTAGTAGTGGACATCCGATCTTGCTCAATTTCTTCTTTATTAGGTTCAGATTCATTCACCTGAATAGGTGCATTTTTTTCCTGAACAGATGTTCCAACATCAGAATCAACATTAGGAACATTTTCTTTAGCTACATCATCTATCACTATGTTAATAGATTCCATCACAATTTCAGTTTTGCAATTAAAAACTCTGTAGGCTCTGCTGTTTGTGGAGTATCCAAGAAAAATTCCTTCATCACTCTTAGGATTCATCTTCCTTCTATAGTCTCTATCATACAAGATATAACACTTGCTACCAAACACATGGAAATATTTGACAGTAGATTTTCTTACCTTCCATTACTTAGAGAGTTATTGTGGTTCCAGTTCTTAGGGTAACCCTGTTGTGAATATGACATGATGTGTTCATGACTTCAGCCCAAAAGCGATAAGGAAAGTGTTTTGTATGAAGCATGACTCTGGCATATTCTTGGAGAGTTCTGTTCTTTCTTTCCACAACACCATTTTGTTGAGGTGTTATAGGAGATGAGAATTCATGTTTGATTCCCTCACCTAAGCAATACTCATCAAATTTAGCATTCTCAAATTTAGTTCCATAATCACTCCTAATTCTCACAATGCCAAGTCCTTTTATCTTTGCAGTTGAGTGCGCAGATCTTTAAACACATCAAAAGTGTCTGATTTTTCTCTAATAAAGTTCACCCAAGTGAATCTTGAGTAGTCGTCAACCACAACAAGAACATACCTTTTTCCACCAATGCTCTCAACTTGCATAGGTACCATTAAATCCATGTGTAGAAGTTCAAGGACTTTAGAGGTTACTTGATGTTCCAACCTTGGATGAGACATCTGTGTTTGCTTGCCAATCTGAAACTCACCACATATGCTGACTTAAACAGTCTTTAGATCAGGTAGACCTCTGATAGCTTCTGAAGATAAATCTTTCTTCATCCCTTTCAAATGTAGATGTCCCAACCTTTGATGCCACAACTTGATCTCTTCTTCTTTGCTCAAAAGACAGGTTAAGATAAATGTCTCTTCCTAAGATACCCATAGATAGCAATTGTCCTTGGATGTTAAGCCTCTCATTAGTACTTCCCCTTTCTCATCTGAAATCTGACATTCAGGCTTGGTGAAGTTTACTTGCAGTCCTAGGTCACACAAGTGACTTATGCTAATTAAATTTGCAGTTAATCCTTTAACTAGCAACACATCATCAAGTCTTAGCAAACCATGTTTGATCAGGTTACCAATTCCTACAATTTTTCCTTTAGCTCCATCACCAAAAGTAACATAGCTAGTAGCATTAGGTTTCACATCTTCTAGATATTTATCTACCCCAATCATATGTCTTGAACAACCACTATCAAAGTACCAGTCTTCTTTAGATGATGCTCTTAAAGATGTGTGAGCAATTAATCTTGTATTGATATTTCTGAGGGTCCATCTTTTCTTATAGGATTTCTCCTGAAATTGCTTTGACTCACCATGCAGCTTAAAGCAATAAGGTTTGATATGACCCTTCCCTTTACAGTGATTACACACCCAAGAATTTGATTTCTTCTTGGTCTGATGTTCCTCCGAATGTTTAAACATTTGCTTGCTCCTTGTTGAATCTGCAGTCATCATTCCAACATGTTCCCTCATATGCTCAAGTTGAGAGTTCAATTTTGATAACTCATCATTGAGTTCTGAGATATGAGCTAGATTATCAAACCTTTCATCATGCAGTTGAGCAATCTCTTTTACCTGTTCCTCAACCCTTTGGGTTAATTCAGCATTTTTAGCAGTCAGGTCATAGTACGATATATCGAGCTCATCAGAAATCATCTCTTCTTCAGAAGACTCAGTGTCTGACATAACTCTACCAGTTAAGGCAGAGACATGATTGGAAGATTCAACTTTCACCTCCTCATTAGAGTCATCTCCATCTGACAATGAGACAACAAAACTTTTCTTCTGTTTCTTTAGAAAAGTAGCACATTCTGTTCTGATATGGCCATATCCTTCACATTCATAACATTGAACTCCTTTGTAATGAGAGTTCATTTCATTAAATCTTGTCATCTTCTCCTTACTAGGTTGATTGTCAATGTTGGGTTTGATGTTCTGACCATTTGGTCTGGACCTTCTGTCAAACCGTTTGAAAATCTTCTTGAACTGTCTCCCAAGAAGTGCTAGTGACTCTGACATATCTTCATCATCTTCTTGTGTCTCATCAGAATACATACTAGATGTAAAGGCAATACCCTTCCCCTTCTTATCAGTCTTACTGTTGACAATTATTTCAAAATTTTGCAAGGACCCTATTAATTCATCAACCTTAAAACTAGATATATCTTGAGTCTCCTCAATAGTTGTAACTTTCATATCAAACCTCTTAGGTAGAGATCTGAGAAATTTTCTAACAAGTTTTTCATCAAAAATTTTCTCTCCAAGAGACTCAAAAGAATTTGCAATATCTAGAATACTCAAGTGATAGTCTTGAATGCTTTCATCTTCCAACATTTTCAGATTCTCAAATTTAGTAGTAAGAAGTTGGATTTTAGCACTTTTTACCTTGGTAGTCCCTTCATGTGCAGTTTTGAGAATCTCCCAAGCATCCTTAGCCACAATACATTGTTTGATCAATCTCAACATGTTCTTGTCTACACCATTGAACAGAGCATTCAATACTTTAGAATTTCCAAGAGCCAATTCATCTTCAGCAACAGTCCATTCTTCCTCTGGTTTCAAAACATCTGTCCTGTTACCATCAGCATCAAGTGTCACAGGATGTTCCCAACCTTTCAGAAACACCTTCTAGGTTTTGTTGTCAATCGATTTGAGAAAAGAACTCATGCGTGATTTCCAGTAGTCATAATTTGAGCCATCCAGCAGAGGGTTCTGTTTACAAATTCTCCTTCCTTGTCCATAACGCTAGAATGAAACTACCCTGGAGCTCACCCTAAAACAGGCAGGGTGCCTGCTCTGATGCCAATAGAAATTCTAGCGCACTTGTTTTAATATGTTCTGTAAGATGATTTAACGTTTGCAATGTCATGTTCAATGTTCCAATATCACGAGATAAACAGAAATAAAAACAAGAAAATAAATTACAAGAAAGTAAAGAACACAGTGAGTTTGTTGACCTAGTTCGGTGACAAACACACTTACTCTAGGGGCTACCAAGCCAGGAAGGAAATTCACTAGTGTAGTCCTTATTCTATAGCTCTCAACAAACTCCTCATTTACACTAAAGACCTAGGACCTACCCATATAGACTTCAACCTAGGAACTCCTAGATCTGAGATCCCATCTCACTATCCTATGGTCAGTCACAACCCCTGTGACCTATCAGACCTAAACACAAACTCAAAAGTTGAAGTTACCTTCAAACAAACAACTAACACCTTGTTTAACAACTTCGGTGTAGTACACAAGAGTATCAAACTCAACACACAGTCCTAAACATGTATCACAGACGATACAAGAAAGGCTCACAATATAGGTTCTAAACTTGCATCACAAACGATACAAGAGTAGAGCACATGTAGACTCAAAACCCTAAAAATCTAAACTTATTAGAATGGCGGCTTGAATGATCAATTAGGTCTTGAAGTCTCCCTTATATACTGAAGCAGCTCGGGCTAAATACTTTATTTGGGCTTCAGTACAAAGTAGATCGGTTCGGCTAATCTGAAAAACAAGAACCAGAAACAAATATGGAAAGTCCTAAAATGTTGGAACATCTTTAGGATCGTTCCAACCAATAACAAATATTTCCTAAAATATAAATACTACTTTAGAAATATTCCAGAACTGATTTTGTAAAGCTATGCCCGTTGCTTGGTCAATAAGAAAAGGAAATATTATTTCCTTAAACAATAAAGGGCGCGTACAAATAGGCATGAACCCAGACACACTGAACCGTGCCAAGGATGTTGGAACATCATATCCAAAATCTTACAAAGATGGCTAAACACATGTTGGAACATTGGTTCCAACAACACAAACAAGGATATTTGCTTTAGCAATAATGTAGCCAATACAAATACCCAACATTTTCGGATATCAAGCTATTGATTAGCGTTGACTCACAAATTCACCACCGAGCTTTAATTTTTTCCAATGGAAAGGGGTAAAAATTCGGATAAACCCATAATTTTGAGAGATTTAAGGTTCGGGGGTTAGTTACGTCAAGGGAAGGTATTAGTACTCTAAATGTCTATAGTATTCTAAAGGAACCTCTTGCTTTTATTTATTTTTGGCTATAATTTATTTATTATTTTGCTTGTAAAAAGGATTAATGTAATGAAGAAAAAAGAAAATATTTTTTATTATTTTTTTGACTTGGCAAGACTAGGTCTTATGCCTACGTACCCATGAGGGAGCAAAACCACGTACTTCGGGGTAAAAAGCTGAGTGATTTGTTTGATGTTTTTTAATTGTTTTTGAAAAGGTTTTAAAAGATAAAAGCCAAATGGCAAAGAGAAAATTTGTTTGTTTTTATTTATTTTAAGAAAGGGTTTAAATATGCTTAAATGCATTAAAGTTTTTATTAAAGAAAATTAAATAGGAAAATCTCTTGATGAGAATCAAGGTTTTTTTTTTAAGAAAAATAACTCTTTTTGAAAATTGTTTTTTGAATATTTTAATGTTTTTTTTTATTGTTTTTTATTATTTTTAAAGCCTAAAAATTAAAGTGACAATAAATTAAACGCGAGAGAATTTCATAGTGACACTAGGTCAAAACGAAACAAATAATAAAGAAACTAAACCTAGTATTTTTTCCATTTTTAATACACAAGAACTAAACAAATAATAAAGTAAAGACAATGCATATATTTTTTATTTTTTATATTACAACTTCCTAAAATACAATCTAAACATGGATGATAAACCGAATAGGGACTATGTTCTTAAGACCATTCTTAATTTCGAAGGGACATTATAAACCGAAGGGACTATGGCCTTAAAAACACTCTTTAAATCCGAAGGGACTAAAAAAGAGGGAGAAAAAAAGAATAGCTCGTCAACACAAGCTGAAGGAGGGAGAAGAGAGAAAAGTTCTTTGACAACTCAAGAAAACTTTTTGTGTGTGTATAAGTGAGGAATGAGAACTTTATTTATAGGTTCAAAGGTTGATGAAAATGGAAAATTGGTTTAATGGATTTTGATGGGGATTGAATGAGATGGAACGCGTTTTTGGAAAGAAAGAGCTGACTCTGTAATTCGGCCATGATTGGTGGCGTGGCTGAGAATTTCGGACCCTGGACATTGAGTTTCCCAGACTTTGAGTTGTTGGTTCTGTTTTGATGATTGTTGGTTTATCTTGGTGTTTAAGCATGGCTATTATAAATGGTGTATTTTTCTAGGATGTCTGGAATGTTTATAATGAGTTGTTGTTGGCTGTAACGTATGCTTTCATTTAATTAAGTTATACATGATGTTGCATTTTGGAGTGGTAAGTCATATACATATATATGCATTGGTTGAGTTGCATAAGCATAAAAGCGGGAGAGCTTCGGCTCTGGAACGCCTTGTCGTTCAAAGCGGTGGAACACTAGTTGTTCAAAGCGGTGTATAGCGGTGAGGACTTATGTCCTGAAAATGAATGCTTTAACCATTCTACAGCGGTGAGGGCTTTGGCCCTAATTATGGTACCACATGCATGGGTGTTGTTAGAGGAGTCTTAGTGGAGTGGTGATGTGTCGCATGAGTCGTTGTGTTGGTTTTTAATTACCATTTGTTGATGATATTGATAATGATGATATTTATATATGTTGATGAATTATTATGATAGGGTGTTAGATTCAATTGCTGCATTCATTATCTATATTATTGTTGTGAATCTCACCCCTTCTGCTTGAAAATGTTGCCCTTCCTATGGGTAACTGATAGGTCCGCAAGTGCACGGAAATATCGGTTTTAGTATAAAAGATTATCGAACCCACAGAGACCAATGTCAAGTATCGTAATTAATTGTTACGTTGTTTATCTAAGGCGGTGCAAATTAATTTGGTTGCAAAATTGGGAAAATAACTTGTTTTTAATTACTTTTAAATGACGAGAGCCCGGAATATAATTCGTGTCGTCCGTTGATGCTTGCTAAATTGTATTTTATTATTGTAACATGACAATATTTTCACGTGTAAAAAGAACAAATTTAAAGGCACCGTCGACTTTCGTACGTCCGATACCGTATTTTAAACTCACAAGCGTCAGCTTTTGCATCTACGACCGCAAGTTTAAAATAGCCTTTTTAAAAATTTGAAATCTCTAAATTAATTAAAGAAAACGCTTTCGCTGTATTTCAAAATCAATTCCTAAAAATTCTACGGTCAGATACAGGTTTCACTCTTTCGATATGAAACCGGTATCACTGTATTTCAACTTTCATTGTAAATGTTAATTGTTTAAAATCAGAATTTTTAGACCTTAAAAATAATTCCTGTTACAATTTCTAGTCATACAAATTAACAGAGCATCATTGGTACAACATTCATCACATTCCGGACTCTATAAAAATCTACTTAGACATAATGGTGATAATAAATAAACAATTGTTCATATTATGCATAGTAATTGAAACAGGAAAACAAAAGAATTAAGTGAATAATTAGAAAACAAAGTAAACCGAACCTGCAATTAGATGGACACTTTAATTGAGTATAATTCCACTGCTACAAATAATTGAAAGCTAAGCCAATTATATTCAAATAAACAGCCGCAACTCACAGTATGAAAGAACTTCTTGTTTGTAATGGATATGCGCAGCAACAGTAGCAATTTGGAATTGGAATGGAAAAGAACAGCAACCATACGTCGTAACCAACACAATGGATTGGACCGCAGCAACAGTCTAATAACACTTCTCAATTATAATAGATATCGCAGCAATAGTATATAATTGGAATTGAGAAATTACTTAGCAGCCACAAGGTAATCAATGGAATTTGGACGGTTAATAACAATAAAGAAACGACAATTGAGATAAAAAAAAAATAAGGACTACTTAATTAAAATTGCAATGAAAACAAAGGTTTTTGTATCGAGACTCCTTTGAATGAAAAATAAAAAACACAAAACTAAGAACGTAAACTACAACAAGCAGTTCAACGTGAAAACAAGCTCTTTTCTAAATTGCTGAATTTCTCTCTAAAATGCTTGGTATTCACAACTGAGTTTTCCAGGTTTATTTATAGGCTGAAATCTGCCCTGAAGTGCTTCTGATCATGTCTCAAGTAGTGGAGAAAATGGAGGAAGTGGGCAAACTGCTTCTGAAATGTGGGGAAAGAATTGGTCGGCTTTTACTTTCCACCGACTTCTGACTTTTTAACCTTCTTTTCCTTTTTTACCCTTTCTTTCCTTTTTTCGCCGAATTTCATCATTTTGACGCACGGAGACCTTTAACCGATAAATACCTGAAATAGACACACAATACCAGCATAACATTGCAAAAATTTATAACATCTAAATCTAAAAATGTGTAAGACGAGTCAAAATAATAGTGCATTTTACGTGTTAACAAACTCCCCTACACTTGAACCGTTGCTTGTCCTCAAGCAACTTTGCTTGCATATAAAAAACAGTATAATGTAGGAAGTTTCACACACAGAATTAGGAAAATAGCATCACAAATAAATACACGTGGTTCCAAATTCAAAAAGATAAAAGGCTAATCGTCTTGGTACTAGAATCAACATCAAGGGTATTGTAACAACACGAACCGTTTGCGGACAAAAGTCTCCCTCCTAGCATACTAATTTAAATCATGTCGTTGTATCTCAGTCTCTTAACCCCCCATTTCGTTCATCCTCTTTCATTCGAGACAGTCACATTAAGATCCTTAATTATATATAATAGTGTCACACACATGGTAGGCTAACCGGTTAGTGTCGTTTTAACACATCTTTCTTTGAATTTGTACATTTTGCGCATAGATGCATTTTTGAATAGATATTCAAGGTTAACCGGGTTGTCCTTTATTCAAGGTTCACCATTATTGGTCCCTTTATTAAGTTCGCACTTATATTCATCGACTAGCCTACTTAATGTGTGACTATAGATGGCATCAGACTGGATAAATAAACTACTTGAGGATTACTAAGAAATAAAAAGTTTTGAGACTATGGCACAACGGTTATTTAAATTAGGATCCATATTTGGGAGATTTTAGGTGTTGGAATAATATCGATTATGTTGAAATTTTCCAAGTATCCTTAGCCTTTAACCTTTTTACCTTTGAAACATATATACTTTCTCAGTAAGCTACATATCCTAAATCTTTTTTTTTTTTAAAAAAAAAAATAAAATAAATTATTTGGTTCAAGAAACAAGAGAACTCAATAACAAAGCAAAACCACACACATAAATGACTCGATAACACTACTTTATTAATGAAAATGAAAATCCTAAACTATTAAGGTGGGAAATTCCTCCACCACACTTAAAACCTACATTGACCTCAATGTGAATAAACAAAAATATGGGAAAAGGAAAGATATTACCAAGCAAGATCAATCATCGATAGAATCAACAAGGGTGTGTATATATGGCTGATCATGAAGTGGTTTGTACCTGCGGAAAAGTTAGCATGAAAATATGGGGGAGGGGGTGGATTATGGTGTTGATCATCTTCAATTGCATCTTTTTATTCACTTAAAAGACTAAACTAAACTAAACTTAAACTTGTGGGTTGCCTCCCACGCAGCGCTTCATTTAATGTCGGTAGCTCGACTTTTCAAAGTGGCAACATTCAAGGAGGACACATAACAAGAGTAGCGACATGTCCTACTTTCGCTGCTGGGTGGTAGTGCTTTAATCTTTGGCCATTCACTAGGAATTTACCAGTGGATTCGCTCCAGACCTCATTGGCACCAGATTGATTTACTTTAGTGACTTCGAATGGTCCACTCCATCGAGAGCGAAGCTTTCCAGGAAACAGCCTTAGCCTAGAATTAAACAGCAACACTACCTCACCTTCATTAAATTCACGTCTTATAATGCGTCTGTCATGCCATTTCTTTGTTCTTTCTTTATAGATCAAGGCATTTTCATACGCTTCGAGCCTCAACTCCTCTAACTCATGAAGATCCAGCATCCTTTTTCCCCCAGCTTCGCTATGATTCATGTTTAGGGCTTTGATGGCCCAATAAGCCTTATGCTCGAGCTCAACCGGGAGATGGCACGATTTTCCATATACAAGCTTGAAAGGAGTGGTGCCAATGGGTGTTTTAAAGGCGGTCCGATAAGCCCATAATGCATCGTTCAGCTTCAAGGACCAGTCCTTTCTTGAGACAGAGACAGTTTTCTCTAGGATTTACTTAATTTCTCGATTAGAGATTTCTGCCTGCCCATTTGTTTGAGGATGATAGGGAGTAACTGCTCTGTGACGTACCCCGTACTTTGTTAGGAGATTCTTAAATATTTTTGAAATAAAATGAGATCCTCCGTCACTGATGACTAGTCTGGGGACACCAAATCTTGGGAATATAATGTTTTTAAACATCTTTACCACTACTTTCGTATCACAGGTGGGAGAGGCAATGGCCTCGATCCATTTTGACACGTAATCCACAGCAATGAGTATGTATTTATTTCCCATAGATGAAGGAAAAGGACCCATAAAGTCAATTCCCCAGACATCGAAAACTTCCACTTCTAGGATAAACTTTTGTGGCATTTCATTCCTGCTAGAGATGTTTCCGGATCGTTGGCACCGGTCACATTCTAAAACGAAAACATGAACATCTCGAAAGATGGTGGGCCAGTAGAGCCCAGCTTGAAGAATTTTTGCTGCAGTTTTCGATTTACTCATGTGTCCTCCAACGGGAGAGGAGTGACAGTGTGTGATGACACTCTCAATTTCCTCTTCTGGGATACATCGACGAAAAATACCGTCCACTCCTCTTTTGAATAAGAGGGGATCATCCCAGTAATATTGCTTAAGATCGTGGAAGAATTTCTTCTTTTGCTAATAGGTCATGTCGGGAGGTAGAATTCCAGCAACCAAATAGTTTATGATATCAGCGTACCATGGGGTAGCTGTATTGCTTAGAGCACTTGCCTCTTCTGGTATCTTTTTAATGCCTGAACTCCCCTCTTCTAGAAAATCTACGAGGTGACCGTATCTAGGTGACTCCGCTTTCACAAAAGAAACCAATCTTTCGTAGGGAAAACAATCATTTATGGGTACCTCCTCCAACTGACCATCCTGAATTCTTGACAGGTGATCCGCGACTACATTCTCCGTCCCTTTTTTATCGCGGATCTCCATGTCAAATTCTTGCAGTAACAATATCCACCGAATCAACCTCGGCTTTGCATCTTTCTTGCTTAGTAGGTACCTGATAGCTCCATGGTCTGTGTAAATGATAATCTTCGATCCCACTAGGTAGGAACGAAATTTATCAATTGCAAAGACGATGGCTAGAAGCTCCTTTTCAGTTGTGGCATAGTTTATTTGAGCTTCATCGAGTGTCCTACTCGCATAGTGGATAACATGGAGTTTCTTATCTTTTCGCTGACCCAAGACAGCGCCTACTGCGTAGTCACTGGCATCACACATGATCTCAAAAGGTTGACTCCAGTCTGGAGGTTGCATTATTGGGGCTGAGATCAATGCGTGTTTTAACTACTGAAAAGACTCAAGGCATTGTTCATTAAAAATGAACTCAGCGTCCTTCATCAAAAGGCCAGTCAATGGTTTGGTAATTTTTGAGAAGTCTTTGATGAATCGTCGATAAAAACCGGCGTGTCCAAGAAAACTCCTAACTTCTCTTACAGTCTTGGGAGGGTGTAAATTCTCAATAACTTCTATTTTTGCTTTGTCAACCTCAATTCCCCTATTGGACACCACATGTCCAAGTACTATGCCTTCCCTGACCATAAAGTGGTACTTTTCCCAATTAAGTACTAGATTGACCTTCACACACCTCTCCAGAACTTTCTCAAGATTACCAAGACAATCTTCAAAACTAGACCCACACACAGAAAAATCGTCCATGAAAACTTCTAGAATATCTTCTAGGAAGTCGGCGAAGATTGCCATCACGCATCTTTGGAATGTGGCGGGTGCATTGCATAGTCCGAATGGCATTCGCTGATAAGCAAATGTTCCATACGGACATGTGAATGTGGTCTTTTCTTGGTCATCCGGGTGGATGGGGATTTGAAAGAATCCCGAATAGCCATCAAGGTAACAGAAATACGAGTGCCTTGCAAGACGCTCGAGCATTTGATCAATAAACGGGAGGGGAAAGTGATCCTTTCTAGTAGCTGTGTTCAACTTTCTGTAGTCGATGCACATCCTCCATCCCGTAACTGTTCGCTTGGCGACTGAATCACCTTTCTCATTTTGAACTACAGTCATCCCACCTTTCTTTGGCACTACGTGCACTGGACTTACCCACTTGCTAGCGGATATAGGATATATGATCCCAGCATCAAGGAGTTTCATAACTTCCTTTTTGACCACTTCGCTCATAATGGGGTTTAGCCTCCTCTATTGCTCTCTAGAGGTTTTAGAGTCTTCTTCGAGCAAAATTCTGTGTGTGCACACAGATGGGCTGATCCCGGTGAGATCATTAATCTTATACCCTATAGCATCAGGATATCTTTTTAAAACATCGAGGAGTTTACCCGTCTCTTCCTTCCCTAACTCTGCGCTAACTATCACGGGGCGATTACGCTCTATATCTAGGAACTCATACCTGAGGTTCTTAGGAAGTTCCTTTAGCTCGATCTTGGGGTGATCTGGCTCGGGAGATGGGTCAGTGGTTTGGTCGAGGCATTCACGAATGCGAGAAATTTCGGCCTCCTCATCACTGACTTCTTCCATCTCTTTTACTTCCTCTATCGGATCTTCAATTATTTCCTCAGATGGTTCAGCTTCAGTTGAAAACTCCTTGATACATGCATCTATTATGTCAACAAAACAGCATGTATCGTTTATGGAGGGGCTTTTCATGAATTGAGATAAAATGAACTCAATCTTCTCATCGCCAACCTCAAATGTGAGTTTTCCTTTCTTTACATCAATGATGGCACCTGCGGTAGCCAGAAAAGGTCTTCCTAAGAGGATAGGAGTAAGAGAGTCTTCACTAATGTCCATGACTACAAAGTCAGTGGGGATGTATAGTTGACCGATTCTAAGAAGGACATCTTCAATAATCCCGACTGGATGTTTAATCGAACGGTCAGCTAATTGCAGAGACATTCTAGTTGGTTTCAACTCTCCTAGGTTTAGCTTTTTACAAATGGATAATGGTATCAGGCTCACACTAGCTCCTAAATCACACAAGGCTTTATCAATGATGTGGCTGCCTATAACGCAAGGAATTTAAAAACTCCCTCGATCTTTTAACTTGGGTGGCATCTTATTCTGAATAATAGCGCTGCACTCCTCAGTAAGTGCTATGGTCTCATTATCATCAATCTTCCTTTTGTTAGTCAGAATTTCCTTTAAAAATTTGGCATACGAAGGCATTTGAGTAATCGCCTCCGAAAATGGAATACTGAGATGAAGAGATTTTAGAAGTTCTACAAACTTCTTAAATTGGCCCTCAGTTTTAGACTTCGCGAGTCTTTGAGGGTAAGGGATTGAAGGTTTATAAGGTGGAGGAGGTACATAAGGTTTTTCTTTTTCTTTTTCTGTTACCTCCTGAGACTTAGATATCTCTCCAACGTCAACTGTCTCACTCACAGGGTCTTTAGCCTTTCTTTCGTCTCGGCTCCTAACTCTCACAGCAGCAGGACTGTTGTCTAATTATGTTCCACTACGTAGTGTTATTGCATTAACATGTCCCTTAGGATTTGGTTGCGGTTGGCCCGGAAATGTTCCGGCTGGGGTAGCTGTTGCTGCTTGTTGTTGGGCTACTTGGGATATCTGCGTCTCAAGCATTTTATTATGAGTGGCCATGGAGTCAACTTTGTGCGCCAACTGCTTAATCAATTCATTCGTATGAACGTTTTGATTCATAAACTCCTTGTTTTGCTGAGTTTGAGTTAAAACAAAGTTTCAATCATGAGCTCCAGGTTAGACTTTTTTGGAGCAACAGGGGCTCCTCTTTGTCCTTGGAAACTGGGGGGTGCTGCAGGTGCAGGACTTGGCGCAAAGGTAGGATTGTTATTTTTGTAAGAGAAATTTGGGTGGTTTCTCAATCCTGGATTGTACGTGTTAGCGTACGGGTTTCCTTGCGCATAATTCACTTGATCAGTTTCTGCTAACAACAGACACTCGACAGCAACATGTCCTGGGGTTCCGCATATTTCACAATTGGGAGTTACGGCAGCAACAGTAGCTGGTGGAGCGATTTTCAGGTTATCCAACTTATGGAACAACGCATCCACTTTGGCGTTCATATGGTCAAGGTTGCTGACTTCATGCATACCTCCCTTGGATTGAGATTTCTCTACAGGAGTGCGTTCGCTCCCTCATTGATAATGGTTCTGCGCCATATTCTCAATAAGCTCGTATGCCTCCTTGAAAGGCTTGTCCATTAGGGCTCCGCCAGCTGCGGCATCAATGGTCATCCTCGTATTATAGAGAACGCCATTATAAAACGTGTGAATAATCAGCCGTTGTTCTAATCCATGGTGGGAACAAGCTCTCATTAATTCTTTGTACCTCTCCCACGCATCAAAAAGTGACTCGCCGTCTGTCTGCCTAAAGCAGGTAATTTGGTTCCTAAGCTGGGCAGTTTTACTAGGAGGGAAATATCTTGCTAGGAACGCCTTTTTCAATTCATTCCATGTCGTAATGGAATTTGACGGCAGAGACTGCAGCCAAGCTCTAGCTCTGTCTCTGAGGGAGAAAGGGAATAAACGCAGGCGAATGGCTTCGGGAGCGACGCCATTGCACTTAAGCGTATCAGCGAATTGAACGAACACGGATAGGTGCAAATTCGGGTCTTCCGTAGAATTACCGGAAAACTGGTTTTGTTGCACGATTTGCAGCAGAGAAGGTTTCAACTCAAAGTTGTTAGCCTGAATCGTCGGGTTAACAATACTCGAGTGAGGCTCGTCCTGGGATGGGACGGCAAAGTCCTTAAGAGGACGGTTCGCGTTATGAGCTAGTTCCATTTCAGCATGAATTCGTTCAACTTGGCGTCTAATATGTAAAAAACGTTCGATTTCGTCGATTGGTTGCTCTAGATTGTGTTGGAACAAAATGTGTTTCACAATGAACCTTATTAAGTTTTGATGATAACAAGGTATTAAAAATTGTCAATTGGTTATTACTAATAATTGTTCAAGTGTACAGGACCAAAGGCTACTCAAGTTATTTCAATAGGTCTTGGAAGAACAATGGAAAGAAAAAGAAATTCTGAGCATCTGAAGAAAACTGCTCCTGAAGCTGAAGTGCTCCTGAAGAGATGACGTCATCAGAAGCAGAAAGTCATCAGAAGCAAAAGTTTTTATCAGAAGCAATATCTTCACCAGAAGCTACGTTTGATCCTTTAATCAAACTGGAGATTCAAAGTAGCTGATTCTCAATTCAGTCTTATCAAAGAAGAACGAAGAATTGAAAGGGAGGTATCAACGGATATATGGATAGCACTAAGCACTTGTCTCTCATTAATAGAGTTGACAAAGTACAAGTGTACAACCACTACCTCCACTACTCTGTTTTCTGTCTACGCTACAAGACAAAACAACAGCCATGCCTGCAGAATTTGTACACTCAAGATGGGAATGAATTTGAAGTTTATTCTTCAAAGGACTACACCCAAATCAGGCAAAGGATCACTGGTGGATAATCAAAGGATTTCAAACGACTCTTTAGACGTGCTGATTATCTCAACGTCTCTTTCACGCCTCTATATAAAGGAGTGAAGACTTGAAGATTGTAGATAGAGATACATAAGTTCAAAAGCGCCAAAACTCTGTCAATTTGATTCTACAAAGCACACTGAATTTCTGCACTGATTTGATACATCTTAGAAATTCAAAGTCTAGAGTCTTTTCTGTATTGTATTGTGAACACCACTGATTGTATATCAAGTGTTCAATTCAAACTCAATTCTCTGTATTTTTGTTTGATTAGAAGTCTCTTGCCTGCGTGCTTGAGCATTAGAAGTCTCTTGCTTAGTGCTTGAGCATTGGAAGACTCTTGCGTGTGTGCTTGAGCATTTTTGTGAAGTCTCATACTTAGAAAGTATTGAGCAGTTGTAATCTTTGTGATTATAGTGAAATCTCCTTGGAAGTGCAAGGGGGACTGGACTACTTCCGTGTTGTGGAAGGAACCAGGATAACTGCTTGTGTCTTTGTCTTTCTTTTCTCTGCTCTGTTCTTTTCCGCTGCAATCTGACTCTGATCATTTCATCAGAAGCAATCAAACTGCTTCTGAAGTTTTATCAGAAGAAGTATTTTTTAAGAGAAAAAGAAAACACAATTCAACCCCCCCCCTTCTTGTGTTTTTCACCTTCAATTGGTATCAGAGCCTGCTCTGTTATCACAGCACTTAACCGTGTTACAGTTCAAGATCTATTAGAAAAACATGTCTGGAGATGAGGAATCAGTTACTACAAAATACACAAGTGTCAAGCATGACTATGATACTGCTGACAAGAAAACAGACTCTGGAAAAGCTCCAAAGTTTAATGGAGATCCAGAAGAGTTTTCATGGTGGAAAACTAATATGTACAGCTTTATCATGGGATTGGATGAAGAGTTATGGGACATACTGGAAGATGGAGTTGATGATCTGGATTTGGATGAAGAAGAAGCTGCTATAGACAGAAGAATACATACTCCTGCTCAGAAGAAGCTTTATAAGAAACACCACAAGATAAGAGGAATCATTGTGGCTTCTATACCTCGCACCGAATACATGAAAATGAGTGACAAATCTACTGCGAAGGCTATGTTTGCTTCTCTATGTGCAAACTTTGAAGGCAGCAAGAAAGTAAAAGAGGCTAAAACTTTGATGCTAGTTCATCAGTATGAACTTTTCAGAATGAAGGATGATGAGAGTATAGAAGAAATGTACTCAAGATTTCAAACTTTAGTTTCTGGATTGCAAATACTGAAGAAAAGCTATGTTGCTTCTGATCATGTTAGTAAGATTTTGAGAAGCTTACCTTCAAGATGGAGACCCAAAGTAACTGCTATTGAGGAAGCTAAGGATCTAAATACTTTAAGTGTTGAAGATCTTGTTAGCTCACTCAAAGTGCATGAAATGAGTTTAAATGAGCATGAAACCTCTAAGAAGAGTAAATCCATTGCTTTACCATCTAAAGGAAAGATCTCAAAATCTTCCAAAGCCTACAAAGCCAGTGAATCTGAAGAAGAATCACCTGATGGAGATTCTGATGAAGATCAATCTGTAAAAATGGCTATGCTGTCCAACAAGCTTGAGTATCTGGCAAGGAAGCAGAAGAAATTTTTGAGCAAGAGAGGTAGCTACAAGAACTCCAAGAAAGAAGATCAGAAGGGATGCTTCAATTGTAAGAAGCCTGGTCATTTCATTGCTGATTGCCCTGATCTTCAGAAGGAGAAGTTTAAAGGCAAATCCAAGAAATCAAGCTTCAACTCCAGTAAATTCAGAAAGCAAATCAAAAGAGCTTGATGGCGACCTGGGAAGATTTGGATAGTGAATCTGGTTCTGATAAAGAAGAAGCTGATGATGATGCTAAGGCAGCCGTGGGGTTAGTGGCAACAGTATCATCAGAAGCAGTATCAGAAGCTGAATCAGATTCAGAAGATGAAAATGAGGTATATTCCAAAATCCCTAGACAAGAACTTGTTGATTCTCTAAAAGAACTTTTATCACTGTTTGAACACAGAACCAATGAGTTGACAGATTTAAAAGAAAAATATGTTGATTTGATGAAACAACAAAAGTCAACTCTATTGGAACTGAAAGCTTCTGAAGAAGAACTCAAAGGGTTTAACCTCATATCAACAACATATGAAGATAGACTCAAGAGTCTTTGTCAGAAGCTACAAGAAAAATGTGATAAAGGTTCAGGCAATAAACATGAGATTGCCTTGGATGATTTTATTATGGCTGGAATAGACAGAAGCAAAGTTGCTTCTATGATCTACAGCACATACAAGAACAAAGGCAAAGGGATTGGATATTCTGAGGAGAAATCCAAAGAATACAGTCTCAAGAGCTACTGTGATTGTATCAAGGATGGATTGAAATCCACCTTTGTGCCTGAAGGTACAAATGCTGTAACTGCTGATCAGTCAAAACCTGAAGCTTCTGGTTCACAGGCTAAGATCACATCAAAGCCAGAAAACCTTAAGATCAAGGTAATGACAAAATCTGATCCTAAGAGTCAAAAGATTAAAATTCTGAAAAGATCAGAACCTGTTCATCAGAATCTGATTAAACCAGAATCTAAAATCCCAAAACAAAAGGATCAGAAGAACAAAGCAGCTACTGCTTCTGAGAAAACAATACCAAAAGGTGTCAAACCTAAAGTATTGAATGATCAGAAACCACTCAGCATTCACCCAAAGGTACAAGGGAGGAAAAGTAAAACCTCCAAAACTAACCCAAAAGGACCCATGAAGATATGGGTACCTAAATCTGAATTGGCCAAAAATGCAGGTGTGCTTAAGGGCAAGAGAGAAACAAAGGTCATGGTACCTAGACAGCGGATGTTCAAGGCACATGACTGGAGAGAAAGCTTTGTTCCTTACCCTTACAATGAAAGATGGAGGAGAAGTGAAGTTTGGTGGCAACCAAACTAGAAAGATCATTGGTACAGGTACTATTGTTAATTCCTCCATCTCAATTAATAATGTGTGGCTAGTAGATGGTCTGAAGCATAACCTATTGAGCATTAGTCAATTTTGTGACAATGGGTATGATGTAACGTTCAGTAAGACCAACTGCACACTAGTCAACAAGGATGACAAATCCATTACATTCAAGGGAAAGAGAGTTGAGAATGTCTATAAAATAAATTTCTCTGATCTGGCTGATCAGAAGGTAGTTTGCCTTCTGTCAATGAATGATAAAAAATGGGTATGGCATAAAAGGTTGGGACATGCTAATTGGAGATTAATTTCTAAAATTAGCAAGTTACAACTGGTCAAAGGATTGCCTAACATTGATTATCATTCAGATGCACTTTGTGGTGCATGTCAGAAAGGGAAAATTGTGAAAAGTTCTTTCAAATCTAAAGACATTGTATCAACCTCCAGACCCTTAGAATTACTCCATATTGATCTTTTTGGTCCAGTTAACACTGCATCTTTATATGGAAGTAAATATGGATTAGTCATTGTTGATGATTACAGCAGATGGACTTGGGTAAAATTCATTAAAAGTAAAGACTATGCATGTGAAGTGTTTAGCAGCTTCTGCACTCAAATACAATCTGAAAAAGAATTGAAAATTTTGAAAGTCAGAAGTGATCATGGTGGAGAATTTGAAAATGAGCCATTTGAACTTTTTTGTGAAAAACATGGGATTCTCCATGAGTTTTCCTCTCCTAGAACTCCACAACAAAATGGGGTTGTAGAGAGAAAGAACAGAACATTACCAGAAATGGCCAGAACCATGATCCATGAAAACAACTTAGCTAAACATTTTTGGGCAGAAGCAGTCAATACTTCATGTTATATTCAAAATAGGATCTATATCAGACCTATGTTGGAGAAAACAGCATATGAACTCTTTAAAGGAAGAAGACCCAATATCTCTTACTTTCATCAGTTTGGATGTACTTGTTACATCTTAAACACTAAAGACTATCTGAAGAAATTTGATGCCAAGGCTCAAAGAGGAATCTTTTTAGGTTACTCTGAAAGGTCAAAGGCATACAGAGTGTATAATTCAGAAACACAATGTGTTGAAGAATCTATGCATGTAAAATTTGATGATAGAGAGCCTGGAAGTAAAACTTCAGAGCAAAGTGAAAGTAATGCAGGTACAACTGATTCTGAAGATACATTAGAATCTGATCAACCTTCTGATTCTGAAAAGTATACAGAAGTTGAATCTAGTCCAGAAGCTGAAATCACTCCAGAAGCTGAGTCTAATTCAGAAGCAGAACCTAGCCCAAAAGTACAGATTGAAAGTGCTTCTGAGGACTTTCAAGATAACACTCAGCAGGTTATTCAACCTAAATTCAAGCACAAATCTTCACATCCTGAGGAGCTAATCATTGGAAGCAAAGATAGTCCTAGAAGAACAAGATCACATTTTAGACAAGAAGAGTCATTAATAGGACTGCTTTCAATAATTGAGCCTAAAACTGTTGAAGAAGCTCTCTCAGATGATGGATGGATATTAGCTATGCAAGAAGAGCTAAATCAATTTCAAAGGAATGATGTGTGGGATCTGGTACCCAAACCCTTTCAGAAGAACATTATTGGAACAAAATGGGTATTCAGAAACAAGCTGAATGAACAAGGAGAAGTAACCAGCAACAAAGTCAGACTTGTTGCTCAAGGCTACAGTCAACAAGAAGGCATTGATTACACTGAAACATTTGCTCCAGTTGCAAGATTGGAAGCAATCAGGTTACTTCTATCCTACGCAATTAATCATGGCATAATATTATATCAAATGGATGTCAAAAGTGTCTTTCTTAATGGTGTCATTGAAGAAGAAGTGTATGTTAAACAACCTCCTGGGTTTGAGGATCTTAAGCATCC
Source organism: Medicago truncatula (assembly GCF_003473485.1). Lineage (NCBI taxonomy): Eukaryota > Viridiplantae > Streptophyta > Magnoliopsida > Fabales > Fabaceae > Medicago > Medicago truncatula. Next base: position 15,531,416 of record NC_053044.1, on the reverse strand, counting down.
TGACCATGTTTATAAACTTAAGAAATCACTATATGGCTTGAAACAAGCTCCCAGAGCTTGGTATGATAGACTAAGTAAGTTCTTAATTAAAAATGATTTTGAAAGAGGACAAGTTGACACAACACTCTTCAGAAGGACTCTTAAGAAAGATATTTTGATTGTGCAAATATATGTTGATGATATAATATTTGGTTCTACTAATGCATCTCTTTGCAAAGAATTTTCTAAGTTAATGCAGGATGAATTTGAAATGAGTATGATGGGAGAATTGAAATTCTTTCTTGGAATTCAAATCAACCAAAGTAAAGAAGGAGTATATGTTCATCAAACAAAATATACAAAGGAGCTTCTGAAGAAGTTCAAGCTAGAAGATTGTAAAGTGATGAACACTCCAATGCATCCAACCTGCACCTTAAGCAAAGAAGATACTGGAACAGTAGTAGACCAGAAGCTATACAGAGGTATGATTGGTTCTCTGTTATACCTCACTGCATCTAGACCTGATATTTTATTCAGTGTATGCTTGTGTGCAAGATTTCAATCAGATCCTAGAGAATCTCATTTAACTGCAGTTAAGAGAATCTTCAGGTATCTGAAAGGAACAACTAATTTTGGACTCCTGTATAGGAAATCCCTAGATTATAAGTTGATTGGATTATGTGATGCTGATTATGCTGGTGATAGGATTGAAAGAAAATCAACCAGTGGAAATTGTCAATTCCTGGGAGAGAATCTGATATCCTGGGCAAGCAAAAGACAAGCAACTATTGCTATGTCTACAGCAGAAGCAGAATACATTTCAGCTGCAAGTTGTTGCACACAACTACTTTGGATGAAACATCAGTTGGAAGACTATCAGATTAATGCTAACAGTATTCCCATTTATTGTGATAATACTGCTGCTATTTGTTTGTCAAAGAATCCAATTCTACATTCAAGAGCCAAGCATATTGAAATCAAACACCATTTTATCAGAGACTATGTTCAAAAAGGGATTTTAGATATACAATTCATTGATACTGAACATCAATGGGCTGATATATTTACAAAACCTTTATCTGTTGAAAGATTTGATTTTATTAAGAAAAATTTGAACATGCATTTTGTGTCTGATTGAAAAATTGCTTGCCTCTGAATAAGAAGTTTGGTTCTGAAGTTTATTCAGAAGCATTTGGTTCATCAGAAGCTCTTAACTGAGGTTCTGAGGAAAATGTGCTTCTGAAGATGACGTCAGCACTAAAACTTCAGAAGTGTTATTCTTTGTTTCTGAATAGCATGGTTAGTGGGAACGTTGGTAGTTACTTTATGTAACAGCTGTCCCATTACCCAAAAGGTAGTTTTCTGAAGAGTCTCTGACGCGGTCTATTTGTATTGGAGTATAACAAAAAAGGGCAATGATGTTTTATTCGCTTTTTAACATACTTACACGCGCCCCCAATTTGTCATTAATGCTGTGTTTGTTTGTCCCTTCTGAATTGCAAACGTTTTATTAAAAACACTAAGTCAATTCACACACTACTCACTTCACAACAAACACTTTCTATTTTCTTCTCAACCCTCTGCGAAAGTAAGCGCATTCACTCATCCTCTCAAAACACCTTAGAACCCTAAAACTACTTCAAATCTATGGCATCTTCAAGTTCTGCTGGTGGTTCTTCATCAAATATGGATATAGATACTCCAGCATATGAAATCAAAGGAAGAACTATGTCTATTGAGGAATGGGAGTTAATCATTCAAGCGGAAAATCCAGTGGATTTCGCTTCTCTAACTCACCATGGGTGCGACTTGGTAAGATTCTACAAGAAGCAGAAGATGATGGGTTACTTCAGTCTTCTCAATGGTCCAACTTATGAAGTTCTGGTCAGACAATTCTGGGTAAGGGCTTCAGTCTTTGACATTGAAGCTGCTAGACAGGAAGAAGCTCAACGGATTCTGGTTGATCCTACTCTAAAGGGAAAAACCAGAGAAGAAATGGGTCTACTCTCCTTCACCGGCATAGAGATTAGATCAAATGTCATGGGTATTCCTGTAACCATAAATGAGCAGATTATTGCTCAAGCCATGGGAAGGGATACTTCTGGCAAATACTTTGGAGAAGAAATTCCTAATCCAAGAACCAGCTCTTGGAAGGAAATTGTCAATGAGACCATTTATGGGTCTAAGGTTGCTCAACCTTACAGCACTTTGAGCATTGAGAAGAAAATGCTGCTGAAGATCCAGAATGAAAACATCTTTCCCAAAGGTGGAGGAAGTGATCAACCCTCTCTTGGTCACAAAGTCTTTCTGCATCACACCATCACTCAGGAAACAACGATGAATGTTCCAAAGTACATGTTCAAATACATGATCAAGGAACTAAAGAAGAGTCAAATGGAAAACAGAAAGTTTGTTCCTTATGGAAGACTACTCTCTGTAATCTTTCAAGAAGGAGGACTTCTAAGTGCCTTGAAGGATGTGGGCATCTATGATAACCAGAAGCTGGGAGCAGTAACTGGGAAGATAATCAATGCATCAACACTTGTGAAGATGAAACTGATTCCAGCAAATGCTCTCAAGAAACTAGATTCTGATATGCGTGAATCTGATGCAATATCTGATCTAGTCACTCATCACATCCCCATCTGCAAGAAGGATCCCCTGGATGTGCAGAGAGCCTACATCTTGGACTTCTACAAAACCTACAACAAGAAGATCAGCTTGAAAGATGTCCCTGAGGAAATGTATGGTGGTGATCTGCCTGTGGCCAAAGGCAGAAAATCTAAGAAGAAGCAGATCACCAAGGAAGAATACCTTGCTGAAGATGCTACTGAGGAGGGTGCTCAGAAGCATAAGAAAGCCAAGAAGGAAAAATCTGCTATGTCCACCATTCTTGAGGAAGTGGAGGATTTGGATGATGTCCCTCTTATCTCAAAAAGGACAAGGAATGCTCAAGAAACAGCAGAACAGCTTGCTTCTGAACAAACAGGCTCTGAGCAAGCTGCTTCTGAAGAGCCTCTAAGTCCCAAGAAGAAAAGAGAAGCTGCTCTTAAGACCATCAAAAGGAAGAGATCTTCAAGGAATCTGAAGACAGCTGAAGGACAAAGGGCAGAAATGTTGGAAGAATTGGAAGAAAACTGGGATGAAGACTCAAGCCCCAAGAAGGCAAAAAGGACTATAACTTCAGAGCCTATAGTCATGCCCAGTTTTGAAATGACTGAAGAAATAAAGCAGTATGCTAAGGAGTACTCTGCATCCAAGATAGCAGAGAAGAAAAGGTTGAAGGAAGTGTTTGAGAAAGAAAGGGATGAGCGTCTCAAGGCTGCAGGGTATGTGCCTACTCCTGACATTGCTGCTTTAGCGTCTGAGTTAGAAACTGTTCAGTATGGAGCAACTCTGCTTTCTCAAGCCTTGAAGAATAAGCAAGTTTCAGGAGCAACTTCATCAGAACCTGTTTCAAAAGCTCCAGAAGCAGTTCATCCAGAAGCTCAATCTTCAGGTAATTCATCCAAACCTGACATCTATACTCAGATTCCATCTCTACCCTCTTCACCCTCTTCATCATCAACAGAATCAGATGACCAACCCCTTAGCCAACACATAGACAAACTTCTAAAAACCAAACCTACCAAACTAACAGAATTTGGAACACTTGACTATGAGAGAACTCAAATAGAATTTTCCAAAAATAGGATTAAACTGTGTGAGAAATTCAATTTGCCTACTACTCATCCACTATATCCAGATATTCCAGAGCCTGTTAGTGTACAACAACCTGAACCCAACCAAGAACCTAACCAAACTCCACAAAGAGCCTCTGAAGTAGTTTCAGAAGCAACTACTTCAGAAATCCCTCAACAACAACAAGAATCCTCAACCATTCACAATTTAGAAAAACACTTAGGTGGTGAAATGCAACCTACACCTACAAAGGCCTCTAAGACAGTCCCTGGAAAGACTGTGTTAGAAAACCAACAAACAGAAACCATCCCTGAGCAAACTGTTCCTGAGCAAAATGTTCCTGAGCAAACTGTTCCTGAACAAACTGTTCCTGAACAAGATGCTTCTGAACAAGTTGCTTCTGAACAAGTTGCTTCTGACCATCAATCAACAGAACCAGAACAACAACCAGAACCACCAATAATTGACCTAACTTCTTCTGACCAACAAACAGCCTCTGACCAACCCTCCACATCTCATACAACTCAATCTGAACCTTCAACCATCCCTGACTATATCCTTGAATCTGAGTATATAGATGAACAGTTAATCAAGCTTAGTGATGAGATTCAGACACTGATTCTTCGCAGAACAGTTCCTGTACCTCCTATTCACTATCTTGATCAATGGATGGATCTGAAAAAGAGTTTTGATGACCTGCTGGATAAGCTAAGTTCTAAGTGTGTCTCATCTCACTCTGCCATGCTGCAAAAGTTGTTGGATGATATGCATGAAGCAGCTAGAGTGAAAGAGCTGAATTACGTGCCTCTGCTGGACATCACTCCTTTCTATCCAGAAGAAGAGTACATCTCAAGGGCAACAAGAATTCATGCTGGATACAAAAGAAGAATGAGGGAAAAGGATGAGCTACTCAAAAAGAAGGATGAGCAAATCAAGTATCTATTGGAACAGATGTACAAGCAAACCCAACCTTAGTTGCACATTTTTTTTTGCTTGTTTTAATTGTTGTTCTAAGTACTTTAGTTGCACTGCATTTGTATCTCAACTTTTCTATATATATATATTATCATTGTTTCTGGATCTTGTGCTTTTTCACCTTCAATATGTTTTACAAGCTTTAACTCTGATGATATTTAATGCTGCTTGCTCTGAAATACTATTTTTAAAGGTTATTTGTTTATTCTTTTGTTTTATTTTGCTCTGATACTCTTTCTTTTGTTTCTATTCTTTTTGTTGATGACAAAAGGGGGAGTAAATGTATAGTATTTTTAAGGCACTGAGCCCCACTACAACCACTTCTAAATTTCTTTTAAATACTTCTGATTTGATTTTATGAGTATTTTATTGAAATTTAATTAATAAGAATAGAACTTAGGGGGAGCTTACAAACCTCACCTTAAAGATCTATTAGACTCAGGGGGAGCTTACAAACCTCTATCCCAGTGGTCAACTTATTAATTAGATCAACAACAATTGAACATTTTAAATACTATTGTTTGTCATCATCAAAAAGGGGGAGATTGTTGGAACAAAATGTGTTTCACAATGAACCTTATTAAGTTTTGATGATAACAAGGTATTAAAAATTGTCAATTGGTTATTACTAATAATTGTTCAAGTGTACAGGACCAAAGGCTACTCAAGTTATTTCAATAGGTCTTGGAAGAACAATGGAAAGAAAAAGAAATTCTGAGCATCTGAAGAAAACTGCTCCTGAAGCTGAAGTGCTCCTGAAGAGATGACGTCATCAGAAGCAGAAAGTCATCAGAAGCAAAAGTTTTTATCAGAAGCAATATCTTCACCAGAAGCTACGTTTGATCCTTTAATCAAACTGAAGATTCAAAGTAACTGATTCTCAATTCAGTCTTATCAAAGAAGAACGAAGAATTGAAAGGGAGGTATCAACGGATATATGGATAGCACTGAGCACTTGTCTCTCATTAATAGAGTTGACAAAGTACAAGTGTACAACCACTACCTCCACTACTCTGTTTTCTGTCTACGCTACAAGACAAAACAACAGCCATGCCTGCAGAATTTGTACACTCAAGATGGGAATGAATTTGAAGCTTATTCTTCAAAGGACTACACCCAAATCAGGCAAAGGATCACTGGTGGATAATCAAAGGATTTCAAACGACTCTTTAGACGTGCTGATTATCTCAACGTCTCTTTCACGCCTCTATATAAAGGAGTGAAGACTTGAAGATTGTAGATAGAGATACATAAGTTCAAAAGCGCCAAAACTCTGTCAATTTGATTCTACAAAGCACACTGAATTTCTGCACTGATTTGATACATCTTAGAAATTCAAAGTCTAGAGTCTTTTCTGTATTGTATTGTGAACACCACTGATTGTATATCAAGTGTTCAATTCAAACTCAATTCTCTGTATTTTTGTTTGATTAGAAGTCTCTTACCTGCGTGCTTGAGCATTAGAAGTCTCTTGCTTAGTGCTTGAGCATTGGAAGACTCTTGCGTGTGTGCTTGAGCATTTTTGTGAAGTCTCATACTTAGAAAGTATTGAGCAGTTGTAATCTTTGTGATTATAGTGAAATCTCCTTGGAAGTGCAAGGGGGACTGGACTACTTCCGTGTTGTGGAAGGAACCAGGATAACTGCTTGTGTCTTTGTCTTTCTTTTCTCTGCTCTGTTCTTTTCCGCTGCAATCTGACTCTGATCATTTCATCAGAAGCAATCAAACTGCTTCTGAAGTTTTATCAGAAGAAGTATTTTTTAAGAGAAAAAGAAAACACAATTCAACCCCCCCCTTCTTGTGTTTTTCACCTTCAGATTGTCCTCAGAGGATCGAGTACTTGGCATATAATCGACGAATAGAGATAAAAAAGAAAATAAATGCCTTAATCTATACGGTGTAACAACGGTGTTACGATATTGCCAATTTGGTCCCCGGCAGCGGCGCCAAAAACTTGATAGGTCCGCAAGTGCACGGAAATATCGGTTTTAGTATAAAAGATTATCGAACCCACAGAGACCAATGTCAAGTATCGTAATTAATTGTTATCTTGTTTATCTAAGGCAATGCAGATTAATTTGGTTGCAAAATTGGGAAAATAACTTGTTTTTAATTACTTTTAAATGACGAGAGCCTGGAATATAATTCGTGTCGTCCGTTGATGCTTGCTAAATTGTATTTTATTTTTGTAACATGACAATATTTTCACGTGTAAAAAGAACAAATTTAAAGGCACCGTTGACTTTCGTACGTCCGATACCGTATTTTAAACTCACAAGCGTCAACTTTTGCATGTACGACCGCAAGTTTAAAATAGCCTTTTTGAAAATTTGAAATCTCTAAATTAATTAAAGAAAACGCTTTCGCTGTATTTCAAAATCAATTCCTAAAAATTCTACGGTCAGATACAGGTTTCACTCTTTCGATATGAAACCGGTATCACTGTATTTCAACTTTCATTGTAAATGTTAATTGTTTAAAATCAGAATTTTTAGACCTTAAAAATAATTCCTGTTACAATTTCTAGTCATACAAATTAACAGAGCATCATTGGTACAACATTCATCACATTCCGGACTCTATAAAAATCTACTCTGACATAATGGTGATAATAAATAAACAATTGTTCATATTATGCATAGTAATTGAAACAGGAAAACAAAAGAACAACGTGAATAATTAGAAAACAAAGTAAACCGAACCTGCAATTAGATGGACACTTTAATTGAGTATAATTCCACTGCTACAAATAATTGAAAGCTAAGCCAATTATATTCAAATAAACAGCCGCAACTCACAGTATGAAAGAACTTCTTGTTTGTAATGGATATGCGCAGCAACAGTAGCAATTTGGAATTGGAATGGAAAAGAACAGCAACCATACATCGTAACCAACACAATGGATTGGACCGCAGCAACAGTCTAATAACACTTCTCAATTATAATAGATATCGCAGCAATAGTATATAATTGGAATTGAGAAATTACTTAGCAGCCACAAGGTAATCAATGGAATTTGGACGGTTAATAACAATAAAGAAACGGCAATTGAGATCAAATAAAAATAAGGACTACTTAATTAAAATTGCAATGAAAACAAAGGTTTTTGTATCGAGACTCCTTTGAATGAAAAATAAAAAACACAAAACTAAGAACGTAAACTACAACAAGCAGTTCAACGTGAAAACAAGCTCTTTTCTAAATTGCTGAATTTCTCTCTAAAATGCTTGGTATTCACAACTGAGTTTTCCAGGTTTATTTATAGGCTGAAATCTGCCCTGAAGTGCTTCTGATCATGTCTCAAGTAGTGGAGAAAATGGAGGAAGTGGGCAAACTGCTTCTGAAATGTGGGGAAAGAATTGATCGGCTTTTACTTTCCACCGACTTCTGACTTTTTAACCTTCTTTTCCTTTTTTACCCTTTCTTTCCTTTTTTCGCAGAATTTCATCATTTTGACGCACGGAGACCTTCAACCGATAAATACCTGAAATAGACACACAATACCAGCATAACATTGCAAAAATTTATAAAATCTAAATCTAAAAATGTGTAAGACGAGTCAAAATAATAGTGCATTTTACGTGTTATCAGTAAATTGCAGGTGATCCTGAGTAGTTGGTGGTGGCTCAAGTGTCTAGGGCTCTGATACATTCGGGATGGGTTTACTTAATTATGTTTCATTCCTTATGTATCATATTTTGATTGTTGCTGATGTAGCCCTTTTGTTATTGGATTTTATGTTGTTAAGGCTTTTATGCCAAGAATTTATTATGGAGGTTTAAACAGTTATTGTTGTTGATTTGATGAGAATATTCCGCTGCAGATTTAATGATAATTTTGAAGGATGTTTAATTAAATAGATTTTTATATTCTATTTAAGAAAATTTTGAAAATGTAGTGTGACATGCCCGTTTGGGTTTTACTCTAATGTTGAATTATTATTATTTAATTAGTTTTAGGAAACAGGGTGTTACAATTGGTATCAGAGTAGGTTGGTCCGTCCGACCGAGTAGTAGAGTCGTGTTGAGCCACCTAGGATAGAGTGTCAACTCTAATGTTGTTTTGTTGTTGTTCTGAATGGTTGTTTATTATGTAGAATCTTAAGATGGCTGGTAGAAACGATGTTGCTATTGCTGCTGCACTTGAGGCTGTAGCTCAAGCTGTTCAACAGCAACCGCAAGCTGGAGCTGGTAATGGAGAAGTGAGGATGCTGGAGACCTTTTTGAGGAATCATCCCCCAGCATTCAAGGGAAGGTATGATCCCGATGGTGCCCAGAAATGGCTTAAGGAAGTGGAGAGGATTTTCAGGGTCATGCAGTACTCTGAAGTGGAAAAGGTGCGGTTCGGGACGCACATGTTGGCTGAGGAGGCAGATGACTGGTGGGTAAGTTTGCTACCTATGTTGGAACAGAATGGAGCTGCAGTGACTTGGGCGGTGTTCAGGAGAGAATTTCTGAACAGGTACTTCCCGGAAGATGTCCGAGGTAAGAAAGAGATTGAATTTCTGGAGCTGAAGCAGGGTGACATGTCTGTTGTTGAGTATGCTGCAATGTTTGTGGAACTTGCAAAGTTCTACCCTCACTATACCGCGGAGACAGCTGAATTCTCCAAATGTATAAAGTTTGAGAATGGCTTGAGAGCTGACATCAAGAGAGCCATAGGGTATCAACAGATTAGAATTTTCTCTGATTTGGTAAGTCGTTGCAGGATCTATGAGGAGGACACAAAAGCTCATTATAAGGTGATGAATGAGCGAAGAGGTAAGGGACAGCAGAGTCGTCCTAAACCGTACAGTGCCCCTGCTGACAAGGGAAAGCAAAGATTGAATGATGAGAGGAGGCCCAATAGGAGAGATGCTCCTGCTGAGATAGTTTGTTACAAGTGTGGCGAGAAAGGCCACAAGAGTAATGTTTGTACCAAAGATGAGAAGAAGTGCTTCAGGTGTGGTCAGAAGGGTCACACATTAGCTGATTGTAAGAGGGGAGACGTTGTTTGCTATAACTGCAATGAAGAGGGCCATATCAGTTCTCTGTGCACACAGCCGAAGAAGGTTAGAACCGGTGGAAAAGTGTTTGCATTGACCGGTACATGTAACACCCCGTTTTCCCAACGTGAAAATTTCATTTATTTAATCAGAGTAATTAACAAAAACGGAATGCTACACTTCTTTTCATAAAATCATAAACTGAATAAATAACTATTTATCCTTTAAAATTCAATAACTAAAAAGTCTTTAATACTTAACAACTCATAGATATCATCATGTAATCATCATCACTAATAACTTTAAAACAACACAATATAATCATCTCTTATTAATAGTAATAATTATCTACATCATAACATAAACATCTTCTTATAATAATATAACAACAACGTAACATGATATTCACTTAATAATAATAATTATATATACATCATCTCATCATAATATAATAATATAACAACAACATAGCATGATATTCACTTAATAATAATAATAATTATATATACATCATCTCGTCATAATATAATAATATAACAACAACATATTCATCTTCTTGTATTAATATAACAACAACGTATTCATCATCTTATGAAAATATAATCAACACATACTAACACCAAAATCAACATCATAAATCTTCAACATAAACATCTTAAACAATATCATCTTAAACATCATAGCATCTTTGATAAACAATTACCAAGTAATCACAACATTCGATCATCATCAATAACATAACATAATATTCACTTAATAATATTAATCATATATAGAACAACATATTCATCACTTAATAGTAACAATTATACACAACATCATAACAACTTAACAATATCATAATCATTATCTTAATCAACATAGCAACGTAACAATATCATAATCAATATCTTAAACAACGTAGCAACATAACAATATCATAATCAACATGTTAAACAACATAGCAATATTTTAGTCAACATCATATAATTCACATCGTATAATCTTCGTAGGTACTTCTTTAACAACACATGGGTAGAACACAACTCGACAAACTCATGGATGATAATTCATCGACAACTTAACAACTCATGGATGATAATTCATCAACAACGACCTTGACACGACATATGCGACAATGCAACTTAGACACTTATATGCATGTGGTACCAATCGTCATCATAAGTATTAATATACTTTTATCGTGCGGAGGACAAAGCTCCTAAAACGTGCGGAGGACAAAGCTCCTAATCGTGGTGAGGACAAAGCTCAATGAAATGCTATGTATGGACTCTTAACAACAAAACACCGTAATCATCGTAATCAACATATCATCATGCATCCAATAATTTGGAGCTAAACGTCATCATTTCATAATATATATATAGACATCATGCACTTAGTTAAATAACAGCAGTAGCACAGTCAAATCACACAACAATAGAGAGATATCAATATATCAATTGCAATTCACAACATAACAATATTAATGTGAAGCATCAACAACTTAAACATCAAACATCTTCCACATAAGACATATAAATATTTCACATAACCAACAACAGCAACATAGGCGACACATAAACATCTCAGGATATAACAATATCAAATGATAATCAACAACAACTCATGTAACTTAGTTAAATAACAATAGCAGCATAATCAGATTATATCAACAGCTTAATACCAATTCATTTTCAACAACTTCCTGATCATTCAATAATAATTCAAGTAATGCAATCAATCAATAAATCACATTATAAACACTTAGCATTTCAATATAGCTTCACAAATAATAGTTAACATCTTAGATAGGTCTCATTAGTACCTAAAGTTCCATTCCTAATCCATTCAAACGACTCAGGTCTCAAATTCCTCAAAAGCACTCAATTCTAGATGTGCTCGCGAGGCGAGAGTTCTTACTCGCCATGGCGAGTACCACTCATCTCCCAAACTAGTGTTGTTCTGGGTTCAATCTGATCCTACATTCAATCCTAATCAATACTAGGTATGTTCAGGCGCTCTAATGCATCCAAGGTCCAACTAAAAAGGTCGAAACACAAAATATGACATGCTCTCTGCCTGAGCTCGCGAGGCGAGGAAGGGTTGTTCGCCGTGGCGAGCGATGCCAGAAACGCTCGCGAGGCGAAAGGAAAGGGCTCGTGAGGCGAGCGATGAAGATCATCACTCGCAAGGCGAGGTTCATAGCTCGCCGTGGCGAGCGATGAAGGTTGCTACGGCCAGGCTTCCTATTTTCACAAAAACTCGACGATTCACATGGTTCTAAGCTTGTTCTTGATTCCAAAGTTCGTCCTAAACATTATCTAAGGTCTAGGAACACTTTCTACATCAATTAAACCAATTCTCACCGTTTGATCATCAATTCTAAGGTTTTGACCTAGTTTTCGTTTTCTCCAATTCAATCATTCCTCAAGGTTTTAAGCCTAATTTCGATTCCTTAATTCATCTTAATCATTATCTAAGGTCTAAGGACAGTTTCTACATCTTTTTAACAAGTTTCCACCGTTTATTCATTAATTCTACAATTTTAACCTACTTTTCAATTCCTCAAAAACTCATCCTACATCATGTTAAACCTAACCATTGATTCACATACTTAATAGAATTGCAAAGTTAGTCTCACCCTTACCTTAAAGTGAAGAAAATCGCAGCCTCTAGGTCTTCTCCCTCTTCTCTTGACTTTTTCTCTCTTTTTCCAAAACTGGTCGTACGTACGTTATGTTTTTCTAAACTAGGTCTCTCCTATTTATATAAATCTTTAACCTACTTATTTTTCTCTTAAATCCAAATATTAATATTCTATTCTAATATATACATATATATATATATATAAAATATTTCTATAACAATAATAAATAACAATTATATCTCTATAACATATATATATATATATATATATATATATATATATATATATATATATATATATTTCCATAACAAATCATACATATTTCTATAACAGATTATATATATTTCTACAACAAATCATACATATTTCTACAATAAATAACATTTATTTCTATAACAAATCACATTTATTTCTGCAACAAATCGTGTATATATTTCTATAACAAATGACATATATACATTCCTAAATCAAATAACATATATTATATTTTTAAATCAAATAGCATATATATATATATATTTCTAAATCAAATAACATATATATTATATTAATAAATATATAACATATATCATAACAAAATATCACTCATCAATATAAATCATATAAATCACACAAATTATATAAGTATATTCTAAACTCATTTAAAATAATCAAATAATTAGAGAGGGCGTTACAACTCTCCCCCCCTTAAAAGAATTTCGTCCTCGAAATTCAAGCACACAAGAAATAAACTCAATTATTATATAACCATACTAAACCATATATAGTTAAATAGAAACATCAACAAAACATGCAAACCACATCAAAGTTAGTCAATCAAACATGATCACATAATAAACATAACTATTAATTAGAAACACAACAACAACTAATCAAATAGCATAAAGATAGTAATATAACTATTACTAAAACTCGACACGACTCTTCTAATTGGCCGGACAGACCAACCAGCTCTGATACCAATTGTAACACCCCGTTTTCCCAACGTGAAAATTTCATTTATTTAATCAGAGTAATTAACAAAAACGGAATGCTACACTTCTTTTCATAAAATCATAAACTGAATAAATAACTATTTATCCTTTAAAATTCAATAACTAAAAAGTCTTTAATACTTAACAACTCATAGATATCATCATGTAATCATCATCACTAATAACTTTAAAACAACACAATATAATCATCTCTTATTAATAGTAATAATTATCTACATCATAACATAAACATCTTCTTATAATAATATAACAACAACGTAACATGATATTCACTTAATAATAATAATTATATATACATCATCTCATCATAATATAATAATATAACAACAACATAGCATGATATTCACTTAATAATAATAATAATTATATATACATCATCTCGTCATAATATAATAATATAACAACAACATATTCATCTTCTTGTATTAATATAACAACAACGTATTCATCATCTTATGAAAATATAATCAACACATACTAACACCAAAATCAACATCATAAATCTTCAACATAAACATCTTAAACAATATCATCTTAAACATCATAGCATCTTTGATAAACAATTACCAAGTAATCACAACATTCGATCATCATCAATAACATAACATAATATTCACTTAATAATATTAATCATATATAGAACAACATATTCATCACTTAATAGTAACAATTATACACAACATCATAACAACTTAACAATATCATAATCATTATCTTAATCAACATAGCAACGTAACAATATCATAATCAATATCTTAAACAACATAGCAACATAACAATATCATAATCAACATGTTAAACAACATAGCAATATTTTAGTCAACATCATATAATTCACATCGTATAATCTTCGTAGGTACTTCTTTAACAACACATGGGTAGAACACAACTCGACAAACTCATGGATGATAATTCATCGACAACTTAACAACTCATGGATGATAATTCATCAACAACGACCTTGACACGACATATGCGACAATGCAACTTAGACACTTATATGCATGTGGTACCAATCGTCATCATAAGTATTAATATACTTTTATCGTGCGGAGGACAAAGCTCCTAAAACGTGCGGAGGACAAAGCTCCTAATCGTGGTGAGGACAAAGCTCAATGAAATGCTATGCATGGACTCTTAACAACAAAACACCGTAATCATCGTAATCAACATATCATCATGCATCCAATAATTTGGAGCTAAACGTCATCATTTCATAATATATATATAGACATCATGCACTTAGTTAAATAACAGCAGTAGCACAGTCAAATCACACAACAATAGAGAGATATCAATATATCAATTGCAATTCACAACATAACAATATTAATGTGAAGCATCAACAACTTAAACATCAAACATCTTCCACATAAGACATATAAATATTTCACATAACCAACAACAGCAACATAGGCGACACATAAACATCTCAGGATATAACAATATCAAATGATAATCAACAACAACTCATGTAACTTAGTTAAATAACAATAGCAGCATAATCAGATTATATCAACAGCTTAATACCAATTCATTTTCAACAACTTCCTGATCATTCAATAATAATTCAAGTAATGCAATCAATCAATAAATCACATTATAAACACTTAGCATTTCAATATAGCTTCACAAATAACGGTTAACATCTTAGATAGGTCTCATTAGTACCTAAAGTTCCATTCCTAATCCATTCAAACGACTCAGGTCTCAAATTCCTCAAAAGCACTCAATTCTAGATGTGCTCGCGAGGCGAGAGTTCTTACTCGCCATGGCGAGTACCACTCATCTCCCAAACTAGTGTTGTTCTGGGTTCAATCTGATCCTACATTCAATCCTAATCAATACTAGGTATGTTCAGGCGCTCTAATGCATCCAAGGTCCAACTAAAAAGGTCGAAACACAAAATATGACATGCTCTCTGCCTGAGCTCGCGAGGCGAGGAAGGGTTGTTCGCCGTGGCGAGCGATGCCAGAAACGCTCGCGAGGCGAAAGGAAAGGGCTCGTGAGGCGAGCGATGAAGATCATCACTCGCAAGGCGAGGTTCATAGCTCGCCGTGGCGAGCGATGAAGGTTGCTACGGCCAGGCTTCCTATTTTCACAAAAACTCGACGATTCACATGGTTCTAAGCTTGTTCTTGATTCCAAAGTTCGTCCTAAACATTATCTAAGGTCTATGAACACTTTCTACATCAATTAAACCAATTCTCACCGTTTGATCATCAATTCTAAGGTTTTGACCTAGTTTTCGTTTTCTCCAATTCAATCATTCCTCAAGGTTTTAAGCCTAATTTCGATTCCTTAATTCATCTTAATCATTATCTAAGGTCTAAGGACAGTTTCTACATCTTTTTAACAAGTTTCCACCGTTTATTCATTAATTCTACAATTTTAACCTACTTTTCAATTCCTCAAAAGCTCATCCTACATCATGTTAAACCTAACCATTGATTCACATACTTAATAGAATTGCAAAGTTAGTCTCACCCTTACCTTAAAGTGAAGAAAATCGCAGCCTCTAGGTCTTCTCCCTCTTCTCTTGACTTTTTCTCTCTTTTTCCAAAACTGGTCGTACGTACGTTATGTTTTTCTAAACTAGGTCTCTCCTATTTATATAAATCTTTAACCTACTTATTTTTCTCTTAAATCCAAATATTAATATTCTATTCTAATATATACATATATATATATATATATAAAATATTTCTATAACAATAATAAATAACAATTATATCTCTATAACATATATATATATATATATATATATTTCCATAACAAATCATACATATTTCTATAACAGATTATATATATTTCTACAACAAATCATACATATTTCTACAATAAATAACATTTATTTCTATAACAAATCACATTTATTTCTGCAACAAATCGTGTATATATTTCTATAACAAATGACATATATACATTCCTAAATCAAATAACATATATTATATTTTTAAATCAAATAGCATATATATATATATATTTCTAAATCAAATAACATATATATTATATTAATAAATATATAACATATATCATAACAAAATATCACTCATCAATATAAATCATATAAATCACACAAATTATATAAGTATATTCTAAACTCATTTAAAATAATCAAATAATTAGAGAGGGCGTTACAGTACACAGACTACTAATGAGGACCGACTTATCAGAGGTACTTGTTTCTTTAATAGTACTCCTTTAATTGCTATTATAGATACTGGTGCTACTCATTATTTCATTGCTATTGAATGTGCATATAAGTTGGGTTTGGTTGTATCTGATATGAAAGGAGAAATGGTTGTTGAAACTCCAGCCAAGGGTTCAGTAACTACTTCTCTTGTTTGTCTAAGGTGTCCATTGTCTATATTTGGTAGAGATTTTGAGGTCGACTTAGTATGTTTGCCATTGACGGGTATGGATGTTATTTTTGGGATGAATTGGTTAGAGTATAACCGAGTTCATATCAATTGCTTTAGTAAGACGGTGCATTTTTCTTCTGCTGAAGAAGAGGGTGAAGTTGAGTTCTTCTCTACGAAACAGATGAAACAACTAGAACATGATGGAATTCTGATGTATTCTTTAATGGCATATTTGTCGTTAGAAAATCAAGCTGTGATTGACAGGTTACCAGTGGTGAATGAATTTCCTGAAGTTTTTCTGGATGAGATTCCTGATGTGCCACCAGAGAGGGAGGTTGAGTTCTAAATTGACCTTGTTCCGGAAACGAAGCCGGTGTCGATGGCACCTTATCGTATGTCAGCGTCTGAGTTAGCTGAATTGAAGAAACAGTTGGAGGACTTGCTCGACAAGAAGTTTGTTAGACCCGTGTTTCACCGTGGGGAGTGTAACAGCCCGATTTTTAGCTAGGTTTATTTTAATTACTTTTATTATGTGTTTGTGTGTGATTATTTGTGCTTGTGTGTATTTAATTGTCATCGAGTGCATTTTCATGGGTTTTCGAATTAGAAGGGTATTTTGGTAATTTTGTGAGGATGAGTAAAATTATAATTTTTAGTGGGAATTGCTTTTAGTAATTAGTGAGAGTGGTTATTTCATTAAGTTACTAGAGAAAGTCGAGATTTTACCGTTAGTGACATTTTACCGTTATTAATTAAAGGTTAAAATATGGTTTTGGTCCCTGCAAATATGCCTCGTTTTGGTTTTAGTCCCTGCAAAAAAAATTTGTTGTTTTTGGTCCCTGCAAATATGTCTCATTTTGGTTTTGGTCCCTGACTCCACTTTTGTGATAATTTGCACACGTGTCACATGATGACTTAACCATTTATTAGAGAAATAGTCCCTGCAAAATCTTTTGATTTTGAAAAAGGTCCCTGCAAAATATTTTGTTTTTGGAAATAGTCCCTGCAGGGACCAAAAACAACAATTTTTTTTTACAGGGACTAAAACCAAAACGAGACATATTTGCAGGGACCAAAACCATATTTTAGCCTTAACTAAATATCGTTTGGAGTGTAGTAATATTTTTGGTTTGAATAGAAACGGGTTAAGCCCACTAGAAACTAAGTTAAGCCCATTAGTAGAGATAACACTAGGGTAGTGTTAGAAGAACCAAATCATTTTCATTTCACAAAACATTTCTAGAGAGAGAAAGTGGGAAGAGAAGATAAGGGTTTGGAGAGAAGAACTTGAAGAATCCAATTGGGAAAGCTTAGGAGCTAAATTGAAGCCTAGGTTTGGTCTAATCTTCATCTAAAGTAAGGGGGTTAGTCTTTATCATAATCATGTTCATTCTTTGCAATTTTTCATGATTTGGATGAAATGGGTTGAAATGAATGAATGGATAATTGTTGCTAAATTCGTGCTCCTACTTTGATGATATGTTTGCATGCATGAATTGATAATAATTGTGTGATTGTTGGTTAAATTACATGTTTGAATATGTGAAAATGAAAAGTTATGAAAATTGTGCAAAATGGATGAATTTGACATGTTGTTGTTGAATTATGATGGAGGGTATGATTAGATGTTATGATTGTAGTTGATTGATGATGTTGATCTCATTTCATGACTTGGGTATGATTTACGTTGAGATGTTGTTGAGAATTGTGTTGAATTTGAAGAGATGAATTGTGGTTGTTTGAGAACTTATTGTCTTGAGAAAAATTATTTTAAACAATTTCATAACTTGTACAAATGCCCCGAAACGAGCGAGTTCGATGTGTTAGAGCCTCGGGTTATGCCTCGGATCACTTTTGATGATTGAGGATTTTAAACGTTCGGTTTTTGACCGAAATTGGCGAAAACCCGCGGCCGAGACACGCGAAAACGCGCGTTTACGGAGCGCTGCGCCTGTAGTGGAGCGCTGGGCGCCCACTTACAGGGAGTCAGCGCTTGGGCGCTGCACCTCTAGCGCCAGACGCCCATGACAGGACAACGGGAACGTTGTTCCGTGTCCGGGTGCTTGGGGGTGGTTGTGCAGGGGTCCTAGGCGATCGTTTTGAAGTGTTATTTTGCTGTTTTCACCTACTTTTCTATTGGAACACATTTGGCTTTGTCGGAACTTTAATTTTTCTAAATGGTTTGAAACTTGAGTTTGTGTCGTTTCCGTTTTTCGAAAATTGTTGGAACTTGGTCTTTGTGAACAAAAGGAGTTGCAAGCTTAGTCTACAGTTCTTA
This sequence comes from Medicago truncatula, assembly GCF_003473485.1. Lineage (NCBI taxonomy): Eukaryota > Viridiplantae > Streptophyta > Magnoliopsida > Fabales > Fabaceae > Medicago > Medicago truncatula. The sequence goes on along the minus strand of NC_053044.1, from coordinate 15,512,530 downwards.
TGGGCTTAGGCAATGCTTGTAAGGTTGGTACAATGTCTTAATCATGTCAAACTTGATTTTCGGGTGGGAATGTGGAATGTATAAACTTGGGATTTTCTCATACGAACTTCGGCTAACCTTTGAACTAATGACGATAGTTCGTAAGTGGCCTATGCTCGTACTTATATGATTGATTAAGATTGAATTGTAGGATTTCAAACTTGAATAAGTTGCCTAGATTTGAAAATTATCAATGTTGGCCGTTTACCACATGATTTGGATTTTTTTGTCGGAAATGTTTCTTTAGCAAATTGTTTTGTGAGTTATTGAGATTATTCTTGTATGACTAAGTGAAGTTGTATGAAGGAGTGATTATATTTTGGATATGATGTTTATCATGAGATGTTGTTTTTCCCTATTACTTGGAATATGAGAATGCTTGAAATGGTGAAACTATATGATATAGCTGATGTTGCATGACATTGTTGATTATTGATAATTATGTTGAAGTGTGATGGTGAATACTATGATTTAATTGTGTATGGGCATGTTTTCTTGATAATGCAATGTTGTGGAGATAATCAATATAATTGGGTGTTGTCCTATATATTGAGTTTGAAATTGTGATTGTTGTCGCATTATCGAGTCTTTACACATGTCCATGCATCATAGTCGTTGTTGCTGTAAAAGGGATGACTCTTTTACTTCGAGATTATTGTAAGGCAGAGGTGAGCCTTACATGCGATGTTGACTTGTCCATCGGAGGTGACGACCTTGTAGAGATTTGGTACCGCATGCATTTATGTGTCCATCAGTGCATATCATATCATGAGTCCTATGTGAATTATGTGATTGGTGCTGAATTGAGATGAATGAATGTTGCTAATGATTGTCTATGACTGATGTTGCGAATGAATATTTATGATTGGATAATTATTCATGTGATTGATATATGTGGATATGAACTAGGAAGTTGTGATATAAGTATTTATGCATGACTATTATTATTCAAGTACATGATATTATTGAATTTGATTATTATCTGGATTATGATAATGTAATGCTTACTCCCAGTGGTTTTAACCGCCTACTTGCCTGTATGGGTGAGTAGACGTTGTGCAGGAGTAGTCTCGGTGAGTCTTTGCTTGGGATATCGGGAGCTTCCTCCGATATCGGTGTCGTGTCGGCTCTGATCTAGGCTTGTCGTGTCGGTCTAGATTAGGTTGTTTATATTTTCGTTTGGATTATTATTTTGTTGATGACTACCCGTATGTTTGGGTTTTGAGATTTATCTTTGGGATATGATTTATTTGCTCATGGCATGTATATATTTGATCACTCTGATTTATATTCCGCTGTAACTGTTGAGGTTTACATACATGTCTATCGGTTTTTGAATTTTGAATAAGACGTAATCTCTATTTCTTGAATAAATGTATTATTCGCATGTTTAATTGCTTTAATTGAAATAGGAGCGTTACAAGTTGGTATCAGAGCCATGGTCAGTCGTGTTTGGATTAATCTTTGTTGTGTTGTTTCTTATCGGTTAGATGGTTGTGTAGTGCGAACATGGCAGGAGGTCGTGATGATGCGGCGATTGCACAAGCCTTGGCAGCGATGGCTCAGGTTTTGGCTCAATTGAATGAGCAAGCGGCGATTGGTCGTCGGAATGAGGGAGAAGCTGAGGAGCGGAGGCTTGATCGTTTCTTGCGAAACAATCCACCTACGTTCAAGGGAAGGTTCGACCCGGATGGAGCTCAAACATGGTTGCAGGGCATGGAGAGGATCTTTCGTGCTATGGTGACTAGTGATGATCAGAAGGTGAGGTTGGCTACTCACATGCTAGCTGAGGAAGCAGAGTATTGGTGGACTAATGCTAAGGGAAGACTTGAGATTGGTGGGGAGGTTGTGACTTGGACAAGGTTCAAGGCTGAGTTTTTGAGGAAGTACTTTCCAGAGGATTTGAGGACTAGGAAGGAAGTGGAGTTCCTGAATTTGAAGCAACGGAGTATGTCTGTGGCCGAGTATGCGGCGAAGTTTGAGGAGCTTGCAAGGTTTTGTCCCTACATCAATGCTGAGGATGCTATGGTTTCCAAGTGTGTGAAGTTTGAAAGTGGGCTTAGGCCGGACATCTATCAGTACATGTGTGTTCAGGAGATCCGAGACTTTGATACTTTGGTGCATAAGTGTCGTATGTTTGATGATGTTGGGAAGGCTAAGTCTAATTACTACAAGGCTCAGGGTGAAAAGAGAGGAAGAGGACATGGGGCTGGAAAACCTTACAGCAAGGACAAAGGAAAGAAGAGAGAAGCTGGTGGAGGCTCTAAGCCAAGTTTGGCGGATGTCAAGTGCTTTAAGTGTGGATCTATGGGTCATTATGCTAGTGATTGCAAGAATGATTTTACTTGTCACAAGTGTGGGAAAGCGGGTCACAAGGCGGCCGACTGCAGAGGTGTTGCAAGAGAGATTACTTGTTACAATTGTGGAGAGAAGGGTCATATTAGTACCAAGTGTACCAAGCCGAAGAAGGCGGCGGGAAAGGTGTTTGCTTTGAACGCGGAGGAGGTGGAGCAGCCGGATAATCTTATCCGAGGTATGTGTTTTATCAATAGTACTCCTTTGATTGCAATTATTGATACTGGTGCTACTCATTCTTTTATCTCGGCTAATTGTGTTGAACGTTTGGATTTGGTTGTAACTCCTTTGTTGCGTGGAATGGTTATTGACACCCCGGCTAGCGGTTCGGTGACTACTTCTTTTATGTGTGCTAAGTGTCCTGTTAATTTTGGTGATGTTGATTTTGAGTTGGATCTTGTTTGTCTTCCGTTGAAGCATATGGATGTGATTTTTGGTATGGATTGGTTGTTAGCTTTTGGGGTTAGCATTAATTGTTTGACTAGGAGTGTGACTTTTTCCAAGCCGGTAGAAGAGTTAGATAGGAAGTTTTTGACCGCGGAGCAAGTGAAGAAGTCTTTAGATGGTGAGGCTTGTGTGTTTATGATGTTTGCATCCTTGAAGGTTGGTGGTGAGAAAGGGGTTAGTGATTTGCCGGTAGTGCAAGAGTTTCCTGAGGTTTTTCCAGAGGATATTACCGAGTTACCGCCAGAGAGGGAAGTTGAGTTTGCAATTGATTTGGTACCAGGCACGAGTCCTATTTCGATTGCGCCGTATCGGATGTCTGCATCAGAGTTGGGTGAATTGAAGAATCAGTTGGAAGAGTTGCTTGAGAAGTAGTTTATTAGACCAAGTGTTTCACCGTGGGGTGCTCCAGTGTTGTTGGTTAAGAAGAAGGATGGAAGCATGAGGTTATGTGTGGATTATCGGCAGTTGAACAAGGTGACGATTAAGAATCGGTATCCACTTCCAAGGAGTGATGATTTGATGGATCAGCTAGTGGGTGCAGAGGTGTTTAGTAAGATTGATTTGAGATCAGGATATCATCAGATTAGAGTAAAGGCGGAAGATATATCCAAAACTGCGTTCCGAACGAGGTATGGACACTATGAGTATTCTGTGATGCCATTTGGAGTATCTAATGCGCCAGGTGTCTTTATGGAATACATGAATAGAATATTTCATCCTTATCTGGACCGTTTTGTGGTGGTGTTCATAGATGATATTTTGGTGTATTCAAAGTCTGAGGAAGAGCATGCTGAGCATTTGAGGATTGTGTTGCAAGTCTTGAAAGAGAACCAGTTGTGTGCCAAGTTGTCTAAGTGTGAGTTTTGGTTGAAGGAAGTGAGTTTCCTTGGTCATGTGATTTCTAAGGGTGGTATTTCTGTGGATCCTTCCAAGGTTGATGCAGTGTTGCGGTGGGAGTCTCCTAAGTCTGTTTTTGAGATTAGAAGCTTTCTTGGTTTGGCCGGTTATTATCGGAGGTTCATTGAGGGATTCTCTAAGTTGGCGTTGCCATTGACGCAGTTGACTCGGAAAGGACAAGCTTATGTTTGGGATGCCAAGTGTGAGAAGAGTTTCCAAGAGTTGAAGAAGAGGTTGACTTCAGCTCCGGTGTTGATTTTGCCGAATCCGAAGGAATCGTTTGTTGTTTATTGTGATGCTTCTAAGATGAGTCTTGGTGGTGTGCTTATGCAGAATCGTCAGGTTGTAGCTTATGCTTCGAGGCAATTGAAAGTGCATGAGAAGAATTATCCGACTCATGATTTGGAATTGGCAGCCGTTGTGTATACATTGAAGATTTGGAGACATTATCTGTATTGTAACACCCCGTTTTCCCAATATACAAATTTCTTAAACATTTATCAGAGTAAAAACCATAACGGGATATCACATAGAAACGTAATCCCAAAAACAGTTAAATAATAATTTAACTTCCACATAATATCTTAACATAGCAGCGGAGTATTAGTTCAGAAATCATAAATCAGTTTGGCACGCAGGCCCCAACAAGTATCTCAAAAGAGTTTATCAAAGCATAAATTATCATGGCAGTTCACGTAAAAGAATGAAGCATGTTATAGCATTAACCCCATCCCGTTACGTATCAAAGCGACCTAGACGACACAGAGAGGCAAGGCCACTCACAGAAGCAACTGCACACTAAGCACGATCACCTGCAAGTTACCCATACGAAGGGCAACATTTTCAAGCAGAAGGGGTGAGATTTCATAATAAAATAACATTAATCAATGTAATTGCGAATCATAATTAACATCATAATCATTCCATTATTAACTTTGCATAAATGCTAAACAGTTATCACGTAATCATATATCCAATTCATTATGAACAACGAAACATAATCAAATAACACTTATCACATAATCACATATTCATTCATTATCAACAAGGCATCTTAATCATGACAATGTGACAATGCTCCTAGACTCCTTATATGCATGTGGTACCAATCGTCATCATAAGTATTAATATACTTTAATCGTGCGGAGGACAAAGCTCCTATAAAACGTGCGGAGGACAAAGCTCCTAATTTTCGTGGTGAGGACAAAGCTCAATGATATGCTATGCATGGACACATATGAACAAAACAACGTAATCGACTTATCAACATGCATCCAATAATTTGGAGCTAAACTTCATCATATACTTATGCACTTAGTTAAACAACGGAAGCAGCATAAACAAGTCACATATCAAGATGATATCATTATATCAATAGCACATAAATTGCACTATTATCAACCTTCATATCTTGCATGATTATACAATACATTAGTTCATGTTCAATTAATATCAATATAACTTAACAACTCTACCGACTGCATTAAACTTCATCAATAGGTCTCAATACCAATTAGGGGTTCGCTCTTGATCAACACGTGCGACACAGATCGCACAAACACTCAAGCAATTAAATTCTGGTTGTACTCGCGAGGCGAGAGCTCTTACTCGCCATGGCGAGTACCACTCAACTCCCAAACTAAGGTCGTTCTGGGTTCCCTCTGATCCTACATTCATTCCTAATCAATACTAGGTATGTTCAGGCACTCTATGGCATCCAAGGTCCAACTAAAAAGGTCGAAACACAAAATATGACATGCACTCTGCCTAAGCTCGCGAGGCAAGGAAAGGTTGCTCGCCATGGCGAGTTGGACCAAACAACTCGCGAGGCGAAGGAAAGGGGCTCGCGTGGCGAGCGATGAAGTTCATCACTCGCGAGGCGAGGATCATCACTCGCCGTGGCGAGCGATGAACAGAAGCACGGGCAGACTAGGGTTTTTCTCAAAAATCCATCACACAACATGGTTCAAAGCCTAATTTTGATTCCAGAATTCATCCTAAACATATTCTAAGGTTAAAGGACGGTTTCTACATCAATCTAACAAGTTTTACCGTTTGATCATCAATTTTTAGGGTTTTAACCTAATTCCAAAACTTCTCTAAATCAATCCTAACTTTGTCAACTAATCATCAGAATTACAGTAATTAACATTATTGAATTATTAGTCTCACCCTTACCTTGAATGAAGAAAATCGCAGCACTCTACCTTGATTCCTCTAGACTTGGCTTTTCTCCCTTCTTCCAAAAGTTTTCACGTACAATGAGTTTCTAAAATATTAGGTCTTCTCCTATTTATATCTTTTTTCTAATTACTTATCTTATCTCACTTTCTCCCCCAAAACTATCTAAAATATCAAAACAGCCCTCAACTAAATATTTTATATTATTTTCAAATCTTTATTTTATTTAACAATAAAATAATGCCCATATCATAATCAAATCCTTCAATACTCATAACTTAACACGTCATCGATCAAATCATCAAAACATACCAAAATCATGCATATACTATATAATTATCATATAATTGCCTAATCTCGATTAAATAACGATTAAACGAAAGTGGGCGTTACATGTATGGTTCTAAGTTTGAGGTGTTCAGTGACCACAAGAGTTTGAAGTATTTGTTTGATCAGAAAGAGTTGAATATGGGGCAGAGGAGATGGTTGGAATATCTTAAGGACTTCGATTTTCAGTTGAGTTATCATCCCGGAAAGGCTAATGTTGTTGCGGATGCTTTGAGTAGAAAGACTTTGCATATGTCTGCTTTGATGGTTAAAGAGTTGGAATTGATTGAGCAGTTTCGAGACTTGAGTTTGGTTAGCGAGTTGACACCTGATGGTGTGAGGTTGGGTATGTTGAAGTTGACAAGCAATATTTTGGAAGAGATCAAGAAGGGTTAGAAGGAAGATTTGGAACTCGTGGACCGAGTGACGTTGGTTAATCAAGGTAAAGGTGGAGACTTTAGATTGGGTGAGAGTGGTGTTTTGATGTTTCGTGATCGAGTTTGTGTGCCGGATGTGTTTGAGCTTAAGAGGCAAATTTTGGACGAAGGTCATAGAAGTAGTTTGAGTATTCATCCAGGAGCAACTAAGATGTATCAGGATTTGAAAAGGTTGTTTTGGTGGCCTGGAATGAAGAAGGAGATCGCTGAGTTTGTTTATGCTTGCTTGGTTTGTCAGAAATCGAAGATTGAACATCAGAGACCATCGAGTTTGATACAACCGTTGTTTGTGCCAGAGTGGAAATGGGATAGCATTTCTATGGATTTTGTTGGAGCGTTGCCTAAGACTAGTAAGGGTTTCGATTCGATTTGGGTGATTGTTGATCGGTTGACGAAGTCAGCGCATTTTGTTCCTATCAAGACTGGTATGTCGGTAGCGAAGTTGGCTAAGATCTACATTGAGCAGATTGTTAGATTGCATGGTATTCCTTCCAGTATTGTGTCGGATTGGGATCCGAGGTTTACTTCTAAGTTTTGGGAGAGTTTGCAAGCTGCTTTGGGAACTAAGTTGAGATTGAGTTCTGCTTACCATCCTCAGACCGATGGGCAGACGGAGAGGACTATTCAGAGTTTGGAGGATTTGTTGAGAGCTTGTGTTTTGGAGCAAGGTGTCAGTTGGGACGAATGTTTACCGTTGATTGAGTTTACTTACAACAACAGTTTTCATGCTAGTATCGGAATGGCACCGTTTGAGGCTTTGTATGGTCGGAGGTGTAGGACACCGTTGTGTTGGTTTGAGTCCGGAGAGAATGCTTTGTTAGGACCGGAAGTCGTGCAAGAAACTACAGAAAAGGTTAAGATGATTCAGGAGAAGATGAAGGCGTCTCAGAGTAGACAGAAGAGCTATCATGATAAGAGGAGAAAGGATATTGAGTTTCAAGTTGGTGATCATGTGTTTTTAAGGGTGAATCCTGTGACCGGAGTTGGTCGTGCTTTGAAGTGTAGGAAGTTGACTCCTCGTTTTGTTGGGCCGTTTGATGTGATTGAGAAGGTTGGGGTTGTAGCGTACCGGATTGCGTTGCCACCATCTTTGTCGAATCTTCATAATGTGTTTCATGTGTCTCAGTTGAGGAAGTATGTGCATGATGCGTCTCATGTGGTTCAAGTGGATGAATTGGAAGTAAGGGATAATTTGACAGTTGAGACTTTGCCGGTTAGGATTGAGGATCGTGAGTTGAAGCGTTTGCGTGGCAAAGAGATTGCTTTGGTCAAAGTGATTTGGGTTGGACCAACTGGTGAGAGTGCCACTTGGGAGCACGTCCTACCCCTGTCATAGGAGTAACCCTCAGAAACACATGATCACCCTCCTGAAACTCAAGGGCCTTTCTCCGCTTGTCGTGGTAACTCTTCTGTCGACTCTGCGACGCTTTCATCTTGTCTCTGATCATCTTGACTTTCTCTGTAGTCTCATGAACCAAATCCGGTCCCAATACCACACTCTCTCCTGACTCAAACTAACATAAAGGAGTCCTACACCTCCGACCATACAAAGTTTCGAACGGTGCCATACCAATACTCGAATGGTAACTGTTGTTGTATGTGAACTCTATCAACGGTAGGTGACTATCCCAAGCTCCACCTTGCTCAATTACACACACTCTCAACAAATCCTCCAATGATTGGATCGTCCTTTCCGACTGACCATCTGTCTGAGGATGATAAGCCGAACTCAACCTCAACTTCGAACCCAAAGCGTCCTGCAAACTCTTCCAGAACCTAGAAGTGAACCTCGGATCCCTATCCGACACAATACTCGACGGAACTCCATGTAGCTTCACAATGTTATGAATATAAATCTCCGCCAACTGAACTACCGGATAACTGATATTAATAGGAATGAAGTGCGCCGACTTTGTCAACCTGTCGACCACAACCCATATAGAATCATACCCTCTCGGAGTGTTTGGTAAACTCATCACAAAATCCATAGAAATGCTATCCCATTTCCACTCCGGTACATCCAATGGTGTCAACTGTAACAGCCCGATTTTTAGCTAGGTTTATTTTAATTACTTTTATTATGTGTTTGTGTGTGATTATTTGTGCTTGTGTGTATTTAATTGTCATCGAGTGCATTTTCATGGGTTTTCATATTAGAAGGGTATTTTGGTAATTTTGTGAGGATGAGTAAAATTATAATTTTTAGTGGGAATTGCTTTTAGTAATTAGTGAGAGTGGTTATTTCATTAAGTTACTAGAGAAAGTCGAGATTTTACCGTTAGTGACATTTTACCGTTATTAATTAAAATATCGTTTGGAGTGTAGTAATATTTTTGGTTTGAATAGAAACGGGTTAAGCCCACTAGAAACTAAGTTAAGCCCATTAGTAGAGATAACACTAGGGTAGTGTTAGAAGAACCAAATCATTTTCATTTCACAAAACATTTCTAGAGGGAGAAAGTGGGAAGAGAAGATAAGGGTTTGGAGAGAAGAACTTGAAGAATCCAATTGGGAAAGCTTAGGAGCTAAATTGAAGCCTAGGTTTGGTCTAATCTTCATCTAAGGTAAGGGGGTTAGTCTTTATCATAATCATGTTCATTCTTTGCAATTTTTCATGATTTGGATGAAATGGGTTGAAATGAATGAATGGATAATTGTTGCTAAATTCGTGCTCCTACTTTGATGATATGTTTGCATGCATGAATTGATAATAATTGTGTGATTGTTGGTTAAATTACATGTTTGAATATGTGAAAATGAAAAGTTATGAAAATTGTGCAAAATGGATGAATTTGACATGTTGTTGAATTATGATGGAGGGTATGATTAGATGTTATGATTGTAGTTGATTGATGATGTTGATCTCATTTCATGACTTCGGTATGATTTACGTTGAGATGTTGTTGAGAATTGTGTTGAATTTGAAGAGATGAATTGTGGTTGTTTGAGAACTTATTGTCTTGAGAAAAATTATTTTAAACAATTTCATAACTTGTACAAATGCCCCGAAACGAGCGAGTTCGATGTGTTAGAGCCTCGGGTTATGCCTCGGATCACTTTTGATGATTGAGGATTTTAAACGTTCGGTTTTTGACCGAAATTGGCGAAAACCCGCGGCCGAGACACGCGAAAACGCGTGTTTACGGAGCGCTGCGCCTGTAGTGGAGCGCTGGGCGCCCACTTACAGGGAGTCAGCGCTTGGGCGCTGCACCTCTAGCGCCAGACGCCCATGACAGGACAACGGGAACGTTGTTCCGTGTCCGGGTGCTTGGGGGTGGTCGTGCAGGGGTCCTAGGCGATCGTTTTGAAGTGTTCTTTTGCTGTTTTCACCTACTTTTCTATTGGAACACATTTGGCTTTGTCGGAACTTTAATTTTTCTAAATGGTTTGAAACTTGAGTTTGTGTCGTTTCGGTTTTTCGGAAATTGTTGGAACTTGGTCTTTGTGAACAAAAGAAGTTGCAAGCTTAGTCTATAGTTCTTATGGGCTTAGGCAATGCTTGTAAGGTTGGTACAATGTCTTAATCATGTCAAACTTGATTTTCGGGTGGGAATGTGGAATGTATAAACTTGGGATTTTCTCATACGAACTTAGGCTAACCTTTGAACTAATGATCGATAGTTCGTAAGTGGCCTATGCTCGTACTTATATGATTGATTAAGATTGAATTGTAGGATTTCAAACTTGAATAAGTTGCCTAGCTTTGAAAATTATCAATGTTGGCCGTTTACCACATGATTTGGATTTTTTTGTCGGAAATGTTTCTTTAGCAAATTGTTTTGTGAGTTATTGAGATTATTCTTGTATTACTAAGTGAAGTTGTATGAAGGAGTGATTATATTTTGGATATGATGTTTATCATGAGATGTTGTTTTTCCCTATTACTTGGAATATGAGAATGCTTGAAATGGTGAAACTATATGATATAGCTGATGTTGCATGACATTGTTGATTATTGATAATTATGTTGAAGTGTGATGGTGAATACTATGATTTAATTGTGTATGGGCATGTTTTCTTGATAATGCAATGTTGTGGAGATAATCAATATAATTGGGTGTTGTCCTATATATTGAGTTTGAAATTGTGATTGTTGTCGCATTATCGAGTCTTTACACATGTCCATGCATCATAGTCGTTGTTGCTGTAAAAGGGATGACTCTTTTACTTCGAGATTATTGTAAGGCAGAGGTGAGCCTTACATGCGATGTTGACTTGTCCATCGGAGGTGACGACCTTGTAGAGATTTGGTACCGCATGCATTTATGTGTCCATCAGTGCATATCATATCATGAGTCCTATGTGAATTATGTGATTGGTGATGAATTGAGATGAATGAATGTTGCTAATGATTGTCTATGACTGATGTTGCGAATGAATATTTATGATTGGATAATTATTCATGTGATTGATATATGTGGATATGAACTAGCAAGTTGTGATATAAGTATTTATGCATGACTATTATTATTCAAGTACATGATATTATTGAATTTGATTATTATCTGGATTATGATAATGTAATGCTTACCCCCAGTGGTTTTAACCGCCTACTTGCCTGTATGGGTGAGTAGACGTTGTGCAGGAGTAGTCTCGGTGAGTCTTTGCTTGGGATATCGGGAGCTTCCTCCGATATCGGTGTCGTGTCGGCTCTGATCTAGGCTTGTCGTGTCGGTCTAGATTAGGTTGTTTATATTTTCGTTTGGATTATTATTTTGTTGATGACTACCCGTATGTTTGGGTTTTGAGATTTATCTTTGGGATATGATTTATTTGCTCATGGCATGTATATATTTGATCACTCTGATTTATATTCCGCTGTAACTGTTGAGGTTTACATACATGTCTATCGGTTTTTGAATTTTGAATAAGACGTAATCTCTATTTCTTGAATAAATGTATTATTCGCATGTTTAATTGCTTTAATAGAAATAGGAGCGTTACATCAATAACCCTGCAGGCTTCTGATGTTCAACCTTAGACTTCTGACAAGTCAAAGATGCATACACAAACTGAGCAACGTCACCCTTCAAACCGGACCACCAAAACAGCTTCTTCAAATCATGGTACATCTTTGTAGCTCCGGGGTGAATACTCAAGCTATTCTTGTGACTTTCTTCTAAAATCAACTTTTTCAATTCTTCATTGTCAGGAATACAAATTCTGCCTCTGAATCTCAATACACCCTGATCATCAACCTTGAAGTCACTATCCTCTGTTTCATTACCAGCATCCATTAAATCAACAAACTTCACATCCACTTGCTGCGCCTCTCGGATACTATTCAAGAAATCGCTATTAATCTTCAGCATCCCTAATTGTATACTCTGAGGTGACAACTCACAAACAAAACTCAAGTCTCTAAACTGTTCTAGCAAATCGAATTCCTTCACCATCAATGCAGACATATGCAATGTCTTCCTGCTCAACGCATCCGCAACCACATTGGCTTTACCAGGATGGTAATTCAAACCAAAATCGTAATCTTTTAACAACTCAAGCCATCTCCTTTGCCTCATATTCAATTCCTTCTGGTCAAATAAATACTTTAGACTCTTGTGATCACTGAACACCTCAAATCAAGAACCGTACAAATAATGCCTCCAAATTTTCAAAACAAAAACCACCGCAGCTAACTCCAAATCATGAGTAGGATAGTTCTTTTCATGAATCCTCAACTGCCTAGAAGCGTACGCTACCACCTTACCATCTTGCATCAAAACACCTCCTAAGCCCAACTTAGACGCATCACAGTAAACAACAAAAGGTTCTTCCGGCTTAGGTAAAATCAAAATAGGAGCAGTCGTCAATCTTCGCTTCAACTCATTGAAACTACTCTCACACTGAGCATCCCACACAAAAGACTTACCCTTACAGGTCAACTGATTCAACGGAAGTGCTAACTTCTAAAAACCTTCGATAAACCTGCGGTAATAACCAGCCAAACCCAAGAAGCTTCTGATTTCAGTCACTGACTTCGGAGTCTCCCATTGTCATACCGCATCAACTTTTGACGGATCAACTGCTATACCATTACGAAAAATAATGTGGCCAAGAAAACTTACTTCACTTAACCAAAACTCACATTTTGACAATTTAGCATACAACTTCTTTTCTTTCAAAACTTGCAACACAATTCTCAGATGTTCTACATGCTCCTCTTCAGTCTTAGGATAAATTAAAATATCATCAATAAACACAACCACAAATTTATCCAGAAAAGCATGGAAAATTCGGTTCATATACTCCATGAACACACCAGGCGCATTAGTAACACCGAAAGGCATCACCTTGTATTCGTAATGTCCATATCGTGTCCTAAAGGCCGTCTTCTGCATATCCTCATCCTTCACCTTGATCTGATGGTAACCTGACCTCAAGTCAATCTTACTAAAAACTTTTGCACCCACCAACTGATCCATCAAGTCATCAATTCTCAGAAGTGGATACCTGTTCTTTATTGTAACTTTGTTCAACTGACGATAATCAATGCACAACCTCATGCTACCGTCCTTCTTCTTTACCAACAACACAGGCGCTCCCTGTAACGCTCCTATTTCTATTAAAGCAATTAAACATGCGAATAATACATTTATTCAAGAAATAGAGATTACGTCTTATTCAAAATTCAAAAACCGATAGACATGTATGTAAACCTCAACAGTTACAGCGGAATATAAATCAGAGTGATCAAATATATACATGCCATGAGCAAATAAATCATATCCCAAAGATAAATCTCAAAACCCAAACATACGGGTAGTCATCAACAAAATAATAATCCAAACGAAAATATAAACAACCTAATCTAGACCGACACGACAAACCTAGATCAGAGCCGACACGACACCGATATCGGAGGAAGCTCCCGATATCCCAAGCAAAGACTCACCGAGACTACTCCTGCACAACGTCTACTCACCCATACAGGCAAGTAGGCGGTTAAAACCACTGGGGGTAAGCATTACATTATCATAATCCAGATAATAATCAAATTCAATAATATCATGTACTTGAATAATAATAGTCATGCATAAATACTTATATCACAACTTGCTAGTTCATATCCACATATATCAATCACATGAATAATTATCCAATCATAAATATTCATTCGCAACATCAGTCATAGACAATCATTAGCAACATTCATTCATCTCAATTCATCACCAATCACATATTTCACATAGGACTCATGATATGATATGCACTTATGGATACATAAATGCATGCGGTGCCAAATCTCTACAAGGTCGTCACCTCCGATGCACAAGTCAACATCGCATGTAAGGCTCACCTCTGCCTTACAATAATCTCGAAGTAAAAGAGTCATCCCTTTTACAGCAACAACGACTATGATGCATGGACATGTGTAAAGACTCGATAATGCGACAACAATCACAATTTCAAACTCAATATATAGGACAACACCCAATTATATTGATTATCTCCACAACATTGCATTATCAAGAAAACATGCCCATACACAATTAAATCATAGTATTCACCATCACACTTCAACATAATTATCAATAATCAACAATGTCATGCAACATCAGCTATATCATATAGTTTCACCATTTCAAGCATTCTCATATTCCAAGTAATAGGGAAAAACAACATCTCATGATAAACATCATATCCAAAATATAATCACTCCTTCATACAATTTCACTTAGTCATACAAGAATAATCTCAATAACTCACAAAACAATTTGCTAAAGAAACATTTCCGACAAAAAAATCCAAATCATGTGGTAAACGGCCAACATTGATGATTTTCAAATCTAGGCAACTTATTCAAGTTTGAAATCCTACAATTCAATCTTAATCAATCATATAAGTACGAGCATAGGCCACTTACGAACTATCGATCATTAGTTCAAAGGTTAGCCTAAGTTCGTATGAGAAAATCCCAAGTTTATACATTCCACATTCCCACCCGAAAATCAAGTTTGACATGATTAAGACATTGTACCAACCTTACAAGCATTGCCTAAGCCCATAAGAACTGTAGACTAAGCTTGCAACTCCTTTTGTTCACAAAGACCAAGTTCCAACAATTTCCGAAAAACCGAAACGACACAAACTCAAGTTTCAAACCATTTAGAAAAATTAAAGTTCCGACAAAGCCAAATGTGTTCCAATAGAAAAGTAGGTGAAAACAGCAAAAGAACACTTCAAAACGATCGCCTAGGACCCCTGCACGACCACCCCCAAGCACCCGGACACGGAACAACGTTCCCGTTGTCCTGTCATGGGCGCCTGGCGCTAGAGGTGCAGCGCCCAAGCGCTGATTCCCTATAAGTGGGCGCCCAGCGCTCCACTACAGGCGCAGCGCTCCGTAAACGCGCGTTTTCGCGTGTCTCGGCCGCGGGTTTTCGCCAATTTCGGTCATAAACCGAACGTTCAAAATCCTCAATCATCAAAAGTGATCTGAGGCATAACCCGAGGCTCTAACACATCGAACTCGCTCGTTTCGGGGCATTTGTACAAGTTATGAAATTGTTTAAAATAATTTTTCTCAAGACAATAAGTTCTCAAACAACCACAATTCATCTCTTCAAATTCAACACAATTCTCAACAACATCTCAACGTAAATCATACCCAAGTCATGAAATGAGATCAACATCATCAATCAACTACAATCATAACATCTAATCATACCCTCCATCATAATTCAACAACAACATGTCAAATTCATCCATTTTGCACAATTTTCATAACTTTTCATTTTCACATATTCAAACATGTAATTTAACCAACAATCACACAATTATTATCAATTCATGCATGCAAACATATCATCAAAGTAGGAGCACGAATTTAGCAACAATTATCCATTCATTCATTTCAACCCATTTCATCCAAATCATGAAAAAGTGCAAAGAATGAACATGATTATGATAAAGACTAACCCCCTTACCTTAGATGAAGATTAGACCAAACCTAGGCTTCAATTTAGCTCCTAAGCTTTCCCAATTGGATTCTTCAAGTTCTTCTCTCCAAACCCTTATCTTCTCTTCCCACTTTCTCCCTCTAGAAATGTTTTGTGAAATGAAAATGATTTGGTTCTTCTAACACTACCCTAGTGTTATCTCTACTAATGGGCTTAACTTAGTTTCTAGTGGGCTTAACCCGTTTCTATTCAAACCAAAAATATTACTACACTCCAAACGATATTTTAATTAATAACGGTAAAATGTCACTAACGGTAAAATCTCGACTTTCTCTAGTAACTTAATGAAATAACCACTCTCACTAATTACTAAAAGCAATTCCCACTAAAAATTATAATTTTACTCATCCTCACAAAATTACCAAAATACCCTTCTAATATGAAAACCCATGAAAATGCACTCGATGACAATTAAATACACACAAGCACAAATAATCACACACAAACACATAATAAAAGTAATTAAAATAAACCTAGCTAAAAATCGGGCTGTTACAGTTGACACCATTGGATGTACCGGAGTGGAAATGGGATAGCATTTCTATGGATTTTGTGATGAGTTTACCAAACACTCCGAGAGGGTATGATTCTATATGGGTTGTGGTCGACAGGTTGACAAAGTCGGCGCACTTCATTCCTATTAACATCAGTTATCCGGTAGTTCAGTTGGCGGAGATTTATATTCATAACATTGTGAAGCTACATGGAGTTTCGTCGAGTATTGTGTCGGATAGGGATCCGAGGTTCACTTCTAGGTTCTGGAAGAGTTTGCAGGATGCTTTGGGTTCGAAGTTGAGGTTGAGTTCGGCTTATCATCCTCAGACAGATGGTCAGTCGGAGAGGACGATCCAATCATTGGAGGATTTGTTGAGAGTGTGTGTGCTTGAGCAAGGTGGAGCTTGGGATAGTCACCTACCGTTGATAGAGTTCACATACAACAACAGTTACCATTCGAGTATTGGTATGGCACCGTTCGAAGCTTTGTATGGTCGGAGGTGTAGGACTCCTTTATGTTGGTTTGAGTCAGGAGAGAGTGTGGTATTGGGACCGGATTTGGTTCATGAGACTACAGAGAAAGTCAAGATGATCAGAGACAAGATGAAAGCGTCGCAGAGTCGACAGAAGAGTTACCACGACAAGCGGAGAAAGGCCCTTGAGTTTCAGGAGGGTGATCATGTGTTTCTGAGGGTTACTCCTATGACAGGGGTAGGATGTGCATTGAAGTCGAGGAAGTTGACTCCAATGTTCATTGGTCCGTATCAGATATCAGAGAGGGTTGGAACTGTGGCATATAGAGTTGGTTTGCCACCACATCTTTCGAACTTGCATGATGTGTTTCATGTGTCGCAACTTCGGAAGTATGTAGCGGATCCTTCGCATGTTATTCCGAGAGATGATGTGCAAGTTAGAGACAACCTTACGGTGGAGACTTTACCGGTAAGGATTGATGATCGGAAAGTGAAGACGTTGATGGGCAAGGAAATACCCCTTGTGAGAGTCGTTTGGGACGGAGCGACTGGTGAAAGTTTGACTTGGGAGCTGGAGAGTAAGATGCGGGATTCTTATCCAGAGTTGTTTGTTTAAGGTAAGATTTCGAGGACGAAATTCTGTAATTTGGGGAGAGTTGTAACGCCCTAGTCGTTATTTTAATTATTTTGGATTTATGTGGAGTCTTTTTGTAACGCCCTCTTTGAATTATTAGATTTATTTAATTATTTAATTGAGTCTAAAATTTATTAAGAAGAGTTTAAAATATATTTATTTGATTATGTGATTTATTAAGTGGCTTATGTTGTTATTTAATAGATTAAGATTTGAAAATAGAAATAAGATTGAGTTGAGAGTTTGTTATGAGATTTTAGAGAGTTTTGGGGGAGAAAGAGAAATAAGATAAAATAGAAAAAGGGTTATAAATAGGAGAAACCTAGTTTAGAAAAATACATAACGTACGATCAATTTTGGAGAACAGGGAGAAAAAGCCGAGAGGAGGGGGAAGACCTAGGAGTGCTGCGATTTTCATCTATAAGGTAAGGGTGGGACTAACATTCAATAATCTTAAGTCATTGATTCTGAAAATTGGATTTAACATGTTGTAGGTTTTAGTTTTTGAGAATTTGGGAATTAAGGTTAAAAGTGGTTAATTGATGATTTTCTAAAATAATGTTTTTGGTCAAGTTTTATATGGTTTTGAGTCTTTTTTGATGTATATAAATGTTTAGACAAACTTTGGGATCAAATTTGGGCATAGGGAAGTTAAAATTGGGATTTTGGGGTGAAAAGTGTGTTTTTTTCCCGAGTTGCTCTCTGACAGCATGTCCTGTTTCATGTTCTTGCGTCTTTTTCATACATTTCTGTTTTGAATTAGCCTTTGGTGTAAACATGAAAGTTGTAGATAATTGTGTTAGCTTTACAGTGGCGTCGGTTTGACTTGAAAATGAATTTTGGTTTATGAGTTAAGGTCAAATTACTGCACATAGGTCACAGTGAATTTTTATGAATTTCAGCACAACTTTGTCCGAATATGAAATGAAAACCGGTATTGATTGGTACAGAATTGGTCTTAGGTGTAAACACGAAAGTTGTAGGTATAAATGTTAGCTTTCTAATGCCGTTGGTTTGACTTCAAAAGAATTTATAGAACTAGAGTTATAGTCAAATTACTGCACGTAGGTCACAGTGAATAATTGAATATGATTGATCAATTAGTATATGAATGTATATGTTGTGAATACGATATTGTCCATGATTGATGAAGTGTTATATGTATATATGATGTTTTAAGATGTTGATTATTATTTGATGTTGTTATATTGTGATATAATTGTATATGCATTACTTGAATTATATGTGAATAATTGAGACGTTGTTGACTTGCATTTGATATTATTATGTCATGCTGTTTTTGTATACTGTTGTGCTGCTGTTGTTATTTAACTAAGCTGCATGAGTCGGTCTAAGTTGATTAAGATGATGAAGTCCCAAATTATTGGATTATATAAGAGGTTGTCGATTTAAGATATTACGAGGTCGAGTCCATGCATTAGCATTTCATTGTTGGGGGCTTGATGCCCTGGAGCCTTTGCTCAATTAAGTTGAGGGCTTGATGCCCTGGGAGCCTTTTTACGCTCAAATAAAGTTGAGGGCTTGATGCCCTGGAGCCTATTTACGCTCAAAGATTGGTACCACATGCATGATTAGAAGATTAAGTTGCATAGTCAAGAGGTTAAGTTGTCAAGTTGTCAAGTTATCAAGTTGTCGAGTTGTTAAGTTGTTAAATCATGAAATTGTTTAAAGCTGTGATTCTTTATATGAACTATTAAAGAAGTGAATTATGATATATTACTATCTATGATGAATATTATGATGATTACATGATGTTGTCTATGAGTTGTTAAATATGATTGATGATGCTTATGTTGTTAAATGTAATTGATGAATTATATGCTTAATATTATTGTTTGTGAAATCTCACCCCTTCTGTTTGCCCACCATGGGTAACTAACAGGTAACCAAGAATAGTTGATGTCGTGTGAGCTTTCCTTCTCGTGTGTCTTAGGTGCTCTGATACGTAACGGGATGGGAACTTTGTTATTACTTTTCTATTCCTTACGTATTGTTTTTGAAGATTTATGACTATGTTTTTAGATTGGATTTTTATGAGACATTTATGAAGAGGCCTTCATGCCAAAGACTGTTTTAGTTATTGAAATAAATTCCGCTGCGAAGTATTAAAGATCTTGTATTTGAATTTTAAAGGATAAATAGTTATTTATTCAATTTATGATTTTAAGAAAAGAATGTGACATTCCGTTTATGTTGAAAAACTCTGATTATTTATGCGAAATTTTTATGTTGGAAAACGGGGTGTTACACTTTTCATGATTTTAAATAATATTTGTGGATTTTATGGTGTGTTATATTTTATTATATAGTTTATTTTAATAATAATTAGAATAAGCGAGAATTTGAATTAATTGGAGTTTTGGGGGTTATGTTAGAATTTATTAGAATTAAGAGGGAATAAATAAAATAAAGGGAAGTTAAGAAGGGAGTTAAGAAAGAAAGAAAGAGTCAGAATACGTTTTACGTGAAAACTGTCAGTTTTGGGAGAAAAGGGAGAGAAGAGCAAGTAAAGCCAAGTTTATCAATTGATGTACATTTCTTTCTGCAATTCTAAGGTAAGGGTGAGGTTTGCTTCATTAGTATAGATTATGAATTCTGATTTTGAGTTTAACAGGTTTTGGTAGAATTGGGGATTCTAGGTTTATGTTGAATTAGTGGGTTTTGAGAGTATAGTGTGATGTTTTGATGTTAGGAATAGGTTCTGGTTGCATACAGCGTTTAGTTTCATATCTATAAACTTATTTGGGGAGTGGAATTGAGAAAATTGGGATTTTGGGTAAAATTCTGGGTTCTGGTCGTGCTGATATTCATCACTCGCCTAGGCGAGTAGACCTTCCCGCCTCGCGAGTGAGCAACTTCATGGCTCGCCTCGCGAGCAGAGCCACTCGCCATAGAGAGCAAGCACCTGAGAGATGATGATTTTTGAAGTGTTGTTATAAGCTGTAAAATGGATAGTTTTAAGTACCTAGATGATTTTAGAGAGGACTGGAGCAAGTTTTAGATTAAAAAGATGAATAGGGAGCTTAGAATTGAAGATTTAGTGAGAAAAATGTCAAAACTCCCGAGAGCACCATTTTTCTGTTCGCCTTGAACTCGCCATGGCAAGTGACCCTTTCCTTGAGTTCGCCATAGCGAGTAGAAGTACTCGCGAGGCGAGTTTCCCAAACTTTGAGTTGTTGGTTCTGTTTTGATGATTGTTGGTTTATCTTGGTGTTTAAGCATGGCTATTATAAATGGTGTATTTTTCTGGGATGTCTGGAATGTTTATAATGAGTTGTTGTTGGTTGTAACGTATGCTTTCATTTAATTAAGTTATACATGATGTTGCATTTTGGAGTGGTAAGTCATATACATATATATGCATTGGTTGAGTTGTATGTAGATATACACAAGAGGGTTAGTTGCATAAGCATAAAAGCGGGAGAGCTTCGGCTCTGGAACGCCTTGTCGTTCAAAGCGGTGGAACACTAGTTGTTCAAAGCCGTGTATAGCGGTGAGGACTTATGTCCTGAAAATGAATGCTTTAACAATTCTACAGCGGTGAGGGCTTCGGCCCTGATTATGGTACCACATGCATGGGTGTTGTTAGAGGAGTCTTAGTGGAGTGGTGATGTGTCGCATGAGTCGTTGTGTTGGTTTTTAATTACCATTTGTTGATGATATTGATAATGATGATATTTATATATGTTGATGAATTATTATGATAGGGTGTTAGATTCAATTGATGCATTCATTATCTATATTATTGTTGTGAATCTCACCCCTTCTGCTTGAAAATGTTGCCCTTCCTATGGGTAACTTGCAGGTGATCCTGAGTAGTTGGTGGTGGCTCAAGTGTCTAGGGCTCTGATACATTCGGGATGGGTTTACTTAATTATGTTTCATTCCTTATGTATCATATTTTGATTGTTGCTGATGTAGCCCTTTTGTTATTGGATTTTATGTTGTTAAGGCTTTTATGCCAAGAATTTATTATGGAGGTTTAAACAGTTATTGTTGTTGATTTGATGAGAATATTCCGCTGCAGATTTAATGATAATTTTGAAGGATGTTTAATTAAATAGATTTTTATATTCTATTTAAGAAAATTTTAAAAATGTAGTGTGACATGCCCGTTTGGGTTTTACTCTGATGTTGAATTATTATTATTTAATTAGTTTTGGAAATGGGGTGTTACAGACTCCGCTAGGGGGTAATGTATTTTCACTGGAGAAAATGATTGTCAACTATCGTATCAGTTCAGAATGATAGCTTAATGAAGACAAAAGCTTGAGTTTACCTACTATCGCATGATAGCTGTATGAAGGTAAAATGACATGTATTACCAAATATCGGAATTGATAGTTGTATGAAGGTAAAATGAAAGAGACATTGTCTACTATCTGTATGATAGTCGTATGAAGACAAATGACATGTATTTACCTACTATCAGGATCGATAGTTGTATGAAGGTAAGATTGAAAAAGACATTGTCTACTAATTGTATCGGATAGCTGTATGAAGACAAATGACATGTATTTACCTACTATCGGGATCGATAGTTGTATGAAGGTAAAATGAAAGAGACATTGTCTACTATCTGTATAATAGTAGTATGAAGACAAATGACAAGGATTACCTACTATCGAAATTGATAGTTGTGTGATGGTAAAATGAAAGAGACACTGTCTATTATCTGTATGTGAGTTGTATGAAAACAAATGACAAGGATTACTTACTATCAGAATTGATAGCTGTATGAAGGTAAAATGAAAGACACATTTTCTACTATCTGTCTGATAACTGTATGAAGACAAATTACATGTATTTACTTACTATCTAATTGATAGCTGTATGAAGGTAAAAATGACAGAGACATATCTTGACTAGACACACTAGGGATGACACTTTTAGAGAAAATTAAAATTTGCAAGCTAACCGCTTGGCGGGTCCTACACAAGTTATCTAAAGACTGTAGTGTGGGTTTGACCGTCGTGATACATTAAATCAATGATACATTGCATAAGTTTTTTTATTTCGTAAAAGATAATTCCAATAAAGACGAAGGAGAGATTCAAGGAAACCTAATCACCGTTAATCATCTAAATCACAAAAAACTTATTCTTGCATTGGGCATGACAATTTAACTCTGCAATTCTATTAATCTTTATTTAATTTTCACTTTTAAAATAAGTTTTACTAACTATTGAGTTGAACGACAATCTCAGTGGAGAACGATACAACTTACTATTTTATTACTTATTATTATTTGGTGTACTTGCCAATTTCGTCCATCATTTTCCAATTTCGTTCATCAATAACTTTTGCGATATATTTCATATGTCTATTCATTTTAGGCATCTTCAAAGTGAAGAGTATAAACACTTGTTGTTAAGTGTGCTTTTGGCATACAAATGACAATTTAACAAACTTATTTTGAATCATTTAGTTTAGATATTTCAATGATTATTGAAATATATACTAATATGTATAAAGTTTATATAAGTTGACAATCTTATTCTAAATGCAGAAAGGGAAAAATAACTACTAAATATATTAAAACATTGACTTTCTTTGTTGAAGAAGTTGTATAATTCTAAATTGAGGATGTTGTTTTCAATATCTTCTTTGCGAAAATAAATGTAACAACACATTTATAATATAATAATATGATTTTCAGCTTGTCAAAGAAAATTAAATATCAAAGAAACATAAACGAAATTTTGATAGAAACATAAAAATATTTGTGGACATACGATCAATGCACTTGGCAATTTACACACTCACACATACGATCAATGCATTTCGCTATTTGTTTCTCGAAACATAATATTTGTGGACAATCAATGTCAACTTTGCAGCGGAAAAGACCTGCGATGTCATATAAGAATAAATGATTGTCAATAATAAGTTATCAAATAGTGTGTATATGATATAATATTATTTTTTTTTTAAAATGGTGCAAAGAAAAGGCTTACCAGCATTGGTTACAACAAGAAATAAAGAAAAAAAGATTATCAAAGCATAAACAAACTTAAAAATTTGATTCATAATTTTAAGAGATCTTAGCCCATTTAGAGTTGTAAGAATCAAATCATGAATTTGGAACTTTATTTAATTGTCTCTATGAAAACAATCTTGTATATTATTTATAATAATTTTATTATACTTTTTTTATTTCTATTTCATCCTTTCATAATGGACAAGGGAAAATTTCAAAAATCTAAACAATTTGAAGTATTACATAAACCAAAATATAGTTGTAGAAATTATAATGCATTGAAGAGGTGGCAACACATTTATTTATAAATTAAAAGAGGTGGCAACACATTTATTTATAAATTAAAATTACCATAGAATAATTAAATTTTTTGGAGAAAATTACAAGGTGAAAATTTATTCATAACATATACCTCTTAATGAAGTCAATAGTAGGGGTGGACATCGGGCGGGTTCGGACCCAAAGTGGCAACCCAGTCCAACCCACAGGTCCAGACATCTTGCACAATTGTGCCCAAAACTGGTGTGCGGGGTAGTTCGAGTTCGGGTTAGGGGCGGCTATATTCAGGTTGGACTTTATCTGACCCAATATGACTTTTCCAGCCCAATTGAATTTTATTATTTTTTTTAAATTAAAATTTATGTGTTTTTTTTTTTTTTTATAAAAACGAGGTTTATCTACCATGTTTAAAACTCTTTAGTTTGGCTTGATTTTTAACTTATTTTATGAAATTAACAATAAACAAAATTCGAACTAGATATTTAAAACTAAAACAGGATCAATTGTTTACCAACTTTCAAATTATCAAACACAACAATGAGATTTAAATTTGTACTAGATTAAAACTAACAAGTTAAAATTATCAATACCACACACAATACACATAATGTTGGATAGGAGATGCATAAATAATAAAGGGCATACCAACTGATGGTATTCCCTTCCGTGTGTTGGTCTTTTACCCCAGTAAAGGTAATTGACAGTATTTTCTTTTCGTATGTTGGTCGTTACCCAGTAAAGGTAACTGACGGTATTTCCTTCTGTATGTTGGTCTTTACCCCAGTAAAGGTAATTGACGGTATTTCCTTCCGTATGTTGGTCTTTACCCCAGTAAAGGTAATTGACGGTATTTTCTTTTCGTATGTTGGTTTTTACCCTAGTAAAGGTAACTGGCGCTATTTCCTTCCATATGTTGGTTTTTACCCCAGTAAAGGTAATTGACAGTATTTTCTTTTCGTATGTTGGTCGTTACCCAGTAAAGGTAATTGACGGTATTTCCTTTCGTATGTTGGTTTTTACCCTAGCAAAGGTAATTGACGGTATTTCGTTTCGTATGTGGGTCGTTACCCCTGTAAAGGTAACTAACGGTATTTCCTTTCCTATGTTGCTCTTTACCACAGTAAAGGTAATAGACAATATTTCATTTCGTACGTTCGTCTTTATCGCAGTAACAGTAATAAATAATATTTCCTCCCCAGTAATACCTATCAGTTTGTTCCCCAGTCAATGTATCCTTGCCGTCTTTGCATTCATAATTGCATCATAGACATTCATACCAGTATATTCATAAGCATTGCGTTCTCGGCATTTCAACTGGTCAAAAATTGGTGTACTTAGTATTTAAGTCTCTTCGACCCGTCGATTTAAAATTTTCATTTTTTTAAATCTCCGTGAGGAGAAACTTAAATATGGGCATCTGTCATACCCCAAATTTTGACCACTTTTCTCTATTCTTATCCATTTTATTCATATTTTTAAAGTCGGGAATTTTCGTCGTTTCAGACGAAATTTCGGCAAAAGAGGTTACTTTGAAGTACCTCATTTTTTATTCCGAGTCGGGCCCTCTTCTCTCTTTATTTTCTTTTTATTTCAGTGTTTAATTTCCATCTTTTATTAGTTTTAATTTTTGTTTTGATTTTAAAATTAGTTACTCTTTTTATATATTTAATAGTTTATTTTATGTTTTTGTGCTATAATGTCAATGAGTCCGAAAAATCCCAGCAGGGGTCCAAAAAAATATTTTTTTACACGCCTCATATTCAGGCAGATTGTCAAAATTTTGTTTCCAAATTCAGTATGCAGTTGCTGTTTCTGCAAATTGTTTCCTTTTTTCCCTTCAACCCTAATGCTATAAAAGCAAGCCTGCAAAATACAGAAAGGGGGAGAAAAACCAGACTTAATCAGCCGCAGCAGTCAACACCCAAACCCTAATTTCATTTCTCTCTCCGATTTCTAAAATCAAACACAAAAAACACTATGAACACTAAAATTCCAGTATCATGATTTCACCACAAAAAATACAAAAGATTCCAAGTTAACAACACAACCAAATCGACAGAACCGTAAATCCAACACATTCAAGCCATAATTCAACCGGAATCGGAGAAGGAGATTGGAGCGTGAATCGGAGCAAAATGGAGCGTGAATCGAAGTAAATCCGAACCGATCGAGCAAGAAAGAGAAGAGCAAAGCTAGATCCGCTCACGTTTGGTATTTTTTTTTCTTTTCGTAACTTCATTTACAGATCTAGGATTGTTTGGTGTTTGTTCGTAAAAACTAAGTGGATTTTTGAAACGTATGAAGAAAAGGATGTTTAAAAAGGTAATTTATTTTTGAAACGGCGGAGTTTTGAAACTCCGGCACGGCGGTGCACCACCGGCCATCGTGCCGGAATGTATGTAGGGGGCGGCGGTTTTGTTCTTTTGTTTTAGAGAGAAGTGAGAACTTTAGAGAGAGAAGAATTTCTTGCAAATGAATAAAAAACCATGAGAAATCTTTTTATACTGTGACTAAACCAAACCGTTTTTGTAAACCAGTGAACCGAACCGGATCCTCTTTTAGACCGTTGGATCTCAGATCCTGTGGCTGTGATGATACTTGCTGTGATTAGATCTAGACCTTCTGATTCATCGAACGGTCCAGATCTTTCCAGTCTGAGCCCAATTGTTTTTAAAATTCACTACTGTTTTACTTTTGTCACCTCTATTTTTACTTTCTGCACCTCTTTTACTTAAAATTTCTCTAAAAGTTTACAAAAAATATTTTGCTTTGTGTTAATTGTTCATTTACTGTTTTTTTTTATTATTTTTATAGTATATTTGCATTAGTACTTTGAATCATGTCATGCATGTTTAATTTTTGTCATTTTATTTTATTGTTGCTATTTTTAGTGTGTATTTAGGAATTTGATGTAATATAATCATGCATTTTATATTTCTTGCTTGAGACTTTAGCATGTATCTAGGTCCCTTGTAAATATCCATAAATGAGAATATGCACCGACACTTCACATTTATTTCATGTTACGTTACGCCGTTATGTTAGTTTTCACCGTTAGTTAAAAAATCATTTTTCTCAAAAAAATCAAATATGTCAAAACTTCAAAAATATTTTTTAATAAACCTTGGTTCGTAACCCAAGTGTTTTCCTTTTATTTTCTTAATCAAATGCTTAATTGAATTAACATTCATAATAGACTTGATTTCTTGTAATTAAAATTTGACCAACCTCACTTTATTTTCTCTCATGCCTTGAGGCCTCTTATCTCTTCTTAAAATCATTTTTCTAAAATTTAAAATCAACCAACCCACCAAAAGAAACTTTTTAGGTGAACTACATTGGTTTTGATCCCTTTTCTTTAAGGGTATGTAGGCATAGGATTTTTATCCTTCCAAATCAAATAAAAATAACCAAAAACATACTTCTTCTCCCTCCATTCTTTCACTTAGATTTTTAGGTAATAATTTTCAAATAAGCAATGAATTTAGCACAAGATATATTAGGTACGAGGTTCCTACGGAATACCGTAGACGCTTAGGGTGCTAGCACCTTCCCTTCGCGTAACCAACCCCCGAATCCAAAGTCTCGACAAGGGTTTTTACTCATTTTTTCCCTTCCCACGAATAAAAATTAAGAGTTCAAAGATTGACGATTCAAATCAATTAATGGTTTGATATCCGAAAATCACGAGCACATATATATATATATATATTAGAATAGATTATTGAGACTTGGAGGGCAGATTTGGAAATAAGAGAAAATAAGTAGGTTAAAGATTTATATAAAAGGGGAGAGTTAGAATTAGAAAATAAGGATTACGTGATACCTGTGTTTGGAGAAAAAGGGAGGAAACAAGAGAAGAGAAGAGCCAGAGGAGAGAAAGCGGTAGAGTCCTTCGTCGATCAATCTAAGGTAAGGGTGGGACTAGCTTTCTTTAATAATGGGTTGTATAATTCTAAAAAAAGGTTTAACCTTGTAGTTGTTGTTAGTTTTGATGTTATAAAAATTAGGGTTAAATTTCACTCATAATCTTTTGTATAATCTCTTTTTCTACTTCTACCCATAAGTGCCTATTTGTATAAAGTGATTATTGTGGATTTAATTGGTGAAATTTGTGTTTATGTTTTGATGCAATGTTTGGATATGTGATTTTGATGTTAATTAAGTTGTTGATGATGAATTTATATGCTTAAGTTATGTATATATGTATACTTGTGTTTTTGCTCAAAATTGGTGAAATATGATGTTGTTTTTTGATGATTTTCTAAAATAATGTTTTGGGTCAAGTTTTATATGGTTTTGAGTCTCTTTTGATGTGTATAAATGTTTAGTCAAACTTTGGGATCAAATTTGAGCACAGGGAAGTTAAAATTGCGGTTTTGGGGTGAAAAATGGGTTTTTCCCGAGTTGCTCTCTGACAGCATGCCCTGTTTCATGTTCTTGCATCTTTGTCACACGTTTCTGTTTTGAATTGACCTTTGGTGTAAACATGAAAGTTGTAGATAATTGTGTTAGCTTTCCAGTGGCATTGGTTTGACTTGAAAATGATTTTTGGTTTTAGAGTTATGATGAAAATACTCCAAGGAGGTCTTAGTGAAATTTTATGAAAATTCTGCATAACTATTTCTAAGTCAATCCAAAACTTATGGATTGTCTCCAAACTTCAAAGCTTGTGTACTATGAGTTCAATTAAGGTGTTTAAGAGTATTTAACCTATGTTGTGATGAATATGATGTTATATGATGTTGTTCATGATTTATGAATTATTATATGAATGTATATGTTGATAAATATGATGTTATATGATGTTGTTCATAATTAATGAATTACTATATGAATGTATACATTGATAAATTATGATATTATGATGCAAAGTCGTTGTTGAAGTCGTACAAGTTGTTGAAGTTGTCTAAGTTGTCGAAGTTGTCTAAGTTGTTAAAGTTGATGGTTGTCGAGTCCATGCATACTCATTAAAGTTGAGGGCTTGATGCCCTGTGAGCCTTTTTCGCTCTATACGTTGGGGGCTCGATGCCCTGAGAGCTTATGCTCTATAAGTTGGGGGCTTGATGCCCTGTGAGCCTTTTCGCTCTTAAAGTTGGGGACTTGATGCCATGTGAGCCTTATTCGCTCTTAAAGTTGGGGCCTTGATGCCCTGATTGGTACCACATGCATATTGCATTTGTCAAGTTGATGTTGTTGTCGTTGCATTGTCGTTGATGTCGAGTTGTCGGTGTTGTCGTCTTGTTGTCAAGTTGTCGAAATAATTAATGATTTATAGTTGGAATTATGTGAAGTATCAATACTATTTATTGATGTTGTTTATGTTGTTTATGTGAAGCATTGTTAATGATGATTTGAAGTTAATTGATCATTTATAATTGAAATTATGTGAAGCATTAACATTGTTTAATTGTTGTTGTTTATGTTGATAAATTCTCTTACTTAAATTATTGTTTATTAGTTTTACTAATGATGAATAGATGTTGTTATGTGTTGTTGAATTCTTTTAAGAATTATATGCTTATTATTATTGAATGTGAAATCTCACCCCTTCTGTTTGAATGTTGCCTCTACGTGGGTAACGTGCAGATAACCAGGAGTAACCGCTGATGTGAGTTGATTCCTTGTGTCGTCTTAGGAGTCGCTCTGATACGTAACGGGATGGGAACTTTGATATTTATTTCCATCGTTACGTATTTTTTATGATTTCATTGTTGAACCTTTTTGTTGAATTTTTTATGACGTTGTTTATGTTGAGGCCTTAGTGCCAATTTTGTTGAAAGAATAATTATTTTCCACTGCGACGTTTATTGAAAATTATTGGAAGCAGATGTTTTAAGTAAATAAAATTTTTACTCTATTTATCTTTTAAAGAAGTGTGACATCCTGTTTAAGTTGAATACTCTGATTATTATGCAAAAAATTTCAAGTTGGGAAAATGGGGTGTTACAGAGCCAACCTAGACTCTCTAAACACCGATACCGGAGATAGCTCCCGATATCCACCAAGCACAAGAACTCACCAAGCAACTAATCCTGCACAACATCTACCCATCCATACAGACAGGTAGGCGGTCAAAACCACTAGGGGTAAGTATTACATCATCATAATCCACATAACAATTAACATGAATATTCCAATTTAACCATCATGTACTTGATCAATAATAATATTCACGTATAAATACATATACCATCATTCTCAAAGATTCAGCTCAATTATTCACCAATCACATGTGTCATGAACAATCATCAAATCACACTTATGCATGCACAATCATCAATTACATTTCACCAATAAGACTTATGCATGATGTGTTCCTAGCCCGACACATATATGCATGTGGTACCAAATCACCTCAAGGTCGTCACCTATATCTAGACCGTCAAAGGTCTCTGCAAGGCCGAAACCCACAATCTAGATCACTAATGGATCTCTGCAAGACCGAAGTCCACAAAACTAGATCACTAATGGATCTCTGCAAGACCGAAGTCCACAAAACTAGATCACCAAATGATCTCTGCTAAGCCGGAGCCCAATAATTCAACAAAAACATCATATCAAATCTCAACACGACTATGATGCATGGACATGTAATAAGACTCGATAATGCGACATCAATCCACAATTTTCACCACAATATAGAGGACAACTTCCATATATATTGATCATCTCCACAACATTTGCATTATCAAGAAAACATGCCCATACACAATCAAATCATAATACTCATCATCACCACATCAACATGATCATCAATAATCAACAATGTCATTCAACATTAACTATCTCATATCTCATGATAAATATCTTACATTCTAAGTAAGATAACATTTCTTACATTCTAAGTAAGATAACATACACATCTCATGATAAATATCATATCCAACACATAACAATTCATTCACACATCACAATTTAGTCATACAAGGTTAGTCACGAAAGATCATAAGATATTTGACTTAAAAGAATCATTTCTGATAAAACCATATCAAGTGGCAAACGGCCAACCTTGATAACTCTCAAGTAAGGTAACAATATAAAGTTTGAAAACTCACCAAACAATCTTAATCAATCATATAGTTATGAGCTTAAGCCACTTACAAACCATTAAACATTAGTTCAAAGAATAGCTTAAGTTCGTATGATAAAACCCAAGTTCACATTTTCCACAATCCCACCCGAAAATCAAGTTTGACATGTTTAAGACATTGTACTAAACTTACAAGCCTTGTCTAAGTCTATATGAGACCAAGCTTGCAATCCTTTTTGTTCACAAAATTCCAAGTTCCGACAATTTCCGAAAAACCGAACGACACAAACACAAGTTTCAAACCATTTAGAAACTCCAAGTTTTGACCATGTAAAATATGTTCCAGCAAAAATATGAATCAAAACAGCAAAATAACACATTGTAACACCCCTACTAGAAATTACCTAGGATATCTAGCATGAGTGTTAAACTTGGCAATGGATACATTAAAATTACAACAATAAAAATTTCCTCTGAATAAGATACAAAAATTCTCGTCTTATACCTCTGAAGTAACACTAACACTACTGACGCGAAACTTCAAGCGACTTCTGCTTCTTCATCACGAACCATCATGTTGTATAATAACTTGTACGTCTGAAATAAATAAAAAGGATTGGGGTGAGACAAAATGTCTTAGTGAGTTCCACCTATCCTAGGCTGTAGGCAATCTCGGGGAATCTAAGATCGCCATCTGTTACTAAACTCAACCCATTTCGGGTTTATATGATTTCATTATGCATAACTGAGCAATCAGGGGATAACTAAAATCGCTGTCTGAAATACTATTTTGATTATATCATAAATATAGTCATACTCATAACTTCAATCATAAGCATAATCACCATAATCATAATAATAATCATAAACATAAATCCAATATATCGTATTCTAGTATAGCTTATACTTTGACATACTTATCTGGGTATGTCTCTGATTCTTTTTTTTTTTTTTTTGGTAACAACTAGTTTCGGCTAACTGAGCCGGAGTTCCGTAGTTCCGTAACTAAAATTCATCATTTCCAATGATTGGCAAAATGCCCATAAGATATGGCTTCGTAGCTAATTCATATTAAACATAATTTTCATGTTAATATGAGTATCATTAGTTATACATTTCATTATATGCTATATATCATATTATCTCTTCATTATAGCGAACGGTAACTATTTCATTATTGTTACTATGAGCCGTACCTCATACGCTACATTATCTCTTCGTTGTAGCAAACGGAGTTTCACATTCGTTACTATGAGCCGTTCCTCATAGGCTACATTATCTCTTCGTTGTAGCAAACGGAGTTTCACATTCGTTACTATGAGCCGTTCCTCATAGGCTACATTATCTCTTCGTTGTAGCAAACAGAGTTTCACATTCTTTACTATGAGCCGTTCCTCATAGGCTACATTATCTCTTCGTTGTAGCAAACGGAGTTTCACATTCATTACTATGTGCCGTTCCTCATAGGCTACATTATCTCTTCGTTGTAGCAAACAGAGTTTCACATTTGTTACTATGAGCCGTTCCTCATAGGCTACATTATCTCTTCGTTGTAGCAAACGGAGATTTTATCAAATTTATTATTATTTATTTCTTTCTTTCTTTCTTTTTCTATGATCATGTTACTCATTTCAAGTTTTTCTACTCATTTCCATTTTTCTGTGATTTTCTATAATTCATTGTGAGCATATTACTCATAGACTGTATTTCAAATCATTACCATAATTTTACATATCAATTGTCTTGAAAAAATTTCCCTCCAACAATTATGCTAACATAAACATACTTATTAACATAAAAGAGATTTTAGAATAACTAATAATTGTACCTAGTTCAGAAATAATCATTCTACTATCTCATATCTATTATGTTTCAAATGTATCATTCATATGGCATAGTAGTCATGCTTGCACAAAAGACAAGAAATCATAAAAATGGCCTAATTATTCATGTTATCTCATTAATCTAACATAATCATAATCCATTCCCAAAGGTGGGTTCTAAGCTAAAGGAACTCACCTTTAATCCTTTAAAATGGCATAGGCTCGTCTCACTTTTGCATTTCAAACCTCAACCAACTTCATGCTCAACCATAAGTGCATCTATAATTAACCTGAAATCATTTATAACCAATTTGAATTCACATTGTAGCTTATTTCGGAAAAATCCACATCAAACCCGTAGCCATTTTCAGCATGAATTTCCAAACTTTAAATGTGTTTTCTGAGTCCATTCTTAATCCGAGTCATGCAAAGTTTATATTCAAACTGAAGGGAAATAAGTGTAGAATCCGAAACTTCAACAACTACTTAATTCCAGATTACACAGAAAGAGATATGATGCATATACTACCAACATGCCATACGAATTTTTACCCAATTTTCATAAGGTTCAAGTACACCTTTAACAATAATACACCATTTTGATCACCAACTCATCTTTCTTACATCAACAACAACCCATTAACAATGATCTTCAACAAAAATTCTCTAATTATCTCATTTCATGAACCAAGCTACTATAATATGAAAATTGTCATAGAAATTCAAACTTTCTCACACAATTCACATACCCATTAACTTAATCAACAATTCAATCTATAACAATTCAAATTCAAGCTTAATTTAGGATTCTCACCTTGTTTGAAATAAACTCTTACTAGAATAAGCTTCCCACTTGAGATTCCACTTCAAACCTTGAACTTCTTGGTCTAATCACTACAAGGGACACTCTTAAACAATTTTCATGATGATTTCATGAAGAATTAATGATTTTTGGTGGATTGGGTGAAGAGAGGTAGAGAAGACGTGAGCTAGAGAGGAAGAGAGAAGAAAAATCTGAAATTTTGGAGAGAGAGAGAGAGAGAGAGAGAGAAAGATGGAGAAAAGTGTAGAAATTTCATGTTTTGTCTTATTTGTATCCTTAGGTAAGAAATGACCAAAATGCCCTTTTCTACACTCTTCTTCAAACTAGAATATCCGATAAAATATCGTAAAAGTTTTAAGTGAAATATTTCATTCCCCATAGTCCGTATGTTTCAGTCCTGAAAAGTCTTATGCACAATTACCATTTTGTCCTTCCCTAAAAAAAAATTCCAAAGATAAAATAACTGATATTGAATTTTTTACATGCGGGGTATTACACACATCATTTTCAACTCTAACATCTCAAGTTCAATCGCTAAAACATAGCTTATTTCACGTGATCACTTAAAACGACATTTTAGCTAAAAACTCGTTTTCACCGATTCAATTCCACCCAAAATATTTCTCAAACCATCAACACATTCACATTCCCAAATACATAAATGGATACTCAATTATTCACTCTAAGTACTTCATTAAACCCAATATCATGTTTGGAAAAGTTTCACGGCTTATAGAAAAAGTTATGATAAGTTTTCACAAAAATCCACATGACCCATGTGTAGTAATTTAATCATAACTAAAGTTCTAAAAATCATTTGGAAGTCAAACCAAATCCATTAGAAAGCTAACATAATTATCTAAAACTTTCATGTTTACACCAAAGGCCAATTCAAAACAGAAACATGTGAAAAAGACACAAGAACGCGGAATAAGAAATGCTGTCAGAGAGCATTTCGCTTAAGCGACGGATTTTTCGCTTAAGCGAACTACTTATAGTAGCGATTGTTCGCTTACTGCTCGCTTCCGGCTCGCTTAAGCGAACAGTAATCAGTTCTGCAGAATTTTTCACGGATTTAAACCATTTTTCACCCCAAAACCTAAATTTTGATCTCCCAACGCCCAAATATGTTTCCAGTTGTTGTTTACAGGTCAATATGACTAAAAGACTCACAAAGACTCAACAAACATGAAAACAATTGACATTTGGACCAATTCACCAATTTTTATCAAACCACCAACAACATCTCATTTCTCAACAACAAATCATGAATCATTCATACCCAAGCCATGAATTACCATCAACAACATCACTTAGCAACAACAACATCAATTGATCATGAATCTTATCACAATTCAACAACAACATAGCATGATTCAACCAATTGAGCATATTTTCACATATCCAAACATGTCATCATAATTAGAGCACGAATTTCATCATTTATGAACAATTAATCAATTCACCTAATTAAGCACTTTTCATACAATAATTGAAAAATTGCAATAAATGATTATGATGAATTCTAACCCCCTTACCTTAGTTAGATTAATCTCCCTAGCTTAGGCTTCAATTTTGCTCCTAGCTCTCCCCCAATCCTTGATTCTTCAAGTTCCTCTTCTCTCTAACCATTTTCCTCTTGGTCCCACTTTCTCTCTCTCACTCTCTCAAAAATATTTTATGAAAATGAAAGTGTGAGGAAATTTTCTCTAAGACAAGGCTTTTATAGTAAGTCCCCTTAATAGGCCTAACTATAAAGCTTAATGGATTTAACCCATTCCAACTTAATTCTAAAATGTTTCTACACACTCAACGACAAATCACTAATAACGGTCACATAACGGTAAAATATCACCAACGATCACTAATCGGTAAAATATTAACTTCTAATCTAGTAACTTAGTTAAACGACGGTTCTCACTAAATACTAAAAGTAATTCTCACCAAAACTTATAATTTACCCATTCTCACAAAATGATCAAAATACCCCTAAGTCCAAAATGACTAATTTACCCTTCTAACACGAAAACCCATGAAAATGCACCCAATGATGATTAATCACGCACAAGCACATATAACACACAATAAAAGTAATTAAAATAAATCTAACGAAAATCGGGCTGTTACACTAGGTGCTACAAAAGTCAACCTTCCAATTGATTGACCCTTCTGTGTGTGGTTTCCACCTACGATTGTCTGAATCATACACAAATTTCGTTGGAAATTTCGTATAAGTAAGACTCCTTCCAGCCACATGTCTCTTATTGGCCTCCATCCATGCAAGAAACATCGTATCCTTGTTCTTATTCATGTCCAACACGTTACCCAAATTAGAATTTTCCTTAAAAAAACCATCTGCTCGCCCTTAAGGTGAAAAGTCAAAGGTTGAACTCAGGGCCATCTCTTGTGGATATCATACTTGAAAATCCTCCATATCGACTCGGAAGGAGAAAGGTAACGACAATCATGATATTGTTGTATCTCATCAACGCACTCCTCATCATTCATCTTTAATGTAGCAGTCACCCTATCAACACCCTTGGTTATATACTTTAACATATACTTAATGCAGTTGGATTTGTTGCAATACTCAATATTGATATGAGCATTGTGCTTCATAATAAGCATAGGATTATACGGAACAACACTACGATTGTCTAACTCAACATCCTTCTTCAAAACTTTGTACCCAAGGTCTCGACGCCGATAGACAGGATACCCCCTCTCATCAAAAGAAGTCCGAGAGACAAATTTCTTTGGGTAAAACTTAGTACAACGCCTATCCTTCATGCATGGAGAATTAGGTCTAGCAAACCCACATGGACCGTGAATCATAAAACTTGTAACTGATGCATAGAGTTTAGGATAAATCCTCTCGTCAGGAAACTCCAACTTATCCCTTGGATCAAGCCACAAGAGAATATATTCATGTGGCAACCCACGCCTTTGAAACTCAATTGTGTACATCCCTATAAAATGCAGATTCAATTAACTTGTCATTTACAAAAAAAAAAAAAAAAGGGAGCTAAAAAAAAAACAATAAGTACACACCTGCTATAACTGTTCCAAAAAATTTTCCGCTTTTGAAATCAGCCATCATCTGTTCCAACTTAATATGAAATACTCTACAACAAATATCTGGCCTATAGACTGCCTGGTTGCCAGACTTCGACAAATGACACTGAATCTCCACCCATTTGGGATTACAGGTAAAGGTGAGAAACAAATCGGGATATCCAAACTTCTTACAGATTGCCATGACATCCTGGCAATTGTTAAACATATAGCTCCTACCACCAGTGAATGAAGCTGGCAAAACAACACGGTTTCCAATCAAAGATGCATCATAGTCCCCACGACTAACAACCTCCTCCACACCCAATAGAAATCCTGAACGTATTGAACTCTAGTTATTTCGAATAAAAGATAAACGTTGTGACTCTATCATGGAATACATATCAACGACAAATTGTTGGAATAACCGTTTGCCGTAAAATACAATAGAATCCTCGCTGGCCCTTTCTTGCATCCTAAATACAACAAATACAATCAAATACTTGAGAAAATCATAGGTGCCAAAACATCAACAACTAACAAATATTAATAACCAAGACTCATGACTAACCTGAAATGGGACAATCGATTAGAGAGTTCGTTCTAAGTGTCGTATATGTATAGCTGACAAAATTTTGGACGTTGGCCTTCACTCGGAATAAGACTCCCAATCCTATGGTAACTTTGTCCGGATATAACAAAGGTCTGGGCCCCCCACCATCATTGCTTCTAGATTCGACTCTACCACCCATGGAAGTAAAGGAAAACATGTTGTAAGATCTAACATTTGAAAGAAAGTGGGAACTCCTAATATCATTTCCAACAAATAAATTCCTAATTAGAGGTGGAGGTTCCAACATGAGCGGCAACTTAATCTTCCCTTTTAGACAACACAATGAAATTTTTGGCGTAAGTGCAGCATAATGTTTACCGGTCCTCTCAGCATACCAAACCGCCACATTTCTGACAAACAGTGTTCATCTTACCAATATCTAGATATTCTGAAAAGTAAAGATTGAAAGAAAAAAAAAATTAACCTCATGGATCATATACACTAACTTTCAAAGTTAAGATGACCACTACTCACCTTGTCCTTCACTCTCGTAAAAAAGTTGCATTAAGGCGAGATCATTATCAACAAAATGGACGTCGGATGAATCTGTGGTATGGATCGCAGAACCACCTGCGATTTTAATAATAAAACCAACTATATAAAACAAAATGAAGGACAAAATTTGCAATTAATTAATTTTTGGGTTAAATATGTTTTTCGTCCCTATAAATTTGGGAATTTCTAAGTTTAGTCCTTACTTAATTTTAATAGGTTTTTTAGTCCCTACATAAAAAAATTAAACAAAACTTAAGCATAAATTAAACAAATTTGAATTGAAGAGGGACCAATACTAATTGTAGAACACGAAGTTAAATAGGCAACCGAAGGAAAAATTATCAACATTTTGGTTCTAAGTTTTGGCACAATGTACACCACACCAACCATTATTGGACTGGTACAGATCGATCGGATTAAAGAACAAACGTCTACGCCTTAACAGGCTTAACGCTTGGTGGATTGTGGACTGGTACAGATCGACCGGATTAAAGAACAAACGTCTACGCCTTAACAGGCATGACACTTGGTGGACTGTGGACTGACATGGGTAGACCATTTCAGCCCTAGACTAGACGAGCACATTGGAGGCTCTACTGCTCACCCAAAAGACCCACCTTCAAAGACGAGCTCCAAAAAACGTCGCCCTAATTCTTCTATGGTAGTGATCCCTGAAGTCGTTGAGGAACATGCTGAGCTAGAGGCTTCGGAGCCTGCTCCTTACGTGGGTTCACCTGGAACTTGGCGATCTAAGCTAGCGACTTTCAAGTCTAGTGCCGAGGACTCCTCATTGTGGGATGTTGAATTTCCCTTTAACCACACTTTGAATGAGGTATCCAACCAAGGAGACAAAGCAAAGATGAAGAAGCTTGTAATCAACGAGTCTCTGAAAGCCATGAGAGCATACTCTCTTTGGACAAGTGCATTGGCTAACTCCACCGAGAGACTTTGTCTAGGCCAGCGCCAGGAGTACCTCGATCTTTTACAATCATTGAAAGATAAGATCACTCCACTTGAGGAACGGTGCGCGGAATTGGAAAATTCGTATAACCATGCTACTAGTAAGTTGGCGAAGGCCGAGTCGGATTTGCAACTCTCTAGTGAGAAGTATCAAGCTCTAGAGAAAGCCAAAACTAAAATTCAATCTCTTATGGTCGCCGCCTAGGAAGAGCGAGACAAGGCGCAAGCTAGGCTCTCTGAATTGACAAGTCAGGGGGTAGTTGATTATGACAACGGCTTTCACGATGCTCTTGGACAAGTTCATGAGAAGTTTCCGAGCCTAGATCTTGACGGGATCCATCCAGACTAGCGGAGACGTTGTGGAGGTCTCGGGAAGGCTGACGTTTATAGTGTTGTATTTGGACTTATATTATTTTATTTTCCTGTAAGGTCGTTCCGACCATTGCATTAGGTCACTTTTGGGCCAACCTATGTTGTACTATTTCACTTTCCTGTAAGGCCGTTTAGG
Organism: Medicago truncatula; assembly: GCF_003473485.1. Lineage (NCBI taxonomy): Eukaryota > Viridiplantae > Streptophyta > Magnoliopsida > Fabales > Fabaceae > Medicago > Medicago truncatula. The sequence continues at coordinate 15,473,696 of NC_053044.1, read as the reverse complement.
CCATTGCATTAGGTCACTTTTGGGCCAACCTATGTTGTACTATTTTACTTTCGAATTACTATGGTACCTCTCGTTATTGTTTTGCACTACCGCATGCTCTCTTTTACTACGCATTTTTCCTACCATGTATATTCATCCAAGAGTCGGGTCTACATCGATACTCGCTTAGGTCTTGAAGGTGTAGCTCTACTCGGCTACCCTTATTAAGACGGCCAGGAAAGTCTCTAACGGATCAATCCCTATAACGTAGATTTGCCTAAGGGTCGGGTCTATACCGATACTCCCTTAGGTCTTGAGGGTGTAGCTCTACTCGGCTACCCTTATTAAGAAATCAAGGAAAGTCTCTAACGGATCAATCCCTATAACGTAGATTTGCCTAAGGGTCGGGTCTATACCGATACTCTCGCTTAGGTCTTGAAGGTGTAGCTCTACTCGGCTACCTTTATTAAGACGTCAAGGAAAGTCTCTAGAAGATCAATCCCTATAATGTAGATTTGCCTAAGGGTCGGTTCTATACCGATACTCGCTTAGGTCTTGAAGGTATAGCTCTACTCGGCTACCCTTATTAAGACGTCCAGGAAAGTCTCTAACGGATCAATCCCTATAACGTAGATTTGATGTATCCTGCAGGAAAATGGCCTTGATTTAATATTATAAAACGGTAGAAGAACATTACAAATATCCAACAACTATTGGCATAATGCCTTCTTTAGAGCCCTACTTCTAACATATTAGACGACTATTGGCATAATTCCTTCATTAGAGCTCTACTCTTAACATACTAGACTAACCATAATAAAATAAACATAAGATTTGGCCATTTCCCTCGATTTTCTCCCCTTAGCTGAAGTAATAACGAAGGTTCGCTGCATTCCAAGTGCAAGGCACCTTTTATCCATCCAAACACTCCAAACGGTAAGCTCCTTTTCCCACCTCGTCTTTCACTCTAAGAGGTCCTTCCCAGCGTGCGTGCAACTTCCCTGGTTGCTCTACTCCAGGCCTTTTCCTCAGCACTAAGTCCCCTTGCTTAAAACTTCTCCTTCTTACCTTAGTGTCGTACCTCCGTGCTGCTCTTTTCTTACAAGCTTCCTCCTTCACCTGAGCTCGTGCTCAAACTTCTTCCTGGAAGTCCAAGTTGTTCAGTAGGTTACTATTGTTCACTTCTTCCTGTGCAAAAAGGACTCTTGCATTTGGCTCCATGACTTCAATTGGAATCATAGCATCTGATCCATACACCATCCTGAAGGGAGTTTCCTGTGTGGATGAGTGTGGGGTGGTGTGATATGACCACATGACCATTGGTAACTCCTCCACCCATGGTCGGAACGACCTTACAGGAAAATAAAATAATATAAGTCCAAATACAACACTATAAACGTCAGCCTTCCGGAGACCCCCACAACGTCTCCGCTAGTCTGGATGGATCCCGTCAAGATCTAGGCTCGGAAACTTCTCATGAAATTGTCCAAGAGCATCGTGAAAGCCGTTGTCATAATCAACTACCCCCTGACTTGTCAATTCAGAGAGCCTAGCTTGCGCCTTGTCTTGCTCTTCCTAGGCGGCGACCATAAGAGACTGAATTTTAGTTTTGGCTTTCTCTAGAGCCTGATACTTCTCACTAGAGAGTTGCAAATCCGACTCGGCCTTCGCCAACTTACTAGTAGCACGGTTATACGCATTCTTCAATTCCGTGCACCGTTCCTCAAGTGGAGCGATCTTATCTTTCAATGATTGTAAAAGGTCGAGGTACTCCTGGCGCTGGCCTAGACAAAGTCTCTCGGTGGAGTTAGCCAATGCACTCGTCCAAAGAGAGTTTGCTCTCATGGTTTCAGAGACTCGTTGATTCCAAGCTTCTTCATATTTGCTTTGTCTCCTTGGTTGGATACCTCGTTCAAAGTGTGGTTAAAGGGAAATTCAACATCCCACAATGAGGAGTCCTCGGCTCCAGAATTGAAAGTCGCTAGCTCAGATCGCCAAGTTCCAGGTGAACCCACGTAAGGAGCAGGCTCCGAAGCCTTTGGCTCAGCATGTTCCTCAACGACTTCAGGGATCACTACCATAGAAGAATTGGGGCGACGTTTTTTGGAGCTCATCTTTGAAGGTGGGTCTTTTGGGTGAGCAGTAGAGCCTCCAATGTGCTCGTCTGGTATAGGGCTGAAGTGAGCGATTCCCTGCACCACAGCTTGTTGAGCCCGAGCAGCACGACGCTCTTCCTTAGTGAGTGGGGCCATCCCGGCTGATCCTGCAAAAAGAAAGAAGAAAATGTAAAAGTGTTAGTTTAATCATGGTCACGACTGAGGAAGAGATGCAAACAATTCTTATACATATATTAAAAGCGAAAAAGAGAATTAAAACGGCAGGGGAAGAATAATTACTCAACACAGAGGCTAGTTTCGCGCGGTCGCGCTCATTTTCAAGCACTTCTGAGGCATGGACAGCCGTAGCCTGACGTAACAGTGAGATCAACTGGTCGTCTGCATCCGATTTTGGTAGAGTGCGATGTCTAATTTTAGAACGAGGATTCTCCGTCTAGTATAAAGGAAATAGAGGATCTCCAGACTCGTCGTGAAACAATCGGGGAAAGTTGGGCCAGGGACAGACACAGAAGAATTTCTCTTTAAAACTAAGTGTTCCTTTCCAGGAGGCATGACAGGGTCGGACAAGGGGGCGACCAGAAAAGTTACTCATGTACACCCAATAATTGTTACTTAGCTTAGCTAGGAAGAAGCTAAAGAATGCATAGGCAGACGGTGAAAAATCGATTCCACGGCAAATGACTTCAAAAGAGCGCACGAAAGACCACGCCCTTGGATGAAGTTGGGTAGGAGCTACATTAAGGATTCGGACGATCTCACATTGAAAATCAGTGAAGGGTAGCCGAACACCAAATTTTTTAAAGAAGTAGTCATATACATAGGTATAATATTCCGTCTTTTGGGTTACGTGGAGAATGATACACAAACTCTCTGTTTTCGCAAGGGAAGATGTCAAAGAAACCTTTCCGGGAGGGATTCACTAGACAAGGATAAAGTTTAAAGGTGTTGTTATAGTCGACATAAATGGAGGAGTGACGAAGTTCCTCGGCCACCGAATCAGAATCACTTTCTTTCGATATGGCTGCGGAGGACGTGTAAGAAATGGAGGGAGGGTCAGAGGAGCTAGATGCGGATTGATCACTCATGGAAGATTGAATGCACTAATTCCTGACACAAACAAATACATAGTTATTATTGTGTGAACATGATATACTTGTATCATTAAGCGAGAACTAAAAAAAAAAAAAAAAAACGGGGTGATCAATCCACCCTCACTATTATCTCTAGCCTACCCACCCTTTCACGCCGTCACTACAACTTGCTAGCTTGGAGATAAATTTGCTCTCCTTTTCTAATCGCCTGTTTTATACTAAAACACAATATAAGCTCTCCTTCTCTAGTGAGGGAACATGTAAATGTCTTAAGGGTAAGAGAAGGATTAAAGTGTGGGTCATTCAAGGCACAAAAAGTTTCTTTACTTAACTATGTGAAAAGTTGGAAAGCATAAAACCATTACCTACTAGTACTTTGTTACATAGTAAAGGGTTAGTTGTTTTTAGTCAGTTTTGAGAATATTAAACTACTAGGATAAGATACAATCCAAATAAAAAATCAATGGACCAAAACCAGAATGCATAAATTCTCTATAAGTTAAGGCATGCCATCATAATTGCAATAAAAGTTTAGAAAATTCTACATATTTTCCAGGCTAATGCGATTTCAAAAGAAAGCATCTTAGCTAGAGCAAAAACAACGACTTAAAATTAAATAAAAGAGTTTTAGTTTTTTAGTAAACTAATTATTAGGATCATTCAGAATCACCAATTATCTTACTCGTCTATAGATCGCAACAAAATGTTCTAGACTATACCAAAGTAATAGTAAGCAGGGACAGAATAATTGAGGTGTGTCTCACTCCTATCTACAATACAAGCATATTTTATATTTTAAAGACATGAGAGGGTACAAGGCTATTATCTACCCTACCCATCAATCTTCTCTTTACCCTATCCCATCTATTTGACTTTTCTACACACTAGAGACATAGAGCTTAGTACAAAAAATGGCAGTTAGAAAAGCACATGGGATGTGTACTTTGAGATATAGTATAAGCTAGCTGGCTAAAGATATATAAGTTTGTTGAATCCTTGCACTCTACCCGTCCCCACTCCCCACACTCCTTTCTCCCACCCGTCCCCACACTCTCTCTATCCTACCCTACTTTCCTTTCTCCTACCCGTCCCCCCACTCTCTCTATCCTACCCTACTTTCCTTTCTCCTACCCGTCCCCACTCTCTCTACTCTACCTTTCCATTTATTTATTTTGTACTTTGTGATATGATATATGAGTGGGTGTAGTTACTTTCTCTTGTGATACAATATTCAAGACATAAGACTACAATATTCTCAATCATCATTTCTTCCCATTACAAATATCCAACAACCATAAAGAGCATGTCTTTGTTCAAAAACGTGGTTGTAGAACAAAGCAAGTGAAACCACATACACATGCAGGAATTCAAAATTATCGTAAACACATGTTTTTGTTCAAAAATTATGGCTAGTGCTTGCTTACTATCATCACAAGCCAAAAAGAGTTGCATATATACTACAACCGGCTTCATGATTGCCACTCCTCTACTCGTCTCCTCCTTCCCTACTCAGCTCGGCCCTCACATCTTCCTAAAAAGCTAGGAAGGGGGCTTTGGTGTGAGTACGACCAATCACACTTAAAATCTCACACAACAATAATTATTATTAGTCTATTACTATATACTACGTGTTACAACTTGTTTCATTATCCTCAAGAAGTAAAGTAAAGAAGGACAAGTACGGATACATAAAGGAGTTCAACTAGAAATATGCAAAGAAAGACATGTTAGTACCTGTGAAGAAGTGAAGAAGGAGTGGAGTTGTGGTAGTAGGAAAAAGAGCCAAAACTGTAAAAATGAAATGGTGAAAATGTAGTGATGTGAAAATGAGGAGGTAAAAGTTAGTATATATAGGGAGGAAAATAATAAAGGGTGTGGTTGGGGCCGCTGAACAATTATGAAGGTAAAGAAGTATTAATGAGGTGGTACAATGATGGGACAAGACATGATAAAGGACAAATAAGTTTGAATCCAACCAGTGTTTACAACTCGGTTACGAGCTAGTTATTTAATGGACGATGGGTCGGTATGAGTCGTTTGAGCAAAGAACAAACTTATACGCCTTAATAGGCTTGACGCTTGGTGGACTGTGGACTGGTATAGATCGACCGGATTAAAGAACAAACGTCTACGCCTTAACAGGCTTGACGCTTGGTGGACTGTGGACTAGCATGGGTAGACCATTTCCATTTGATAGTTAAGCCAGCCAGCTCAGCACGTCTTCGGTCGACACTGGATTGATTGTTCAAGTCAAGCCAGCCAGCTCAGTACGTCTTCAGTCAACACTGGGTTGATAGTTCAAATCAAGCCAGCCAGCTCATCTCATCTTAACTTAATACCACGTGTCCAGTACGGACGATCATCGCGTTTCAACTCCACGCGCCCAGTACGGAGGAGTTGCTTCCTAGTCCACGCGCGGCCGTACTCAAAGCCTCACTTACGCGTCTAGTACGGACGATCAAAATCACACATTTTCAGTTCATTATCAATCTATAATCACCTACGTGAACACCTCTATTTTACTAAATAAAAAAGCCTCACTTTAATATTAGGCAAAGAAACCCTTACTTTTAATTAAAAATGAGACCAATAGTGGTGTTATAATTCACCTACATAAGATTTAATTAATTACGATAGGATTTGCTCGTCTGCTGTAATGAAAATTAAGTTCTGGAGCATCCTCAAGTAGTTAGTATTCAGTTATAGGCTTGACGTTCAGTACCTTCTGCTATTCGATTCACATTTTTCTCATAAAAAGACCAAACTTTGAATACCAAACCAAGTCACCACATAAAAAACTTACTGGATGATGATCATTTGAAGAAGAAACGCGAGCCAAAGATGATCGGCGCCTACTTCCAATTCTTCTAGCCACTAATAAGAAAACGCAGATTAAAAGGAAAGCAATGCATCAGTTAAAGTGCTGAACAAACACCGTGAATAAAAACACAAAAGATCTATAACAATAACCACATAAGAAGATGGACCTCGTTTATGAATCTAATCTCATAAAAATGTTGAACTCAGTGGCCGATAGTCTTCTCCTAAGGTCCCTATCTCATGTCTGTCCTTTGTGAGATTTTGTTGCCCGACTGATTATCTTTAATCTAATCGTTTGTTTGATCTTTCTGTTCTCTTTTCCAGTATTCATTTCACCGAGATCTCGTTATGAGATTTGTTATTAGGTCAATGGTTTGTGATTTTGTATTGATTATGATTAATCCCAACTTCAATTGTACCAATATTTTTTTGATTTGGCTTTCAAGGCAGAATCCAGCAAATCATTAATGGGATTTATTGCTCATCTTATTAGCTTTTTCGGAAAAATCATGTCCAGAGTCAGTGGTCTCAATCTGTTTGTATATGGGTCTTTATGGTTTTCGATCAACTCTTTTGATCATGAAGATACCAGTGTTATTGAGTAAGATTCATTCTCATGTAGATTTTGCTTACAAGAAGTCCTATAAGTCTGTCACGCAAGCGCCTATTATCATCCACTGCTCTTTACCCTTTATTCAATACTCTATGAGATACAACCTTGTTTTATTCACTTACATCACGTTCCTAATCTATAGTCCAATTATCCAAATGGAGAACCTCAACCTTAATAGTGATAACAGTGCTACAGCCAAGAGACCAAACCTCACTCAAGCTTAATTGCTTGACCTTTGTCTGGTTGGCCGAGTAATGGTGAACAAACCTATCCACTTAACAATGCTTGAGGCAAGGCTCGGCCCTATGTGGGAACCAAAGTATCAGATAACGCTAATTCTAATGGAGGGTAACAAATTCATGGTCCAACTTTACTCAAAGGCGGATCTTGTTAGAATTCTTGATAGGAGTCCGTGGTTACTCGACAATAACATGATAATCTTGAAAAAAGTTGCTATTGGGGAAGATCCTTTGACGTTAGCTATGGACACCACAGAGATATGGGCACAGAAAAATGAACTGCCGTTTGGGTTCATGGACAAGAAGGTCGGTGCGCTTGTTGGAAGTCATATTGGTAAGATGGTTAAGTTCGATGAGGAAAACAACTATGGGCTATGACGAAAGTATATGAGGGTCCGAGTTGAAATTGCGTTGGATGCTCCGTTACAACAAGAGCTGATCATCGAGTGGGAGGAAGGCGATAACATTAAACTTGTCTTTAAATTTGAGAAACTAGGTAAGTTTTGCTTTGTTTGTGGTGTCATAGGCCACTCTGAAAATTTTTGCAGCGGCAAATTTGAATCAAGCATGACAAGCAACGAAAAGTAGTGGGATGCCTATCTTCGAGCTGAGAACAATTCGGTTGGGGGTGGAAGCAAAGAAGTCAGCAAATGGATTGACGGTGGTCGGAACAAGACTTCCGGCAGCCGGAATGAATGTGGCGCAGCTGTCAATGACATTAATTGTCACTCAAGAGCAATTATTGGCTACGGCATTTCAAACCACAAAGTCTATGGACGCATTAAGGTAGGCATAAATGCAGAGACAAGATCCTTAACTTTCTTTAAGTACACTGAGTATGAAAGGTCAGACGGAACCGGGTTAGTGCGATGGTGGACGGAGATTGATCCTACTGAAGTTACCAATGTTGGGATTAATCAACAGGAAGTCAGAACTAGTACAAAATTATTTGCTCAAAACCTTACCAAATCGGATCAAGTCAACAAAGTTTTAACGGATGGGATGACGGAAAAGGAATAATTTCTCTATGCTAATGGCGGGGGTGCAGAAGCACTTCGAAAACTAATTGATTTAGAAGCCCAACAAAGGGTCAGCCCACAACTTTCAAGGGCGGGTGAGAAAGAAGCGTGTGAAGGAAAAGGCGCTGGGAGCAAGCTTATGGCCAACAGCTGGGTCCCACAAGGGAACGGTCAACAGACAAAGCAGGGACAACAGCATCAAGTTGTCCTCTTCAATGCTAATCAACAGTAGGTGGTCCCACCGACCAGTCAATCAATCCAACCTTTATTGCAGCAATCATCACCAATTAAGAAAATGTCTACGCAAGTCTACAGGCAATTATTTGCAAAGGAGACAACACCAATTAATGTCTCTTTTAAAACTAATAATGTTGTTTTTCAGGTCCAAAAAGTGGAGAAAGTTCAACATTTAATGTTTGCAGGTCAATCATCAGTGATGGATCCTACTTTCAATGCCACTAATTACCGTGCAAAATTTGCTTCCACAAAAGACAAAACTAGCAAGCCGAGCCGAACCCGAGCCGCCAGGAAGGACAAAGGACCGGCTGCAATTCAGAGTCATGGGAAGCCAAGAAAGCCAGCCATCGCGCGCAACCCAGTGAAGCCAGATTCTTTCATGGCTTCTGCACGTGGGGCCAATAGAGCTGGTGGGCCTCAAGAAGAAACTGGGCCTAAAAAAAGGTATAGAATAGAAATTGCTGAAGAGGGTGATCGTGGGAAAGAGGGGCGGAAAGAAATGTCTGTTGTTAATAATCCAGTGTTTGGAAAAAATGAAACGGCGAGACCTGCTAGGCAGGCCTGCCGAGACCAATGAGTATTATAGCGTGGAATTGCCGAGGCCTGGGAAACCTGCGAGTAATTCCTAAAATCAAATTCCTTGTCCGGTATTATAAACAAGATATCCTTTTTCTTTGTGAAACAATGGTTGAAGTCAATAAAATAGAGGAATTTCGTTATCTTTTGGGTTATGATTTTTGCTTTGCACCTGCTAGAAATAATAGAAGCGGAGGTATTGCTTACTTTTGGCGGAATACGGTTAATTGTAGCATTGTTAATTATTCGGCTAACCATATTAGTGCTAAAATTGAAGAAGTTAGTCGTAGTGCGTGGACTTTTACAGGCTTCTACGGTTACCCAGAAATTGCTAGAAGAAGAGACTCTTGGAATTTTATTCGGGGTCTTGCTAGACAAATTAATTTACCTTGGTGTCAAATGGGAGATTTTAATGATATCCTTCATTCCGATGAGAAGAAAGGTAGAGCCACTAGACCAAATTGGCTTATCAGGGGGTTCCGTCATTCTATACAAGATGTTGGTCTCATTGATGTTCATATGGAAGGTTATCTGTTCACTTGGTTTAAAAGTTTGGGTACTACACGTGTTGTGGAAGAAAAGTTAGATCGGGCTTTAGCAACCAACTCTTGGATGCAGCTCTTTCCCAATGCAAAACTAGAAAATCTGGTTGCTCCATCATCAGATCATTTCCCTATCTTGCTAGATAGAACTCTGATGGTTAGAAGTCACAGAGTTGAAAGGTCGTTCAAATTTGAAAATGCAAGGAGAGTTGAGGAAGTGGTAAATGATGTTGTTCGAGGTAGTTGGCTTGGTAGTACAGTAAGTAATGTCATCAACAATATGAACAAATATATAAATTGTTTGTGTTTAATATCTTTGAGTTAAGGATAAGAAAAAATATATAAATTTTCAAGTTCGGAGGGCATTTTGCACATAAGTGTAAAACTTCAGGGGGATATTTGCAAAACGTCATGTTTACTAACAGAAAAATTTGACGGAGGGGGTAAATTGATTAACGTTGTGCAATTTCAGGGGGTAATTGACATTTTGTTAATTTAAGGGGGTAGTTGACGAAACTTACAATTTCGGGGGGGTAATTGACTATTTACTCAATATTATATATATATATATATATATATATATATATATATATATATATATTAGAATAGAATATTGAGACTGTGGGGGAAGATTTGGAAATAAGAGAAAATAAGTAGGTTAAGGATTTATATAAAAGGGGAGAGTTAGAATTAGAAAATAAGGATTACGTGAAACCTGTTTTTGGAGAAAAAGGGAGAAAACCAAGAGAAGAGAGAAGTCAGAGAAGAGAATAATCTTGTGAGAAGAAGAGTAATCTTGTAGAGTCCGATCATCTAATTTATGGTAAGGGTGAGACTAACTTTCTCTAATTCTAAGTTGTATAATTCTGAAATTGAGGTTAGCATGTTGTAGGTTGTAGTTATGGGAATTTTGGAATTAGGTTTTGGAAGTTGTAATTGGTTGTAGAAAGAGTAGATAATCTGATGAATTAGATTGATAATTGGTGATTTTCTAAAATAATGTTTTGGGTCAAGTTTTATATGGTTTTCAGACTCTTTTGATGTATATAAATGTTTTGACAAACTTTGGGATCAAATTTGGGCATAGGGAAGTTAAAATTGGGATTTTGGGGTGAAAAATGGGTTTTTCCCGAGTTGCTCTCTGACAGCACGTCATGTTTTATGTTCTTGCGTCTTTTTCACACGTTTATGTTTTGAATTGGCCTTTGGTGTAAACATGAAAGTTGTAGATAATTGAGTTAGCTTTCCTATGGCTTTGGTTTGACGTGAAAATGATTTTTGGTTCATGAGATATGATGAAAATACTCCAAGGAGGTCTTAGTGAAATCTTATGAAAATTCAGCATAACCGTTTTAAGTTAATCCAAAACTTAAGGAATAATTCCAAACCTCAAAACTAGAAGTACTATGAGTTCAACTAGGGTGTTTAAGAGTATTTAACCTATGTTGTGATGGATCTAATTTGGTTTGACGTGAATATCTTTGTTGGATAATTTGAAATACATGTATTATGTGAATGTTGTTGAATAATTTGAGTTACATATATTTATGTGGAAAAGGTATTATATAGAAAATAATGTTGTTATACCATTCAAGTTGTTATTATTAATGATGCTATGTTGTGAAGTTGTTGTATGTTGTTGTCTTTGTTGTATTGATTATTAAATCATTAAGTTGCATATGTTGGTCAAGTTGTTAAAGTTGTAAGATGTTGAATCAAATTATTGGAGTCATATAAGATATTTAAGTTGTTTAAGTTGTAAGACGTTGAGTCCATGCATACTCATTTAAGTTGAGGGCTTGATGCCCTGTAATGTATATTTATACATATTATGTTGAGGGCTTGATGCCCTGTGAGCCTATTTACGCTCAATACGTTGGGGGCTTGATGCCCCGGTTGGTACCACATGCATGATTAAGAAGTTGAAGTTGCATTTATTGAGTTTAAGTTGTTGAAGTCGCATTGTCGTTGTCGTTAAGTTGTCATTTATCAATGAGATGTTAATGAAGAACTATGTAAAGTATTAATATTTATTAATCGCTGTTATTTATATTGTTATATGATGATGTTTATGATGTGAAGTATATGATGTTATAAGATGAAGTTTATGTTATATTATGATGATGTTTATGATGTGATGATTATGCTGTTACATGATGATGTTATGATGTGATGATTATGTTGTTATATGATTAATGTATATGAGGTGATGAATATGATATTAATGATGACTAGAAGTTGATCGACGATTTAATGAAATATTATATGAAGAGTTAATGTTATTAATTGATGAAGCTTAAGTTGTTAAATGCTTTTGATGAATTACATGCTTATTATTATTGAATGTGAAATCTCACCCCTTTTGCTTGGAAATGTTGCTCTTCGTATGAGTAACTTGCAGGTGATCGAGTTTAAGTTGTTGTTAGATTGCTGTCGTGAGTGGACTATCTCTCACGTGTTTCTTTAGGTGCTCTGATATGTAACGGGATGGGAACTTTGTTACATGCTTTTCTATTCCTTACGTATTACTTTATGAAGCTTATGACTATGTTTTTAGACTGGATTTCTATGAGATATTTATGATGAGGTCTTCATGCCAAAGACTACTATTTTTAGATGTTGAATAAATTCCGCTGCGAAGTTTTAATTATTATGTTATTGAATTTTGAAAGATAATTAGTTAATTATTCCATTTATGATTTAAAAAAAAAAAAAAGAAGTGTGACATTCCGTTTATGTGAATTACTCTGATTATTTTTATGAAATTTTTACGTTGGGAAAACGGGGTGTTACAACGGAGACCTGAATACAAAGTTTTTTCATGCTGCAGCAACCTCTAGGAAAAAAGTTAAGAAAATTCTTTCTCTTGAAAGTAATGAAGGAATTCGCATTACTGATGAAGGTTGAATAAGTTCTATTGCGAAAGTCTATTTTGAGGAACTGTTTGAAGGCCATGAAAGTATTCGCTCTCCTGTAATCAATATGCTAAATCAAGTAAATGATAATGAAGACAATGTACAATTAACATCCCCTTTTTGCAGAGAAGAGTTCAAAGAAGCAATGTTCTCTATGCAGTCTGATAAATGCCCAGGCCCTGACGGTTTTAATCCAGGGTTTTATCAACACTTCTGGTCTATCTGCAGTGATGATATTTTCAACGAGTGCTGTCAGTGGATGAATTAAGGGCAATTCCCACCATCTCTAAATTCCACAAATATAGCATTGATACCAAAAGGAGCAGAACAAAAAACTATGAAAGATTGGAGACCTATAGCTCTTTCTAATGTGCTTTACAACCTTTTGTCGAAGGTCCTGGCAAATCGTTTGAAGAAAATCTTACACAAATGTATTGCTGATTCACAGTCTGCTTTTGTTCCTGGTAGATCCATTTTGGATAACGCTTAGTTGCCATTGAATTAGTTCATTACATGATGACGAAAATGAAAGGCAAAGAGAAAAGCGTTGCGTTGAAGCTGGATATAAGCAAAGCATATGATAGAATTGATTGGGCTTATCTTAGAGATGTTATGAGTAAGATGGGATTTTCAGAGAAATGAATCTAGTGGATCATGATGTGGGTGGGAACAGTTGATTATTCTGTCATCTTGAATAAAGAGAAGATTGGTCCTATCATTCCAGGTTTTGGATTACGACAAGGTGATCCGTTGTCACCATACTTGTTCATTCTTTGCGCTGAAGGTCTCTCGGCGCAAATCAGAAATGCTGAAAGTAGAGGAGATCTTCAAGGAATTCGAGTTTGTCGTATCGCGCCAAGAGTATCTCATCTATTGTTCGCAGATATTGATTCAGTATGAGGAAGCATCAGGTCAAGCTATCAGTCTTCCAGAGTCCGAAATCTTCTATGGCAGAACTATGGAAGACCCAATAAAACAATCCATCACTAACATATTGGGAGTTAGAGCAGTCTTAGGGATTGGTAAATACCTTGGTTTACCTTCAATTGTAAGACGTAGCAAAAAAGCAACTTTCAGTTTTATCAAGGATAGGGTATGGCAAAAAATAAGTATTTGGAGCAGTAAATGTTTGTCCAAAGCAGGTAGAGAGGTTATGATCAAATTTGTTCTTCAAGCTATTCCATCTTATGTTATGAGTATCTTCAGGCTACCCAATACTCTCCTGGATGAAATAGAGAAGATGATGAATGCTTTTTGGTGGGGTCATAATGGTTCAAGTAATAGAGGTTTGAATTGGCTTTCTTGGGAAAAACTATATGTTCACAAAAATGATGGAGGTATGGGCTTCAAGGATTTGGCAGCTTTTAATGTGGCTATGCTTGGCAAACAAAGGTGGCAATTACAAACTAATTCAGATAGTCTTGTCTCAAAAAATTTCAAAGCTAGATACTACCCAAACAGTAGCTATCTAGATGCTAAACTGGGACATAATCCTAGTTTTGTTTGGCGAAGCATTCTCAGCGCCAAGGTGGTGATTAGACAAGGAGCTCGATGGAAATTTGGTGCAGGATTCGATATCCCCATTATTAATGAACCATGGATTTGTTTAGGATCCAGCATTCCACCCGTTGGTGACGACATGTTGGCTCTGGAAGGCGGAGAAAAATGGCCACTATTCAGTTAGAAGTGCTTACCGCATCTGCATAGAGGAGGTCATCAACAATGATCATTTGCGCAAACCAGGGTATTGGAGTGGCATCTGGAGACTGAAAGTTCCCCCAAAGTCAAGAATTTGGTATGGAGAATTTGTAGAGATTGTTTTCCGAATTGTGTGAAGCTATGAAGTAGGGGTGTCAACAGCCCCTCAGAGTGTGTCAGGTGTGAAGACCCCATGAAGATAGTTACCATCTTCTGTTTCATTATCCGATAGCAATTAATATTTGGCAGTCTGCAAATCTTTGGCATATGATCTCCCCATCCACACACCAATTTGATAATGCCCCTGATATTATTTTCAATTTACTACAAAGCTTGTCTGCAGCTCAAATCGAGAATATTGTTACCATAATGTGGAGTATATGGAAAGCTAGGAATCTAAAAATTTGGCAACAAGTGTCAGACTCAACCTTCACAATTCTGGAAAGAGAAAAACATCTGCTAGAAGGTTGGAGAATTGCTAATTGCAAGCAAGCTCCTTTAAGGCATGACAATTCATCTTCCAATACGAGTTCTTCTCACCAAAATGGGGACACGAACGTTCAATGGAGGAAACCGAGCGTTGGTAGATATAAATGCAATGTTGATGCATCCTTTCCAAATAACTCAAACAAAGTGGGTTTTGGAATGTGTATCCGAGACTCAGATGGGAATCATGTCCGCTCTAAAACTATGTGCTTTTATCCATTTTGCTCTATTGATGTTGGGGAGGCTCTAGGTTTATATCATGCACTTCGGTGGATACAAGAACTTCAACTCACAAATGTTGATTTCGAGGTTGACTTTAAAAGAATAGCTGATTATTTCAACAAAGGTCATGGAGATGTCACCGAATTTGGTTTTATTATGGATAGTAATATCCACTTCTGTAACACATACTTAAAAAATTCTCATGTCGAGTTTATTAGGAGGCAAGCGAATGAGGTTGCACACGCTCTAGCTAAGACAGCCACATCTAGTACTAGCTTCCTGGTCTTTGATGATATTCCTGCATGTATTAGTGATTTGATCTTTAATGAAATGACATAATTTATTTTCTCTCAAAAAAAAAAACACAAAACGCAAGGAAAAACCCAATATAAAAACCCACATCCTCGTCTAACACCAAGCACACAAGAACCAGTTGTGAGTCTATCTCTTTTTGCTTTAAGCTTCTGCATCCTCTCTGGACTGGCATAGGTAGACCATTTCCATATGATTGTTCAAGTCAAGCCAGCTTAGCACGACTTCAGTCAACACTGGATTGATTGTTCAAGTCAAGCCAGCCATGTACGGACGATCATTGCGTCTCAACTCCACGCACCCAATACGGATGAGTAGCTTCCTAGTCCACGCGCGGCCGGATCCGAACTGGAAGACGACGCCAACGCCCAACTAGCTCAGCTGCTCAAGGCAATGCGTGAGCTTCAAGAGCAGAATGTTGAACAACAAAAACAAATTGACAAACATCAACGTTTGCAAGTAGAAGCACAGGCTCGGGAGGTCGAGCTGAAACAACAACTGGAAGATCGAGAGCGCGAGCTCATACATCATATGGAGGCCAGAGAGAGGAAGTTGAGGGAGCAGCTCGAGCTCTTAAGAAACAATGTCACTGGAGCTGATACCACCAGATTGATGCCTAAGATGTTCCAACCATTCTCAGCGGAAATACAAGTGGTGGAAATCCCTCGTAATTTTCGGGAACCCACCATTGATTCGTATGACGGGACGAGTGACCCACATGGTCACGTTTCGACTTTCCAAACACAAATGTTCATAAGTGGAGCTGATGATGCGTTGAGCTGCAAAATCTTTGTTGGGACCTTGAAGGGTGTAGCACATAAGTGGATTGCAGGGCTGCCTGCCAGATCAGTCACAAATTTTGAGGACATGGCAACCCGTTTCGTTGCCCAATTTGCAGCAAATATTGAGAAGCCTTTCCTATTAGCGGATTTGTTCGATATCCGCCAGCGCCCCATAGAATCCTTGAAAAGCTATCTAGCTCGATTCAACAATGCCACTCTCATGGTGATGGAGCCCAATGAAGATATTTTTGTTATGGCATTTGAGAAGGGTCTGAACTCGGGAGCTTTTAGTGAAGCTTTAACTTTGCGCAAGGAACATTCCAAGAATGAGATTCGGATGAGGGCAGAGAAGCACATCGAAGCCGAGGAGATAACACGAGAGAAGGGATCCAGGGAGATACGAAACAGAGACCGAGCTAACGAGGATCGTCGGGAAGGAGTGATGAAAAGGCTAGGGGGAGAAGGGTTCTCAAGAGGTGCCCAACTGGATCGAGGAGGCCGACCAGAGCGTGAAGTCTCTACCAGAAGAAACCCATGGGAAGAAAATTTCCCTCCTCAAATACTCAAGGAGGTCATGAACACTCAAATTATCAAGCGACCACCTCCAAACCCTCGTCCTATGGGGAGTGAGGCAAGATTATGGTGTGAGTACCATCGCACACAAGGACACGATACTGACAACTGTCGTACCCTTAAAATGCACATTGAAAAGTTGATACAAGAGGGTCACCTGGGGCGGTACGTTCAAGGAAGGGGTGGAGGCTGTAACACCTGTTTCGAATTATTTAATTATTTAATTGAGTCTAAGAGCTATTTAGGTGAGTTATATTATATATATATATATATATATATATATATATATAATATATAAGTGATTTATGGTGATTTGAGATGATTTATAAGAATGAGGTGTAGTGACTTATTTTATTGTTTAATAAAATAAGATTTGAAATTAGAATAATTATTGAGATGGGGCTGTTTTGTGAATTTAGAGATTTTAGTGGTATAAGTGGAATAAGATAAAATAGATAAGAGGAGATATAAATAGGAGAAGACCTAGTTTTAGAAAAACATTGTACGTACGATCAGTTTTTGGAAAATGGGAGAAAAAGCCAAGAGAATGGAGGAAAGCCTAGAGAGCTGCGATTTCTTCAAACTAAGGTAAGGGTGAGACTAACATTCAATTCTATTAATTCTGTAATTCAATCGGTTGTAAATAACAAGTGTAGGATTGGTTTTAGAGAATTTGAGAATTAGGGTTAAAGTGAGAAATTTGGGATTAATTGATGAAAAATTGTTAGATTGATGTAGAAATTGTTTACAGACCTTAGATAATCCATAGAATGATTACAGAAATTAGTTTTGAGCTTTAAACCATGTGAATAGGTGAATTTCCGTAAAAACTGCACTTCTACCCGAGCCAACATTCATCGCTCGCCTCCCAAGTGATGATCCTCGCCATAGCGAGTGATGAGCTTCATCGCTCGCCTCGCGAGTAACTTCTTCTCGCCTCGCGAGCCTTACCCTACAGCTCGCCATAGTGAGCAGTTCACTCGTCATAGCGAGTGTGACCAGTGAGTCAACATGATTTTTGTCGATTTGTCCCTTAAGTTGAACCTTAGATGATTTTGAGTGCCTGAATATGTATAATAATGATTAGGCAAGGTTTTAGATTGAGATTGGACCTGGGAAGGTTTAAAAATGGATTTTTGAGCGAAAAATGTCAAAATTCCCGAGAGCACCCATTCTTTGTTCGCCAAGACGAGCAGCTTACTCGCCAAGGCGAATAGCCATTTTCTGAACTCGCCATAGCGAGTAATATCCATCGCCTCGCGAGCTCCTGTAAGACAGAATGTCTGGTTTAGGTTAAATGCGATCTTTGTCACGCGAGTTGTTATGAGTTGAACCTGGGGATAGTAATGAGGAATATGTTTGATGTTAGTGACGATCTGTGAAGTTGTTGTATGATGATTTGATGATACTTATAATGTTATATAATTGGATATATGTTGCATGAAATTATGATTGATGATTGAGATGTTGATGACGTGCATTTGTAATTGTTATATATGATGATTCTTATTATTGAATGATGTTGTTCTGTTATTGTGATGAATATGGTTACTTGATGATTAATGAGAGAATATTACATTTCGTGAATGATGATGATATGAAGTTGTAATGAATGTATTTGATGATTATTGTTGATGTTGACTTGTTGCAAATTATATGATGTTGTTGCCTTGCTAATGTGATATATTAATATCATTAAGATGCTAATGTTGGTTTAAGTCGTTTGAGTTATAAGATGTCGGCCCAATTTATTGGAGTCATAAGAGATGTCTAAGTTGTTAAGTTTTTAGGATGTTGAGTCCATTGCATATTCATAATCTGAGATGTGGGAGGTGTAACGCCCTCTCTAATTATTTGATTATTTTAAATGAGTTTAGAATATACTTATATGATTTGTGTGATTTATATGATTTATTTTGATAAGTGATATTTTGTTATGATATATGTTATATATTTATTAATATAATATATATGTTATTTGATTTAAGAAATATATATATATATGTTATTTGATTTAGAAATATATATATATATATGCTATTTGATTTAGAAATATAATATATGTTATTTGGTTCAGAAATATACATGATTTGTTGTAGAAATATATATAATCTGTTATAGAAATATGTATGATTTGTTCTAGAAATATATGCCATTTGTTATAAAAATATATACATGATTTGTTGTAGAAATATATGTCATTTGCTATGGAAATATAAATGATTTGTTATGGAAATATATATATGTTATAGAGATATATTTGTTATTTATTATTGTTATAGAAATATTTTATATATATGTATATATTAGAATAGAATATTAATATTTGGATTTAAGAGAAAAATAAGTAGGTTAAAGATTTATATAAATAGGAGAGACCTAGTTTAGAAAAACATAACGTACGTACGACTGCTTTTGGAGAAAAGGGAGAAAAGCCAAGAGAAGAGGGAGAGACCTAGAGGGGCTGCGATTTCCTGATTATAAGGTAAGGGTGAGACTAACTTTGCAATTTTATTAAGTATGTGAATCAATGGTTAAGTTTAACATGAATTAGGATGAGTTTAAGAAGAATCGGAAATTAGGTCAAATTGATAGAATTGATGATTAAACGGTGGAAACTTGTTAAAAAGATGTAGAAATTGTCCTTAGACCTTAGATAATGATTTAGATGAATTCTGGAATTGAAATTAGGCTTTGAACCATGTTGTTTGATGGATTTTCGAGAAAACCCGTAGTCTGCCCGTGCTTCTGTTCATCGCTCGCCATGGCGAGCGATGATCCTCGCCTCGCGAGTGATGACCTTCATCGCTCGCCACGCGAGCCCTTTCCCTTCGCCTCGCGAGTTGTTTGGTGCAACTCGCCATGGCGAGCAACCCTTCCTCGCCTCGCGAGCTAAGGCAGAGAGCATGTTAGATTTTGTGTTTCGACCTTTTTAGTTGGACCTTGGATGCCTTAGAGTGCCTGAACATACCTAGTATTGATTAGGATTGAATGTAGGATCAGATTGAACCCAGAACAACACTAGTTTGGGAGATGAGTGGTACTCGCCATGGCGAGTAAGAACTCTCGCCTCGCGAGCACATCTAGAATTGAGTGCTTTTGAGGAATTTGAGACCTGAGTCGTTTGATTGGATTAGGAATGAAACTTTAGGTAGTAATGAGACCTATCTAAGATGTTAACTGTTATTTGTGAAGCTATATTGAAATGCTAATTGTTTATAATGTGATTTATTGATTGATTGCATTACTTGAATTATTATTGAATGATTAGGAAGTTGTTGAAAATGAATTGATATTAAGCTGTTGATATGATCTGATTATGCTGTTATTGTTATTTAACTAAGTTGCATGAGTTGTTGTTGATTATCATTTGATATTGTTATATCCTGAGATGTTTATGTGTCGCCTATGTTGCTGTTGTTGGTTATGTGAAATATTTATATGCCTTATGTGGAAGATGTTTGATGTTTAAGTTGTTGATGCTTCACATTAATATTGTTATGTTGTGAATTGCAATTGATATATTGATATCTCTCTATTGTTGTGTGATTTGACTGTGCTACTGCTATTATTTAACTAAGTGCATGATGTCTATATATATATTATGAAATGATGACGTTTAGCTCCAAATTATTGGATGCATGATGATATGTTGATTATGATGATTACGGTGTTTTGTTGTTAAGAGTCCATGCATAGCATTTCATTGAGCTTTGTCCTCACCACGATTAGGAGCTTTGTCCTCCGCACATTTTAGGAGCTTTGTCCTCCGCACGATAAAAGTATATTAATACTTATGATGACGATTGGTACCACATGCATATAAGTGTCTAAGTTGCATTGTCGCATATGTCGAGTCAAGGTCGTTGTTGATGAATTATCATCCATGAGTTGTTAAGTTGTCGATGAATTATCATCCATGAGTTTGTCGAGTTGTGTTCTACCCATGTGTTGTTAAAGAAGTACCTACGAAGATTATACGATGTGAATTATATGATGTTGACTAAAATATTGCTATGTTGTTTAACATGTTGATTATGATATTGTTATGTTGCTACATTGTTTAAGATATTGATTATGATATTGTTATGTTGCTACGTTGTTTAAGATAATGGTTATGATATTGTTAAGTTGTTATGATGTTGTGTATAATTGTTACTATTAAGTGATGAATATGTTGTTCTATATATGATTAATATTGTTAAGTGAATATTATGTTATGTTATTGATGATGATCGAATGTTGTGATTACTTGGTAATTGTTTATCAAAGATGCTATGATATTTAAGATGATATTGTTTAAGATGTTTATGTTGAAGATTTATGATGTTGATTTTGGTGTTAGTATGTGTTGATTATATTTTCATAAGATGATGAATACGTTGTTGTTATATTAATACAAGAAGATGAATATGTTGTTGTTATATTATCATATTATGAAGAGATGATGTATATATAATTATTATTATTATTAAGTGAATATCATGTTATGTTGTTATTATATTATTATATTATGACGAGATGATGTATATATAATTATTATTATTATTAAGTGAATATCATGTTACGTTGTTGTTATATTATTATAAGAAGATGTTTATGTTATGATGTAGATAATTATTACTATTAATAAGAGATGATTATATTGTGTTGTTTTAAAGTTATTAGCGATGATGATTACATGATGATATCTATGAGTTGTTAAGTGTACTTGATGATGTTTATGTTAAATTGATAAGTTGTCTTTTATTAATGAATTGATAATGAGATGTTGATGAATAATTATTATTATGAATTAATGATGTTGTTATGTTGTATATGAATTAGGATTAAGATGTTGTTATGCTATATATGAACTATGACTATGATGTGATGATCTATGTTTGTTACGATTTGGTTAATATGTGTTATATGATGATATTTATAATGTGATGAATATAAAGTAAATGATAATTAGAGGTTAGTTGGATTATTAAGAATTATACATTAAGAAGTATTATTGCTAATAGATGAAGTTATTTGTGTTGTTAAATATAATTATTGAATTATATGCTTGATATTATTGTTTTGTGAAATCTCACCCCTTCTGCTTGAAAATGTTGCTCTTCGTATGAGTAACTTGCAGGTATTACTGATTAGTAGGAGTGGTGGCTCAAGTGTCTTAGGTGCTCTGATACGTAATGGAATGGGAATTTTATTGTTGTCTTTCTATTCCTTACGTATTGTTTTAAGAAGAGTTATGACTATGTTTTTAGAATGGATTTTTATGACATAATTGTAAAGAGGCTTTAGTGCCAAAGGCTGTTTTGATTATTGAATAATTTCCGCTGCGAAGTATTAAAGACTTTTTAGTTATTGAATTTTAAAGGATAAATAGTTATTTATACAGTTTTTGATTTTAAGAAAAAAATGTGACATTCCGTTTAGGTGAATTACTCTGATTAAATAAATGAAATTTTCACGTTGGGAAAACGGGGTGTTACAGGAGGGCTTGATACTCTGTAATGTATATTTATACACAATCTGAGATAGGAGAGGGCTTGATGCTCTGGGAGCCTATTTACGCTCAATATGATTTGATTGGTACCACATGAATGATTAAGAGGTTGTAGTTGCATTTTTGTCAAGAAGGTCTAAGATGAATAAGAGGTCTAAGTTGCATTGTTAAGTTGAAGTTGCGTCGTGGTCGATTAAGTCATTCTCTAACTTTGAGTTGTTAATGAAAGATTATTTGATGATTCATGAAGTTGATTTAAGATATTATTATGATGTTGTTTGTGAATGTGACCATGATGATAATCATGAATATGTATTGTTGTGTATGATGAACATGTGTTATTGTCTTATGACGAATATATGATTATGATTAATAAGTGAATATTATGTTATATTGTATTTGATTATATTTGATAAATGATTATTATGTTATATTATATATGATTATGATTAATAAGTGAATATTATGTTATATTGTATTTGATTATATTTGATAAATGATTATTATGTTATATTATATATGATTATGATTAAAAAGTGAATATTATGTTATATTGTATTTGATTATATTTGATAAATGATTATTATGTTATATTATATATGATTATGATTAATAAGTGGATATTACGTTATATTGTATTTGAGTATATTTGATAAATGATTATCATGTTATATTATATATGATTATTATTTGATAAGTGATATTATGTCATATTGTATATGCTTATTATCAATAGGTGATGATTAAGTTGTGTTGTTATGTAATTATGAAATGATGATTATGTTGTATGACAAAGTTGATATTTATTGATGTGATGATTTATATTGGTTATGATTTGAATATTATGTGCTAAATGTTGATGTACAAAACATGATAGGGAATTAATGATGAATCGAAATTGATTTAAATTGTTAATACAGTACTATATGATTATATTACCATCTATGATTAGTTTTTAATGTTGTTAAATATAATTGTTGAATTATATGTTTAATATTATTGTTTGTGAAATCTCACCCCTTCTGCTTGGAAATGTTGCTCTTCGTATGAGTAACTTGCAGGTGAACGAGAGTAGGTCGCTGTGTTTGCCGTTGTGAGTGGCTATCCCTCACTGTGTCTTTTAGGTGCTCTGATACGTAACGGGATTGGATCTTTGTGGCTATTTTCTATTCCTTTACGTATTGATTTAATAAGGCATGCGTGTCAAAGACTTATCTATGTTAATGAATTTAATCCGCTGCAAAGTTTAAATTAATATGTTGCTGATTTTTGGGAAAGATAATTAGTTAAATTATCTCATTAATTATATTTTAGAAGTGTAACATTCCGTGATATGCTGTTTACTCTGATAGATATTTATGAAATTTTTACGTTGGGAAAACGGGGTGTTACAGAGGCTACCATAACAAAAGGACTGCTCCCAGTAGAAATTCAAGTCGATCCTCGAAGCGAGGTCGTGGAAAGGAGAAGCCTCAGGACAAAGAAGTTGAGGGAGGACACGAAAGGAACAACAGAGGCACGGTCAACACTATAGTAGGGGGATTTTCCGGAGCTGGGTCTACTAGCTCGGCCAGAAGAAGATATTCACGCTCCAACCAATCTTGCAACATGGTGGGAGTGTATGCTTTTAAAGAGCACCCTCAACTAGCTTTCACCTTCAATGATTTTGAAGGAATGTATCCTCATGATGACGACCCTTTAGTTATCTATGTATTCACGGTTGGTTTCCAAATCAAACGCACAATAGTAGACACAGGTAGCTCGGCGAATGTATTGTTTTGGGAAGTATTCAAAAAGCTAGATCTTCCCAAAGAGGTTATGAGGGAGCACCGAGGATTTGCTGGAGAATTGATGAGTCAATAATTATCTATTTTAATATAATATTTAAGTCTGTTTTATTTATATTTGAGTTTATTTTATTTAAGTTTATTTCCTTTTTAGAACTCTTTTACTACAATTGCAAGTTATTATATTTCAGGAACAAATATTCTAAAGATTGAGTCTTGGAGCAAAAGAAACGAGAATTGGAGCTGATTCATGCCAAAAATATAAAAGATCTTATACAAAAATATCTGGTGCAAGGATTGAGGACAAAAATATGAATATCTCATACAAAAATATCCTGTGCAAAGAATTTGAAGATCTTGTACAAAAATATAAAAGTGGCGCGCCCCATTATACCCTTTTGCTGCTTTTGCTTAGATTCTAAGTTACTCTATTTTAGTTTTCTTGTGGAACATTCTAGTGATGTAATTGCTTAGATTCTAAGTCGAATGTAAACTATAAATAGAGTAGCTAGCCATCACAAATATTCATCTTTTGTTCTCTGAAATAATAAGTGACAATTGTTTCTTTGAATAAAAGTTCACCTTTATTTTATGTTCTTCTTCTTCTTCTCTTCTATGTCTACAATGAACGTTAGTGACTAGACTTCTTCTTGTCTTGGGATTGTTGGATAAGTCTAAATGACATAATCCTAATCAAACCAAGCTTTAAACCTTAATCTTATGTAACCCTAATCTCTAATCTAAATTCACCGCTTTAACATGAATTAACCATTATCAAACTGTGGAAACGAAAGTGGAGGGTTTGATAATTGTTAATCCATCATCTCAAATATCAATTCATAAAACGAAAGTGGAGCTTTGATATTCGAACAAGTGAATTTAGACAAAGATTGTAAAGGCAGCAAAATAGTCTTTACAATCTTTGAGACATATAGTTTCGAACTTCAAGGATTTTAAATTGTGATCAAGTCAGCGAAATAGGCTTGGTTACAACTTAGGACCAAAATCTAATAGTAATCAAGTCAGCGAAATAGGCTTGGTTGCTAGAGGAACAAAAGAGAAACTGTCTTTAGAAGTTAGGTCTAACATAAGGTTATAAGTTTAATAGTTTGGTTTGTGAAGGACTTGTCAATTAGATGAACCAATAATCCCAAGACACCTCTTTTATTTTTATTATTATTTTCTTTTAAACAAAAATACAACTTTCTACCTTCTAAACTTTCAATCTAATCATTATTTAAAGTTAATTGAATTCATAACTCCCTGTCGGAACGATACTCTATTTTTACTACTTCGATAGAACCGTGCACTTGCGGTTTTATCCCATCAAGAATCAGTCGAAATCATTGGATACGTAGACTTACGCACCACATTTGGGGAGGGCGAGAATGCAAAAACTATAGTTGTAAAGTACATTGTGGTTGATGCAGGATCCTCCTACAACATCATTTTAGGAAGACCAACGTTGAATGGCTTGGAATCAGTTACGTCGACCGCACACTTGTGTATGAAATATCCGTTGGAAGATGGTCGTGTGGGAGTCGACAAAGGAGATCAACTCACTGCCAGAAAATGGTACGAGGATAGCTTGAGAAACAAAGGAATTTAAAGGAGGAGTGGCATGACCTTGTCAAGAGAGATGGAGGAAGAGATGAAATGTACGCTAAGGAAAAACCTAGATGTGTTCGCATGGTCGGACAAAGACATGCCAGGAATAGACCCAAATTTCATATGTCATCGACTAGCCATTGATCCAATGGCAAGGGTTGTACAACAAAGAAAGCGTAAGATGGGTATGGAGAAACAAAAGGCAGTACAAGAGGAGACCCACAAGCTGGTAGAAGCAAAGTTTATTAGAGAGGTAAAGTAGCCCACATGGTTGGCCAACGTGGTGATAGTTAAGAAGCTCTCAGGAAAATGGAGAATGTGCACGGACTACACTAATCTAAATAAGGTGTGTCCCAAGGATGCTTATCCCCTGCCGAGCATAGATCAACTGGTACATAACACTTCAAGGTATGACCTTCTTAGCTTCATGGATGCTTACTCGGGCTACAACAAAATTCGAATGCACCTAGAGGATGAAGAAAAGACAGCTTTTATGACAGACAAAGCTAATTATTGTTACAAAGGTATGCCATTTGGGTTGAGGAATACTGGAGCTACTTTTCAAAGATTGGTGGATAAAGTCTTCAAGAGTGAGATAGGCAAGACGATCGAGGTGTATGTAGATGACATGGTGGTGAAATCGACAAAATAAGATGATCATCAAGGCATCCTCAACAAGGTATTTGACTTGCTTAAGAGGCACGATATCAAGTTTAACCTAGAGAAATGTTCATTTGGAGTACAAGCAGGAAAGTTTTTAGGCTTCATGCTTACTAGGAGGGGAGTAGAGGTCAATCCAGAAAAGTGCAAGGCCATCATGGATATGAGGAGTCCAACTGATGCGAAGGAGGTACAAAAACTGACTGGGAGGATTGCTTCACTCACGAGGTTTTTATCATGCTCGGCTGATAAAAACCTACCTTTTTTCCAATTGCTGCCAAAAAATGAAAATTTTTGTTGGACGGAAGAGTGTGAGGGAGCTTTTCAAAAGCTAAAGGAATTTTTGACAACCCCACCCATCCTAGTGAAACCTAAGCTAAGCGCTCCCCTCATACTCTACTTGGCAGTATCTGAGCATGCCTGCAGCTCAGCGTTAGTTCAAGAAGTAAGAAAGGAGCAAAAACCAGTGTACTTTACGAGCAAAGTGCTACATGGAGCGGAGGTACGATATCAGAAGATTGAAAAGGTCGCATTAGCTCTAGTATCATCAGCTAGGAAGTTGAGACCATATTTTCAAAGTCATACTATAATAGTTCGGACTAATCAACCAATTCGGCAAGTACTGCAAAAGCCAGACCTGGCAGGAAGGATGATAGAATGGTCGGTAGAATTGTCTGAGTTTGGCAGATTTCCTTGTAGAAATGACTGCAGAAAAGGGAAGCATGGAAGCGGCTAAATGGGTATTATCGGTAGATGGTTCATCCAACCTTAAAGGAAGCGGAGCAGGAGTAACGTTGGAAGGACCATACGGGGTGTTAATAGAGCAATCTTTAAGGTTTGACTTCAAATCAAGTAACAACCAAGCTGAGTATGAAGCTTTGTTTGCCGGAATGCGTTTAGCTCTCAAAGTAGTAGTTAAGGAGCTGGAGGCAAAGAGTGACTCTCAGCTAGTCTTCAGGCAGGTCACAGGAAACTTCCAAACAAAGGACCCTCAACTTTTGATGTATCTCGAGAGCGTCATGTACTTAACTCAAAAATTTGTAAGTTTCAAATATTACATGTGCCTAGAGAGCAGAACGGTAGAGCAGACTTGTTGGCTAAGTTGGCTAGCACCAAGCGACAAGGGAATAATAGATCAGTGATTCAAGAGACTTTGAAACAACCAAGTATTGAGCAGAAGGAATTTCTTTTTCTTACAGAAGATTTCAAGTCATGGATGGGACATATCATTCGTTATCTAAAGGATGATCAGCTTCCAATGGAGGAGGAACAGGCGTCTAAAGTAAAGAAAAGGGCAATCAAGTTTGTTGTTATCGCATATCAACTCTTCATAAGGGGTTTCTCTAGCCCACACTTGAAGTGCTTAGCTCCCCAGCAGGCCGAGTATGTCATAGCTGAGGTCGATGAAGGGGTATGTGGAACTCACATTGGGGGAAGAGCCTTAGCAGCAAAAGTACTTAGAGCAGGATATTATTGGCCGACCATGAAAGAAGATTGCTCCAAGTACGTCAAGAAGTGTGACAAGTGTCAGCGATTTTCTAAAAGCTCATCCTGAATACCTAAGTTCAGTGATTTCGCCTTGGCCTTTTTTCAAATGGGGAGTGGATATCCTGGGTCCGTTCCCTCTAGCACAGGGTCAGTTGAAGTTTTTGATTGTGGCAGTGGACTACTTCACAAAGTGGATTGAGGTTGAGCTAGTGGCCACTATTACGGCAGATAGGATCAAGAAGTTTTATTGGAAGAAGATTATTTGCAATTTTGGTCTCCCCGCAGTTTTGGTTACTGACAAAGGAACTCAATACGCTAGCTCATCTATGGCAAATTTCTGCAAGGAATGGGGGATAAAACTTAATTTTACCTTGGTCAAGCACCCACAGTCGAATGGTCAAGCTGAGTCAGCAAACAAGGTAATTTTGCAAGGTTTAAAGAAGAGATTGGAGGCAGCCAAAGGACTATGGGTAGAGGAGTTACCAATGGTAATGTGGTCATATCACACCACCCCACACTCATCCACACAGGAAACTCCCTTCAGGATAGTGTATGGATCAGATGCTATGATTCCAATTCAAGTCATGGAACCAAGCGCAAGAGTCCTTTTTGCACAGGAAGAAGTGAACAATAGTAACCTACTGAACAACTTAGACTTCCAGGAAGAAGTTCGAGCGCGAGCTCAAGTGAAGGAGGAAGCTTGTAAGAGAAGAGCAGAACAGAGGTATGACACAAAGGTAAGAATGAGAAGTCTTAAGCAAGGGGACTTAGAGCTGAGGAAAAGGCCATGAGTAGAGCACCTAGGGAAATTGCACGCACACTAGGAAGGACCTATTAGAGTGAAAGACGAGGTGGGAAAAAGAGCTTACCGTTTGGAGCGTTTGGATGGAAAAAAGGTGTCACGCACTTGGAATGCAGCGAACCTTCGTTATTACTTCAGCTAAGGGGAGCAAATCGAGGGAAATGGCCAAATCTTATGTTTATTTTTATTATGGCTAGCCTAGTATGTTAAGAGCAGAGGCGTTATACCAATAGTCGTCTAGTATGTTAGAAGTAGAGCTCTAAATGAAGGCATTATGCCAATAGTTGTTGGATATTTGTAATGTTCTTCTACCTTTTTTTTATATAATATTAAATCAAGGCCATTTTCCTGCAGGATACATCAAATCTACGTTATAGGAAATGATCCGTTAAAGACTTTCCTTGACGTCTTAATAAGGGTAGCCGAGTAGAGCTGCGCCTTCAAGACCTAAGCGAGTATCAGTATAGACCCAACCCTTAGGAAAATCTACGTTATACGGATTGATCCGTTAGAGACTTTCCTTGACGTCTTAATAAGGGTAGCTGAGTAGAGCTACGCCTTCAAGACCTAAGCGAGTATCGGTATAGACCCGACCCTTAGGCAAATCTACGTTAAAGGGATTGATCCGTTAGAGACTCTCCTTGACGTCTCAATGATGATGGTCGAGTAGAACCACACCTTCAAGACCTGAGCGAGTATCGGTGTGGACCCGACCCTTGGATAAATCTACGTGGTAGGAAAAATGCATAGTAAAAGAGAGCATGCGGAAGTACAAAACAATAACGAGAGGTACCATAGTAATTTGAAAGTGAAATAGTACAACATAGTTTGGCCCAAAAGTTACCTAATGCAATGTCTGAAACGGCCTTACAGGAAAGTGAAATAGTACAACATAGGTTGTCCCAAAAGTGACCTAATGCAATGGTCGGAACGACCTTACAGGAAAATGAAATAATATAAGTCCAAATACAGCACTATAAACGTCAGCCTTCCCGAGACCCCACAACGTCTCCGCTAGTCTGGATGGATCCCGTCAAGATCTAGGCTCAGAAATTTCTCATGAACTCGTCCAAGAGCATCATGAAAGCCATTTTCATAATCAACTACCCCTTGACTAGTCAATTTAGAGAGCCTAGCTTGCGCCTTGTCTCGCTCTTCCTAGGCGGAGACCATAAGAGACTGAATTTTAGTTTTGGCTTTCTCTAGAGCCTGATACTTCTCACTAGAGATTTGAAAATCCGACAAGGCCTTCGCCAACTTACTAGTAGCACGGTTATACGAATTCTCCAATTCCGTGCACCGTTCCTCAAGTGAAGCGATCTTATCTTTCAATGATTGTAAAATGTCGAGGTACTCCTAGCGTTGGCCCAGACTCTCGGTGGAGTTAGCTAGTGCACTCGCCCAGAGAGAGTATGCTCTCATGGCTTTCAGAGACTCGTTGATTCCAAGCTTTTTCATCTTTGCTTTGTCTCCTTGCTTGGATACCTCATTCCAAGCATGGTTAAAGGGAAATTCAACGTCCCACAATGAGGAGTCCTCAGCTCCAGACTTGAAAGTCGCTAGCTCAGATCGCCAAGTTCCAGGTGAACCCACATAAGAAGCAAGCTCTGAAGCCTCTGGCTCAACATGTTCCTCAACGACTTCAGGGATCACTACCATAGAAGAATTTAGACGACGTTTTTTGGAGCTCGTCTTTGAATGTGGATCTTTTGGGTGAGCAGTAGAACATCCAATGTGCTCATCTTGTCTAGGGTTGGAGTGAGCGATCCCCTGCACCACGGCTTGTTGAGCCCTAGCAGCACGAAGCTCTTCCTTAGCGAATGGTGTCATCCTAGTTGATCCTGCAAAAAAAAAATGTAAAAGTGTTAGTTTAATCATGGTCACAATTGAGGAGGAGATGCAAAAAATTCTTATATATATATATTAAAAGCGAAAAAGAGAATTAAAACGGCAGGGGAAGAATAATTACTCAACAAGGAGGTTAGTTTCACGCGGTCGCGCTCTCTTTCAAGCATTTCTGAGGCATGGACAGGCGTAGCCTGACGTACCAGTGAGATCAACTAGTCGTCTGCATCCGATTTTGGTAGAGTGCGAAGTCTAATTTTAGAACGAGGGTTCTCCGTCCAGTATAAAGGACATAGAGGATCTCTAGACTCGTCGTGAAACAATCAAGGAAATTTGGGCCCGGGACGGACGCGGAAGAATTTCTCTTTAAAACTATGTATTCCTTTCCAGGAGGCATGATAGGGTCGGACAAGGGGGCGACCAAAAAAGTTACTCATGTACACCCAAGAGTTGTTACTTATCTTAGCTAGGAAAAAGCTAAAGAATGCATAGGCAGATGGTGAAAAACTGATTCCACCGCAACTAACTTCAAAAGAGCGCACGAAAGACCACGCCCTTGGATGAAGTTGGGTAGGAGCTACATTAAGGATTCGAAGGATAATATTCTGTGAAGGGCAGCCGAACACCCAATTTTTTAAAGAATCAATCATATACATAGGTATAATATTCTGTCTTTGGGTTATGTGGAGAATGATACAGAAACTCTCCATTCTCGCAAGGGAAGATGTCAAAGAAACTTTCCGGGAGGGATTCACTAGACACGGATAAAGTTTAAAGGTGCTGTTATAGTCGACATAAATGGAGGAGTGACAAACTTCCTCGGCCACCGAATCAGGATCACTTTCTTCCGACATGGCTGCGGAGGACGTGTCAGAAATGGAGGGAGGGTCAGAGGAGCTAGATGTGGATTGATCACTCATGGAAGATTGAATGCACTAGTTCCTGACACAAACAAATATATAGTTATTATTGTGTGTACATGACATGTTGCTAGACAGATATACTGGTATCATTAAGTGAAGAATTAGTAAAAAAAAATGCAGCCATAAGCTTCCTATCCTTTCGTTCCTACCCGTCCATTTTGTACTAAATCACAATTTAAGTGTTTCTTCTCTCCTAGAAGAACACGTGAATGTCTTGAAGGTGAGAGGAAGATTAAAGTCTGGGTCCTTTAGGATACAAAAGTTTTTTCAGTTAACTATGTGAAAAGTGGGAAATCTTAAAGTCATTACTTGGTAGTACTTTGTTACATAGTAGGTCCACGTGAATGTAAATGGGAAGTGCAACTAGCTAGTAGCTACACACATTGCTATGGCCATATTTCTAAAGATACTTCAATACCAAAGCTAAATAACATGGAAGTACATGCACATGTTCTTTTTCTACTGGACCTCTTACCCCACTCATCTCCTTCCCTTATACTCGTCCTTGTTGGTATGTTGACGAACCGTTCCTATATGAAGATGAAGAAGGGTGAGGGTGAAAGAACCAAATACAAGGACGAGTTGGTGGCGTCCTTTTGGAAGTGTGAGTTGACTCGGTGAGTCAAGTAGGCCGAGTGTGTACGTTAGTTTGGGTTTGGAATGAGTGAGGTGACTCGGTGAACCAAGCAGGCCGAGTGTGTTTGTTGTTTTGGGAGGTGTGGATACGGGTGGCACAACTCTACCAACAACATTATATGGTTTTAGATGCAAAATTAACATTTGTGTCTTAGGAAGGGATGAATTAACTACGGTAAAAGCATGAAAAATTACAAGTACTTGGGCCATTCATGAAGGCTACATGTAAAAATAAGTGATTGGTGATTTTACCTGAGTGATAGGAGTTGAAGGAACCAAGTAAGCTTTCCAACAGGAACCAAATCATCAGAGAGTAAAATGAAATGGTGACAAAGTAGTAGTGTGAAAATGAGGAGGTAAAAAGTTAGTATATATAGGGAGGAAAATAATAAAGGGTGTGGTGGGGGCCGTTGAATAATTATGAAGGTAAAGAAGCATTAATGAGGTGGGTATAATGATGGGACAAGACATGATAAAGGACAAATAAGTTTGAATCAAATTAGTGTTTACAACTCGGTCACGAACTAGTTATTTGATGGACGGCGAATCGGTATGAGTCGTTTGAGCAAAGAACAAACGTTTACGCCTTAACAGGCTTCACGTTTGGTGGACTATGGACTGGTACGGATCGACCGGATTAAAGAACAAACGTCTACGCCTTAACAGACTTCACGCTTGGTGGACTGTGGACTGGTACGGATCGACCATATTAAAGAACAAACGTCTACACCTTAACAAGCTTGACGCTTGGTGGACTGTGAACTGGCATGGGTAGACCATTTCCATTTGATTGTTCAAGTCAAGCCAGCTCAGCATGACTTCAGTCAACATTGGATTGATTGTTCAAGTCAAGTCAGCCAGTTCAGCACGTCTTCAGTCAACACTGGGTTGATAGTTCAAATCAAGTCAGCCAGCTCATATCATCTTAACTTAATACCACGTGTCATGTACGGACGATCATCGCGTCTCAACTCCACGCGCCCGATACGGATGAGTTGCTTCCTAGTCCACGCGCGGCCGTACTCAAAGGAGGCAACCAATAGGAGGCTCTGGATCACAACTTAATGGGCCTAGAATGATCAGAGAAAGGCCCATTAAGCCAACACTTTGAGGGCTATAAAAGGGGGAAGTTTAGATCTTATGGGACAGATTCCAGATGGTGAAAAACAGTATATTATTCATTTACTTCTGAAGAGTGCTCTTGAGACTCCACCTAAAACATTTCACTGAACAGCTCATCTGTTGTAATTAACTTATGTTTACATACATGAACACTCTCCAATCGCATTTGTCTAGCCATTGATGCTCTGGGACACCCACCATCTTCATTCATCCTTGGGAGCAAACTACCTTCAAGCGTTTGAATGGATCAGAGATATAAAGAGGGATGATGATACAGCTGAAATGTATGAAGCTGCGTCTGAGCACCATCCACCCCAACTTGGGGTACCTATATATACACACTAAACATGAAAAAAAGAGCAATAAATCTATGATACGTGTCAACATTCTATTAATTATATTTATTATTGTATGTGACTATACTTGACATTGAGACAAACATTACTTGCCATGTTAAAAAATGGACCTTTGATCCTGCTTAGTTGGAAAGAGACAAAAATGAAAACAGTTCTACAATTCCCTTAAAAAAGATCACTGTAGAAAGAAAAAATTACACTAACAAATGATCTAAAATTAAAGTACAATATTATATTGCTAATAAAGTTTTTACTATGGAGTGGCCCGCTTAAGATGCATTCATTGCTAAGACAATAGCTTTTTTTTTTTTGAAATAAACTAAGACAATAGCTAAGTACACATATTTAATTCTTGATTTGGCTCTTTAAGACCATGTGACATGCATCTTCCGTCAAGTACGTTTTACTATACAAAGCTGAAAGCCCAGCCCACATATACCTTCCTCAAGATTTTTTTTTTTTTTTTGAGAAAAGATGCTTATAGCATTTCATTAATAATAATAGGTTCAATACATAATGGGATTGCATAATAAATAATTGGACTAGCTAGGGAAGTGGCTTCTCTTGCTAAAACATGAGCCGCCGCATTCGCTTGTCGCCTAATAAACTCTACCTGGGAGTTTGTAAAGGAGGTGGAAAAAATCTCTCGGCACGCGTCAATAATATTTCCAAATTCTGTAACGTCGATCGTACGGGAGTAAAAAGCATCTCGAGTGATTTTTGAATCAAGTTCAAAGTCTATATTATCAAAATACATATCTTGCATCCATTGCATAGCATGATATAGACCCAACGCTTCACCGATAGCTACAGGAAATAATTGATCAAATTGCAACACTTTTGCTAGCACAAAAGTTCAAGAATCATCACGTATACACACGCCGATACCTGTCCTCTGAAATTGTGCTGAAAACGCCGCATCGACATTGCACTTGAATCTCCCACTGCTCGGTGGTGTCCATTTCAGGTTACCATGACCTGCTGGCCTGTTATGGTGATGTGCGTGAGCCTGCAAAGGGACAGCAGATTGCTGGTGTTGTGCGTGAAGCTGCAAGGGAACAGCAGGCTATTGTTGCTGCACATCCTCCTGCAGAAACGTTGCTGGTTGCAGCGTGATTGCTTCTTCCCAATCTGCAATCAAGTTTCGAGCTCTGTCAACAACTTGTACACTGTTCTCATCAACGTTCTCCCAAATTTTAAGGTTCCGGTGCTTCCACAAACTCCAACAAGTAGCAGCAAAGCGTTGTTTAATATTTCTGGACAGATTCTGGAGTATAGAGAAAATAGTATTTGCAGCAGAATCGGAATGAATGGCTGCATGTTGAACATCATGCCAAATTCCTGCAGAATTCCAAACATGGATAGAAAAAGGACATTCAAACAACAGAT
The DNA here is from genome assembly GCF_003473485.1 of Medicago truncatula. Taxonomy (NCBI): domain Eukaryota; kingdom Viridiplantae; phylum Streptophyta; class Magnoliopsida; order Fabales; family Fabaceae; genus Medicago; species Medicago truncatula. The sequence continues at coordinate 15,439,362 of NC_053044.1, read as the reverse complement.
GATTTAAATCTTCATGATCAGCACCGCAACTTTCACAATTCGTCGGACACGAGACCCCTTTATCTTGCAAACGAACTCAAGTCGGTAAGCATCCCCGACACATACACCATAAGAGATTTTTCACCTTTGGCGAAACTTTCAAATACCAAATATGCTGCCAATTACCTGGCCTACGAAGATGGGAAACATCAATTAATTCTTCCACATATAAACGATATGCACTCCGCACCGAATAACAACCATTTCTTTCCGCTTTCCAAACAAGACAATCGTTGGTAACTTGATCATACAGGGGCGTATGTAAAATCGCTTCAGCTATGTCATTACTAAACATCTGTTGAACAAGAGGCTCATTCCAACTCTTACCATGTTGAGACAATAAATTTTGGACAGTAAAATCATGGATATAAGAACCTCCAGGGATGTTACCATTGATAGACTCACCGTTAGCCAGCCATGGTGTGTCAAGAATAGGGATAGTCGCCCCAGAGCCAATACTCCACCTTGCTCCGCCTCGGACAATGAAACGGGAACGTAAAATACTCCGCCAAACATAACTCGGATTGTGACCAATGGTAGCATGAAGAAAGGATTTAGATGGAAAGTATCTAGCTTTAAAAATACGAGAGACTAGGGACTGAGGCTCCGAGAGAAATTTCCACGCTTGTTTACCAAGCATTGCTAGATTGAAGGCCGAAAGATCCTTGAAACCCATTCCCCCATGAGATTTGTGCATGGACAACTTTTCCCAACTCAACCAATTTATGCCCCTATGAGTGGTTCTGCCGTGCCCCCACCAAAAAGAGTTTATCATCCTCTCTATAGATGTTATAAGAGTATCCGGTAATTGGAAGAGATTCATAACATAAGACGGGATAGCTTGAAGTACAAACTTAATCATAATCTCCCGTCCCGCCTTCGATAGACACTTACTACTCCAAGAGTTAATCCTTTGCCACACATGGTCTTTGATAAAAGAAAAAGTAGCCTTCCTATCTCTCCCTATCATGGATGGCATACCTAAGTACTTACTTGTACCCAAAACAGCCCAGACTGCCAAGATATTAGTAATGTTATTCTTCAGACCATCAGACACATTTCTGCTATAAAATATTTCTGACTTCGGTAAACTAATTGCTTGGCCTGACGCTGCCTCATATGTATTCAAAATACTTTTCATAACTTGTGCTTGACTTTCTTCCGCTTTGAAGAAGAGAAAAAATCGTCGGCAAACAACAGATGAGATACCGACGGAGCCCCACGACAAATACTAGTACCAGAAATAGCTTCATTTTCCTCAGCGTTTCGAATTAGGGAGGAAAGACCCTCCGCACAAATAATAAACAAGTATGGCGAAAGCGGATCCCCTTGACGAAGGCCTCACCCTGGAATAACCGGACCAACATGTTCCCCATTTACAAGAACGCTATAGTCAACAGATTCGACACACATTACCATCCATTGAATCCATTTCTGATTAAATCCCATTTTTTCCATAACCGCCTTCATATAATCCCAATCCATTCTATCATAGGCTTTGCTAATATCAAGTTTAAGAGCAACAAACTTATCATTACCTCTAGTTTTTGTCTTCATAAAATGGATAACTTCAATTGCAATCATCGCATTATCCAAAATAGATCTATTAGGAACGAAGGCCGACTGGTTGTCGGAGATGCACTTATGAAGAATAATTTTAAGCCTATTGGCGAGTACCTTTGAAATGAGCTTGTACAAAACATTACAAAGTGAAATGGGGCGCCAATCTTTCATAGAGGCCTGGGAGTTACCTTTTGGGATTAAAGTAATGTTTGTCATGTTCAGGTCTGGTGGGAAAGAACCTGTATCTAACCATGTACAACATTCTTTTAAAATCTCATCACTACACAAATTCCAAAATTGCTGATAAAATCCCGGACTATAACCATCCGCCCTGGAACATTTACCCGGATGCATAGAAAACATCGCCTCCCGAAACTCTTCCTTGGTAAAAGGTGCTGTCTGTAACACCCTATTTTCCAACGATAATTATTAAATAATAAGAATATATTTAATAGTAAGGATGTTACAAACTTCAACATTATATCACAGAGTAACAATAAAATGTTTTCTTTTAAAATAAATCCACCGAAGAAAAATAAAATTATTCACTGATCACATTAATAATTCATACTTGTCGTTCAATAATCATAAATAGTAAAAGGACAAAGTTTCCAAGATTCCACTCAAACTGCAATTAAAAATTAAATTTTCATTCTCAACCCTAGTGTTACAATATCAGAGCTCGTAGTGACTACATGCTTATTCAACAACTAAATAACAGAACTAAACGGAGGGCATCCCCTCCCATCCACCTTCTTAAACGTCCCATTGCTACTTCTTGTCAACCTGAGCATCTGTACTCAAGGTACAACCACCATACATAAAACAACACAACAAAGTAAGGGGTGAGAAATTCTGTCATAACGTAATAATAGGGAAAAACACACATATTAAATAAATATCAAGATAATATAATCTTCACCATATCTTCACTGTCAACAGTTATTATGCATAATCTCTTCTTTTCACAAATCACTACAGCACATCATCTTCACACTTTCAACCACCAAGCACAAAACATCATCATATATATGTATATGGACTCTCCTATCGACCTATATGAATGTGGTACCACACCTATCGTCATAATTTTCCAGAGATATGTTACTGGACTTTCATCGTCATTTCGTCATCATGATTCCTAGACACAACTTTATATGCATGCATGAAACAGACTCTTCAAGTATTAAAAGATCATAACATCATCAACAAATCAGAATCATAAATGCAGACTCTTCCTGTTATGCACATCATCAAGACAAAATACATCATCGTCATTCACATCGTCATCATAAGCAAACATCGTCATTCTCATCATCAATGTATATTAGGAATCATCATTCAAATCATCATCATAATTATACATCGTCATAAGTTAACCATCGACACTATCATCATCACAACAACATAGACATCGTCATCCTCATCAATATTATAGTATAACCTCATCATGTCCCATCGTAGTAATTTCTTTACATATATATATATATAATATTAATCATCATCACTCTTTGTCACAGTTATAGGACTCCTCATCATTACTCTCTATCATCCGCTTACATCACCATTGTATCTCTTCATTAATCCACTCCTTACGCGTGACTCATTCTACGCCAACATCCCTTTATTTTATTTTATTATTCATCTCACAGACATACTCTATTCTCTCATCTATTCAAGACCCTATATATACTTTATCCCTGATATCATATCTTATTTTTCATTCCTAGTCTCAAGATGTTTTCCTATTCATTATCATTACATACAACTTCCCCTCCCTACATAACTAGGTTCTCCCTCTCCATTTTCATTAACTCTTTCATACTTATCCTCCTCAATAAAGTATCTTATATCTTATTACTTTGTTCTCATGTTCGTAGTCATCTAGGCATCGTCCATTTCCCTAATCTTAACTCCGTTCTAATTTAAAGTTACTGTCTCACCTTATCATTAATTTTGACTTCAACAACTTTCCTCACTAAGACTACATTATAATTCAAGGTTTTATTCTCTCGATACTAGTCATTATTATTATCGTCAACCATTATAACTATTACCTCTTATCCTCTTTCCCATTCATCTTTCTCTCTTCTAATAGATCTCCATTTTATTCATCGTTATCATCACTCATAGTATCTTTCATTACTTAATATACAACTCCTTATCTTCCCTAACATTTCATCTTAACGACCCTCCCATCGTTTACAATCATCTAAATTAGACCTCTATACTCTCTATTCATTTTTACACCTTATACATTAATATATAACATTTATTTTAAGTTCTTTAACTACCTTGGCTCTTTTACGCTTTCACTTAACGGTATTCCTAAACTCATTATTGGTTTAAGGAAATTATGTATAACCTCATAAGTTACCCAGAAAAGCATCTACTTCATATCCCCTTTTACTAAATCGTGTGATTTTAGACTCGCCACATACCCACACTATTTGCTCTATTGAAGTCTCGTCTTATAACATTAGTTAACTGAATATCATTTCTCGTTATTATTTTCACCACCGACCTTACCCAATGTTTTAACTCCTACTCGCAACATAATCCACTTCCTCCTTTACTCGTCACCCTAAACAAGACACGTCATCGGTATTAATCGTCATTCACAAACATCATTTATCACATCATTCATCATCATCATTCAACAACTATCATCTCAACATAAATATTCATCATACGACAGTAACCCCTCATCATTAAATAACATCTTACATGAGAATATGTATACATCACATTCCTTTGTTATTCATTACTACATTTGTAATATACTCTCGTCATTCGTTCTCTCCATTACTACTTCTTTCCATTTAATAGTATACCCTATTCTCCACTCTAATTTAAGTGTTTACCTCTCTATTAACATCTCACGTAACGTCTTCCCTTTGCATCATTGATTACCTTAAACGATTGCACCTTATTCTTCGTTTGTTTTAAATTTATATCCTTCTAACTCACAATTATCTTAGACCCACCTCTGTCATTGGTAACTATCATGAACTATCTTAGACTCACCATTGCTCCGAAGGTATCATTTTTAAACAACGCTTAATTATACTTCTCCTACTTAATTACTATACTTACATAACTTAATTAGATTGTTTATATTGGTCCTACAATAATTTTAGATGGCCAAGGGGTGTTAAAAATAGCAAAGTACAAAAGAAATGATCTCACAACATCGTTTTTGACACTTGCTGTCAAAATCGCTTCATGATTTGGAAAAATCGCTTCATGATTTTGACAGCATCAGACATACTGAAATTACAGATTTTCTGTCAAAATCGCCTCATGATCACTGGAATTGCCTCATGATTTCGACAGCATCAGACATTCTGAAGTCACAGATTTTTCTGCGATTTTCTACCATGGGAGCCTCCTTGGCTCCGTTTCTTAACCCTAAACTCTCCAAAATCGTCCATAATCATCACCATATGATTACCCTATCATTAAAACATTAATCCCTCACTAACCTACCTGATTAACGACACTTTTCACCGTTCAATTCTATGGTTCACTTTACCCTAGGTTATTACTCTCAAATTACAATCTCTCAACAATCCCATCGCCGTCACAACAACATTAATACTCCGACATCATTACAGCCCCACAATGAAATAATAAACCCTAGAGATGAAAAGATTCTCCCCCTTACCTCGAATCCTTCGAGAATTTTGATTTGTGGCTTGACCTCGCTGCCGCTAGGGTTTCTCCTCCAATGCTCCTCTTTTCTTTCTTTTCCACGTTCAGCAATACTGACTCTTCTAACTCTTAACCTTTCTATTTATATTAGGGCCGACCACTTGCTAAGATTCTCTTCCCCTCTACTCACTATTCTTTTACTCTTCCCCTCCCCCGCTTATTTAAAACTTATATTCTACACCCCCGACTCTACGTTATTTTATTTTGACTCCTCCCTTCATTAAAATTAAATTCTCACATCATCCCTCAATCATCATCAATATTCCATTCTCTCAATAACAAAACCATACTCAAGCATAAGCAACATCAATAATAGTATTAATCAAAACTTTGCCTAATGAATATCAATGAATTAAATAGAAATTGAAAGTTGGGGTGTTACACTGTCAATGTCACATTATCCTCATTTGATACAGACTGTCGGATGACTTGTAAAACAAGGGCCGTATGGCTATTATTCTTTTGAAACAAATCCAAAAAATAATTTTTTGCAATTTGACACATACCGTACTATCTGAGACCTTGTTACCTGAGTTGTCCTCAAGAGATAAAATCCGGTTAAACTTCTTCCTTGCAGTGGCTGAAGCGTGAAAAAATTTCGTGTTCCGGTCACCATCTCGATACCAATGAGCTTTAGCACGTTGCCGCCATAAGTATCTTCTTGAGACAATAATCTGCTCATTTTCTTTCTCAGCCGCACAACCTGGTCTTGATTGTACCCTATACTATTGAGTCGAGCATTTTGAATTTGGCGCCTACAATCTTCAATATCCAGCTTTAGCTTGCTGCAATGTTCTCTACTCCAATTCACCATATCAGCTGCACAATGAGATAACTTAGGCATAACAGAATACACCCTATGTTGCTGCCATGCGTCATTCACAAGTTCCTTAAACCTGGTTCAGAAAACCACACATTTTCATAGCGAAAACCCCATTTATGAAGATGAGGGCGCTGCACCGGAGTTATGTTCAAGAGAACAGGATAATGGTCAGAAGATGGGGCTGCAAGATTTTCTAAAATGGCCGTAGGAAATAGATTGAACCAATCACTGTTAGCAAGCGCTCTATCAAGCCGCTCTTCCATCGCACGTGGTGTGCCTAAGCTTTTGAACCACGTGAAAGGGTAACCCTCCACCGGAACATCTACCAAGCCCGAGTCAAGCACCGCTTGCCTGAAACCATTTATTAACCAATTAGCACGAAGGTTTCTTCCTCTTTTTTCACTAGCATCCATTATATCATTAAAATCACCAAGGATGCATATCATATTGGTTCCATATCATATTAATCTGAAAATTGGTTCTAAGAATGTTTGAAACCTCCCAAAAATTTGATGTTCGCAAGTGATATCTTAATGCAAGTGATATTTCAAAGACTTAATGGTTTTTTATCCTTTATTTTTCGATGCTCACGAAAATAGTTTGTGTTTAAAACAAAGTTGAATATGTTGATCTCTCGAGTATCACATTTGTTGTAATTTTGGACTAGATCCGAAGTTTTTTCCCCAAAACATGGTGACTTTCAGCCTCAAACATGCTAACTTACTGTCCCAATTTTGATGCCGAAAAGAAAACACGAATTTTGAGGCCAATATCGCCACTTTTGTGACAAAAATAACTAGAGCGTTGCTACTTGGTGCGAGAAATAACAGTGCAACTGACACACGAATCATGGGGGCAGTGGTATTATTTTCTCAAATACATGAAAGTCAAAATACACTGCAATCTAATGCAAGATCCAACGGTGCCTATCTATTCGTTGTTTTTCGTGGATAATTTATCGCACTATCAATCTTTTTCCAAATAACTATTTGTATGGGGTAAAAATCTGAGTTAGACCATAATTACAACAAATATAAGACATGAAGAATAAAAAAAATCAAATTCGAAAAAAATGATCAAATGCACACGTCTATTTCAAATTATAACATATATTTATATTTTTCTTTTCTAAATAGACCTCTTATTAATAATATTAATGTCCTTAAAAATAGAAGGTTAGAATTAGACATGTTTATATACAACTCATATGCAGCAAAACTCACTTTCATATTGACTTTCATTAGAATTATGTTCTTCTCCCAACTCGTTTTGCTCATTTCCAACCAAACTTTCGAAAATGCTCCTGCATGTATTAACTCACACAGGTGTTATATCCTGCGTGACTTAACTCACGCAGGTGTTATACCCTACGTGACTTAACTCACGTTGAAAAACCCCAATATTTTCATCAATCATTTCTTCTCCAAAGCATCCATGAATTAAAACAACAACCCTAATATAATCTCAACTCCTTTCATATGCTTAGAGCATCCACAATGGGAGAGTCTTCAACATTTAAGACCCGGTACCTAATATGTATCCCCATTGTGGAAAAATAAATTGAGGGTCTTAAAAGATGCAAGGTCTAAATTAAGACCTCATTCTTAAATGGGCCCACATCATCTTTTTATTAAAATAATAATTAAAAAGTGTATTAAAAAAGATAGTGTATCAAATAAATAATATTGGTGGGACCTAATTAGACCTTTTGTTAGAGGGTTTCCATTGGAGTGGTTTGTTGGAACAAAATGTGTTTCACAATGAACCTTATTAAGTTTTGATGATAACAAGGTATTAAAAATTGTCAATTGGTTATTACTAATAATTGTTCAAGTGTACAGGACCAAAGGCTACTCAAGTTATTTCAATAGGTCTTGGAAGAACAATGGAAAGAAAAAGAAATTCTGAGCATCTGAAGAAAACTGCTCCTGAAGCTGAAGTGCTTCTGAAGAGATGACGTCATCAGAAGCAGAAGGTCATCAGAAGCAAAAGTTTTCATCAGAAGCAATATCTTCACCAGAAGCTATGTTTGATCCTTTAATCAAACTGAAGATTCAAAGTAGCTGATTCTCAATTCAGTCTTATCAACGAAGAACGAAGAATTGAAAGGGAGGTATCAACGGATATATGGATAGCACTGAGCACTTGTCTCTCATTAATAGAGTTGACAAAGTACAAGTGTACAACCACTACCTCCACTACTCTGTTTTCTGTCTACACTACAAGACAAAACAACAGCCATGCCTGCAGAATTTGTTCACTCAAGATGGGAATGAATTTGAAGCTTATTCTTCAAAGGACTACACCCAAATCAGGCAAAGGATCACTGGTGGATAATCAAAGGATTTCAAACGACTCCTTAGACGTGCTGATTATATCTCAACGTCTCTTTCACGCCTCTATATAAAGGAGTGAAGACTTGAAGATTGTAGATAGAGATACATAAGTTCAAAAGCGCCAAAACTCTGTCAATTTGATTCTACAAAGCACACTGAATTTCTGCACTGATTTGATACATCTTAGAAATTCAAAGTCTAGAGTCTTTTCTGTATTGTATTGTGAACACCACTGATTGTATATCAAGTGTTCAATTCAAACTCAATTCTCTGTATTTTTGTTTGATTAGAAGTCTCTTGCCTGCGTGCTTGAGCATTAGAAGTCTCTTGCTTAGTGCTTGAGCATTGGAAGACTCTTGCGTGTGTGCTTGAGCATTTTTGTGAAGTCTCATACTTAGAAAGTATTGAGCAGTTGTAATCTTTGTGATTATAGTGAAATCTCCTTGGAAGTGCAAGGGGGACTGGACTACTTCCGTGTTGTGGAAGGAACCAGGATAACTGCTTGCGTCTTTGTCTTTCTTTTCTCTGCTCTGTTCTTTTCCGCTGCAATCTGACTCTGATCATTTCATCAGAAGCAATCAAACTGCTTCTGAAGTTTTATCAGAAGAAGTATTTTTTAAGAGAAAAAGAAAACACAATTCAACCCCCCCCTTCTTGTGTTTTTCACCTTCAATTGGTATCAGAGCCTGGTCTGTTATCACAGCACTTAACCGTGTTACAGTTCAAGATCTATTAGAAAAACATGTCTGGAGATGAGGAATCAGTTACTACAAAATACACAAGTGTCAAGCATGACTATGATACTGCTGACAAGAAAACAGACTCTGGAAAAGCTCCAAAGTTTAATGGAGATCCAGAAGAGTTTTCATGGTGGAAAACTAATATGTACAGCTTTATCATGGGATTGGATGAAGAGCTATGGGATATACTGGAAGATGGAGTTGATGATCTGGATTTGGATGAAGAAGGAGCTGCTATAGACAGAAGAATACATACTCCTGCTCAGAAGAAGCTTTATAAGAAACACCACAAGATAAGAGGAATCATTGTGGCTTCTATACCTCGCACCGAATACATGAAAATGAGTGACAAATCTACTGCGAAGGCTATGTTTGCTTCTCTATGTGCAAACTTTGAAGGCAGCAAGAAAGTAAAAGAGGCTAAAGCTTTGATGCTAGTTCATCAGTATGAACTTTTCAGAATGGAGGATGATGAGAGTATAGAAGAAATGTACTCAAGATTTCAAACTTTAGTTTCTGGATTGCAAATACTGAAGAAAAGCTATGTTGCTTCTGATCATGTTAGTAAGATTTTGAGAAGCTTACCTTCAAGATGGAGACCCAAAGTAACTGCTATTGAGGAAGCTAAGGATCTAAATACTTTAAGTGTTGAAGATCTTGTTAGCTCACTCAAAGTGCATGAAATGAGTTTAAATGAGCATGAAACCTCTAAGAAGAGTAAATCCATTGCTTTACCATCTAAAGGAAAGATCTCAAAATCTTCCAAAGCCTACAAAGCCAGTGAATCTGAAGAAGAATCACCTGATGGAGATTCTGATGAAGATCAATCTGTAAAAATGGCTATGCTGTCCAACAAGCTTGAGTATCTGGCAAGGAAGCAGAAGAAATTTTTGAGCAAGAGAGGTAGCTACAAGAACTCCAAGAAAGAAGATCAGAAGGGATGCTTCAATTGTAAGAAGCCTGGTCATTTCATTGCTGATTGCCCTGATCTTCAGAAGGAGAAGTTTAAAGGCAAATCCAAGAAATCAAGCTTCAATTCCAGTAAATTCAGAAAGCAAATCAAAAAGAGCTTGATGGCGACCTGGGAAGATTTGGATAGTGAATCTGGTTCTGATAAAGAAGAAGCTGATGATGATGCTAAGGCAGCCGTGGGGTTAGTGGCAACAGTATCATCAGAAGCAGTATCAGAAGCTGAATCAGATTCAGAAGATGAAAATGAGGTATATTCCAAAATCCCTAGACAAGAACTTGTTGATTCTCTAAAAGAACTTTTATCACTGTTTGAACACAGAACCAATGAGTTGACAGATTTAAAAGAAAAATATGTTGATTTGATGAAACAACAAAAGTCAACTCTATTGGAACTGAAAGCTTCTGAAGAAGAACTCAAAGGGTTTAACCTCATATCAACAACATATGAAGATAGACTCAAGAGTCTTTGTCAGAAGCTACAAGAAAAATGTGATAAAGGTTCAGGCAATAAACATGAGATTGCCTTGGATGATTTTATTATGGCTGGAATAGACAGAAGCAAAGTTGCTTCTATGATCTACAGCACATACAAGAACAAAGGCAAAGGGATTGGATATTCTGAGGAGAAATCCAAAGAATACAGTCTCAAGAGCTACTGTGATTGTATCAAGGATGGATTGAAATCCACCTTTGTGCCTGAAGGTACAAATGCTATAACTGCTGTTCAGTCAAAACCTGAAGCTTCAGGTTCACAGGCTAAGATCACATCAAAGCCAGAGAATCTTAAGATCAAGGTAATGACAAAATCTGATCCTAAGAGTCAAAAGATTAAAATTCTGAAAAGATCAGAACCTGTTCATCAGAATCTGATTAAACCAGAATCTAAAATTCCAAAACAAAAGGATCAGAAGAACAAAGCAGCTACTGCTTCTGAGAAAACAATACCAAAAGGTGTCAAACCTAAAGTATTGAATGATCAGAAGCCACTCAGCATTCACCCTAAGGTACAAGGGAGGAAAAGTAAAACCTCCAAAACTAACCCAAAAGGACCCATGAAGATATGGGTACCTAAATCTGAATTGGCCAAAAATGCAGGTGTGCTTAAGGGCAAGAGAGAAACAAAGGTCATGGTACCTAGACAGCGGATGTTCAAGGCACATGACTGGAGAGAAAGCTTTGTTCCTTACCCTTACAATGAAAGATGGAGGAGAAGTGAAGTTTGGTGGCAACCAAACTGGAAAGATCATTGGTACAGGTACTATTGGTAATTCCTCCATCTCAATTAATAATGTGTGGCTAGTAGATGGTCTGAAGCATAACCTATTGAGCATTAGTCAATTTTGTGACAATGGGTATGATGTAACGTTCAGTAAGACCAACTGCACACTAGTCAACAAGGATGACAAATCCATTACATTCAATGGAAAGAGAGTTGAGAATGTCTATAAAATAAATTTCTCTGATCTGGCTGATCAGAAGGTAGTTTGCCTTCTGTCAATGAATGATAAAAAATGGGTATGGCATAAAAGGTTGGGACATGCTAATTGGAGATTAATTTCTAAAATTAGCAAGTTACAACTGGTCAAAGGATTGCCTAACATTGATTATCATTCAGATGCACTTTGTGGTGCATGTCAGAAAGGGAAAATTGTGAAAAGTTCTTTCAAATCGAAAGACATTGTATCAACCTCCAGACCCTTAGAATTACTCCATATTGATCTTTTTGGTCCAGTTAACACTGCATCTTTATATGGAAGTAAATATGGATTAGTCATTGTTGATGATTACAGCAGATGGACTTGGGTAAAATTCATTAAAAGTAAAGACTATGCATGTGAAGTGTTTAGCAGCTTCTGCACTCAAATACAATATGAAAAAGAATTGAAAATTTTGAAAGTCAGAAGTGATCATGGTGGAGAATTTGAAAATGAGCCATTTGAACTTTTTTGTGAAAAACATGGGATTCTCCATGAGTTTTCCTCTCCTAGAACTCCACAACAAAATGGAGTTGTAGAGAGAAAGAACAGAACTTTACAAGAAATGGCCAGAACCATGATCCATGAAAACAACTTAGCTAAACATTTTTGGGCAGAAGCAGTCAATACTTCATGTTATATTCAAAATAGGATCTATATCAGACCTATGTTGGAGAAAACAGCATATGAACTCTTTAAAGGAAGAAGACCCAATATCTCTTACTTTCATCAGTTTGGATGTACCTGTTACATCTTAAACACTAAAGACTATCTGAAGAAATTTGATGCCAAGGCTCAAAGAGGAATCTTTTTAGGTTACTCTGAAAGGTCAAAGGCATACAGAGTGTATAATTCAGAAACACAATGTGTTGAAGAATCTATGCATGTAAAATTTGATGATAGAGAGCCTGGAAGTAAAACTTCAGAGCAAAGTGAAAGTAATGCAGGAACAACTGATTCTGAAGATGCATCAGAATCTGATCAACCTTCTGATTCTGAAAAGTATACAGAAGTTGAATCTTGTCCAGAAGCTGAAATCACTCCAGAAGCTGAGTCTAATTCAGAAGCAGAACCTAGCCCAAAAGTACAGAATGAAAGTGCTTCTGAGGACTTTCAAGATAACACTCAGCAGGTTATTCAACCTAAATTCAAGCACAAATCTTCACATCCTGAGGAGCTAATCATTGGAAGCAAAGATAGTCCTAGAAGAACAAGATCACATTTTAGACAAGAAGAGTCATTAATAGGACTGCTTTCAATAATTGAGCCTAAAACTGTTGAAGAAGCTCTCTCAGATGATGGATGGATATTAGCTATGCAAGAAGAGCTAAATCAATTCCAAAGGAATGATGTGTGGGATCTGGTACCCAAACCTTCTCAGAAGAACATTATTGGAACAAAATGGGTATTCAGAAACAAGCTGAATGAACAAGGAGAAGTAACCAGAAACAAAGCCAGACTTGTTGCTCAAGGCTACAGTCAACAAGAAGGCATTGATTACACTGAAACATTTGCTCCAGTTGCAAGATTGGAAGCAATCAGGTTACTTCTATCCTACGCAATTAATCATGGCATAATATTATATCAAATGGATGTCAAAAGTGCCTTTCTTAATGGTGTCGTTGAAGAAGAAGTGTATGTTAAACAACCTCCTGGGTTTGAGGATCTTAAGCATCCTGACCATGTTTATAAACTTAAGAAATCACTATATGGCTTGAAACAAGCTCCCAGAGCTTGGTATGATAGACTAAGTAATTTCTTAATTAAAAATGATTTTGAAAGAGGACAAGTTGACACAACACTCTTCAGAAGGACTCTTAAGAAAGATATTTTGATTGTGCAAATATATGTTGATGATATAATATTTGGTTCTACTAATGCATCTCTTTGCAAAGAATTTTCTAAGTTAATGCAGGATGAATTTGAAATGAGTATGATGGGAGAACTGAAATTCTTTCTTGGAATTCAAATCAACCAAAGTAAAGAAGGAGTATATGTTCATCAAACAAAATATACAAAGGAGCTTCTGAAGAAGTTCAAGCTAGAAGATTGTAAAGTGATGAACACTCCAATGCATCCAACCTGCACCTTAAGCAAAGAAGATACTGGAACAGTAGTAGACCAGAAGCTATACAGAGGTATGATTGGTTCTCTGTTATACCTCACTGCATCTAGACCTGATATTTTATTCAGTGTATGCCTGTGTGCAAGATTTCAATCAGATCCTAGAGAATCTCATTTAACTGCAGTTAAGAGAATCTTCAGGTATCTGAAAGGAACAACTAATCTTGGACTCCTGTATAGGAAATCCCTAGATTATAAGTTGATTGGATTCTGTGATGCTGATTATGCTGGTGATAGGATTGAAAGAAAATCAACCAGTGGAAATTGTCAATTCCTGGGAGAGAATCTGATATCCTGGGCAAGCAAAAGACAAGCAACTATTGCTATGTCTACAGCAGAAGCAGAATACATTTCAGCTGCAAGTTGTTGCACACAACTACTTTGGATGAAACATCAGTTGGAAGACTATCAGATTAATGCTAACAGTATTCCCATTTACTGTGATAATACTGCTGCTATTTGTTTGTCAAAGAATCCAATTCTACATTCAAGAGCCAAGCATATTGAAATCAAACACCATTTTATCAGAAACTATGTTCAAAAAGGGATTTTAGATATACAATTCATTGATACTGAACATCAATGGGCTGATATATTTACAAAACCTTTGTCTGTTGAAAGATTTGAATTTATTAAGAAAAATTTGAACATGCATTTTGTGTCTGATTGAAAAATTGCTTGCCTCTGAATAAGAAGTTTGGTTCTGAAGTTTATTCAGAAGCATTTTTGGTTCATCAGAAGCTCTTAACTGAGGTTCTGAGGAAAATGTGCTTCTGAAGATGACGTCAGCACTAAAACTTCAGAAGTGTTATTCTTTGCTTCTGAATAGCTTGGTTAGTGGGAACGTTGGCAGTTACTTTTTGTAACAGCTGTCCCATTACCCAAAAGGTAGTTTTCTGAAGAGTCTCTGACGTGGTCTATTTGTATTGGAGTATAACAAAAAGGGCAATGATGTTTTATTTGTTTTTTAACATACTTACACGCGCCCCCAATTTGTCATTAATGCTGTGTTTGTTTGTCCCTTCTGAATTACAAACGTTTTAATAAAAACACTAAGTCAATTCACACACTTCTCACTTCACAACAAACACTTTCTATTTTTTCTTCTCAACCCTCTGCGAAAGTAAGCGCATCCACTCATCCTCTCAAAACACCTTAGAACCCTAAATCTACTTCAAATCAATGGCATCTTCAAGTTCTGCTGGTGGTTCTTCATCAAATATGGATATAGATACTCCAGCATATGAAATCAAAGGAAGAACTATGTCTATTGAGGAATGGGAGTTAATCATTCAAGCGGAAAATCCAGTGGATTTCACTTCTCTAACTCACCATGGGTGTGACTTGGTAAGATTCTACAAGAAGCAGAAGCTGATGAGTTACTTCAGTCTTCTCAATGGTCCTACTTACGAAGTGCTGGTCAGACAATTCTGGGTAAGAGCTTCAGTGTTTGACAAAGTTGCTGCTAAACAGGAAGAAGCTCAGATGATTCTGATTGATCCTTCTTTGGAGGGAAAAACCAGAGAAGAAATGGGTCTACTCGCCTTCACTGGGACTGAGATTAGATCAAACGTCATGGGCATTCCTGTAACAATCAATGAGCATGTGATTGCTCAAGCCATGAGAAGGGATGCTGCTGGGACATACGATGGAGAAGAAATTCCTAACCCCAGAACAAGTCCTTGGAAGGAAATTGTAAACAACACTATTTACGGATCAAAGGATGCTAAACCTTACAGCACCTTAAGCATGGAAAAGAAAATGCTGCTGAAGATCCAGAATGAGAACATCTTTCCAAAGGTGGAGGAAATGATCAACCTTCACTTGGTCACAAAGTCTTTCTGCATCACACCATCTCTCAAGAAACAACAATGAACGTTCCCAAGTATATGTTTAAATACATGATCAAGGAACTCAAGAAGAGCCAGATGGAGAACAGGAAGTTTGTTCCCTATGGAAGGCTGCTCTCCATAATCTTTCAAGAAGGAGGACTCCTAAGTGCCCTGAAAGACGTGGGCATTTATGATAATCAGAAGCTGGGAGCAGTCACAGGAAAAATAATCAATGGGGCAACTCTGGTCAAGATGAGGCTGATTTCAACTTGCAAGAAACTAGATACAGATATGCATGAATCTGATGTCATATCTGATCTAGTCACTCATCACATCCCCATCTGCAAGAAGGATCCTCTGGATGTGCAGAGAGCATACATCTTGGACTTCTACAAAACATACAACAAGAAGATCAGCTTGAAAGATGTCCCTGAGGAAATGTATGGTGGTGATCTGTCTGTGGCCAAAGGCAGAAAATCTAAGAAGAAGCAGATCACCAAGGAAGAATACCTTGCTGAAGATGCTACTGAGGAGGGTGCTTAGAAGCATAAGAAAGCCAAGAAGGAAAAATCTGCTATGTCCACCATTCTTGAGGAAGTGGAGGATTTGGATGATGTCCCTCTTATCTCAAAAAGGACAAGGAATGCTCAAGAAACAGCAGAACAGCCTGCTTCTGAACAAACAGGTTCTAAGCAAGCTGCTTCTGAAGAGCCTCTAAGTCCCAAGAAGAAAAGAGAAGCTGCTCTTAAGACCATCAAAAGGAAGAGATCTTCAAGGAATCTGAAGACAGCTGAAGGACGAAGGGCAGAAATGTTGGAAGAACTGGAAGAAAACTGGGATGAAGACTCAAGCCCCAAGAAGGCAAAAAGGACTATAACTTCAGAGCCTATAGTCATGCCCAGTTTTGAAATGACTGAAGAAATAAAGCAGTATGCTAAGGAGTACTCTGCATCCAAGATAGCAGAGAAGAAAAGGTTGAAGGAACTGTTTGAGAAAGATAGGGATGAGCGTCTCAAGGCTGCAGGGTATGTGCCTACTCCTGACATTGCTGCTTTAGCGTCTGAGTTAGAAACTGTTCAGTATGGAGCAACTCTGCTTTCTCAAGCCTTGAAGAATAAGCAAGCTTCAGGAGCAACTTCATCAGAACCTGTTTCAAAAGCTCCAGAAGCAGTTCATCCAGAAGCTCAATCTTCAGGTATTTCATCCAAACCTGACATCTATACTCAGATTCCATCTCTACCCTCTTCACCCTCTTCATCATCCACAGAATCAGATGACCAACCCCTTAGCCAACACATAGACAAACTTCTAAAAACCAAACCTACCAAACTAACAGAATATGGAACACTTGACTATGAGAGCACTCAAATAGAATTTTCCAAAAATAGGATTAAACTGTGTGAGAAATTCAATTTGCCTACTACTCATCCACTATATCCAGATATTCCAGAGCCTGTTAGTGTACAACAACCTGAACCCAACCAAGAACCTAACCAAACTCCACAAAGAGCCTCTGAAGTAGTTTCAGAAGCAACTACTTCAGAAATCCCCCAACAACAAGAATCCTCAACCATTCACAATTTAGAAAAACACTTAGGTGGTGAAATGCAACCTACACCTACAAAGGCCTCTAAGACAGTCCCTGGAAAGACTGTGTTAGAAAACCAACAAACAGAAACCATCCCTGAGCAAAATGTTCCTGAGCAAACTGTTCCTGAACAAACTGTTCCTGAACAAGATGCTTCTGAACAAGTTGCTCCTGACCTTCAAACAACTTCTGACCAAACAACAGAACCAGAACAACAACCAGAACCACCAATAATTGACCTAACTTCTTCTGACCAACAAACAGCCTCTGACCAACCCTCCACATCTCATACAACTCAATCTGAACCTTCAACCATCCCTGACTATATCCTTGAATCTGAGTATATTGATGAACAGTTAATCAAGCTTAGTGATGAGATTCAGACACTGATTCTTCGCAGAACAGTTCCTGTACCTCCTATTCACTATCTTGATCAATGGATGGATCTGAAAAAGAGTTTTGATGACCTGCTGGATAAGCTTAGTTCAAAGTGTGTCTCATCTCACTCTGCCATGCTGCAAAAGATGTTGGATGATATGCATGAAGCAGCTAAAGTGAAAGAGCTGAATTACGTGCCTCTGCTGGACATCACTCCTTTCTATCCAGAAGAAGAGTACATCTCAAGGGCAACAAGAATTCATGCTGGGTACAAAAGAAGATTGAGGGAAAAGGATGAGCTACTCAAAAAGAAGGATGAGCAAATCAAGTATCTATTGGAACAGATGTACAAGCAAACCCAACCTTAGTTGCACATTTTTTTTGCTTGTTTTAATTTTTGTTCTAAGTACTTTAGTTGCACTGCATTTGTATCTCAACTTTTCTATATATATATATTATCATTGTTTCTGGATCTTGTGCTTTTTCACCTTCAATATGTTTTACAAGCTTTAACTCTGATGATATTTACTGTTTTCAATGCTGCTTGCTCTGAAATACTATTTTTAAAGGTTATATGTTTATTCTTTTGTTTTGTTTTGGCTCTGATACTCTTTCTTTTGTTTCTATTCTTTTTGTTGATGACAAAAGGGGGAGTAAATGTATAGTATTTTTAAGGCACTGAGCCCCACTACAACCACTTCTAAATTTCTTTTAAATACTTCTGATTTGATTTTATGAGTATTTTATTGAAATTTAATTAATAAGAATAGAACTTAGGGGGAGCTTACAAACCTCACCTTAAAGATCTATTAGACTCAGGGGGAGCTTACAAACCTCTATCCCAGTAGTCAACTTATTAATTAGATCAACAACAATTAAACATTTTAAATACTATTGTTTGTCATCATCAAAAAGGGGGAGATTGTTGGAACAAAATGTGTTTCACAATGAACCTTATTAAGTTTTGATGATAACAAGGTATTAAAAATTGTCAATTGGTTATTACTAATAATTGTTCAAGTGTACAGGACCAAAGGCTACTCAAGTTATTTCAATAGGTCTTGGAAGAACAATGGAAAGAAAAAGAAATTCTGAGCATCTGAAGAAAACTGCTCCTGAAGCTGAAGTGCTTCTGAAGAGATGACGTCATCAGAAGCAGAAGGTCATCAGAAGCAAAAGTTTTCATCAGAAGCAATATCTTCACCAGAAGCTATGTTTGATCCTTTAATCAAACTGAAGATTCAAAGTAGCTGATTCTCAATTCAGTCTTATCAACGAAGAACGAAGAATTGAAAGGGAGGTATCAACGGATATATGGATAGCACTGAGCACTTGTCTCTCATTAATAGAGTTGACAAAGTACAAGTGTACAACCACTACCTCCACTACTCTGTTTTCTGTCTACGCTACAAGACAAAACAACAGCCATGCCTGCAGAATTTGTTCACTCAAGATGGGAATGAATTTGAAGCTTATTCTTCAAAGGACTACACCCAAATCAGGCAAAGGATCACTGGTGGATAATCAAAGGATTTCAAACGACTCTTTAGACGTGCTGATTATCTCAACGTCTCTTTCACGCCTCTATATAAAGGAGTGAAGACTTGAAGATTGTAGATAGAGATACATAAGTTCAAAAGCGCCAAAACTCTGTCAATTTGATTCTACAAAGCACACTGAATTTCTGCACTGATTTGATACATCTTAGAAATTCAAAGTCTAGAGTCTTTTCTGTATTGTATTGTGAACACCACTGATTGTATATCAAGTGTTCAATTCAAACTCAATTCTCTGTATTTTTGTTTGATTAGAAGTCTCTTGCCTGCGTGCTTGAGCATTAGAAGTCTCTTGCTTAGTGCTTGAGCATTGGAAGACTCTTGCGTGTGTGCTTGAGCATTTTTGTGAAGTCTCATACTTAGAAAGTATTGAGCAGTTGTAATCTTTGTGATTATAGTGAAATCTCCTTGGAAGTGCAAGGGGGACTGGACTACTTCCGTGTTGTGGAAGGAACCAGGATAACTGCTTGTGTCTTTGTCTTTCTTTTCTCTGCTCTGTTCTTTTCCGCTGCAATCTGACTCTGATCATTTCATCAGAAGCAATCAAACTGCTTCTGAAGTTTTATCAGAAGAAGTATTTTTTAAGAGAAAAAGAAAACACAATTCAACCCCCCCCCCCCCCCCCCTCTTGTGTTTTTTACCTTCATGGTTGAGTGCCTATTAAATACTATTATTAAAAAATTAATAAAAAGTAATGTGTCAAGGTAGGACCCATTTAAGACCTCAAAGATGAGAGTCTCCATCGTGGATGCTCTTATATGCTCATATGCGCCACAACTTTTTCTTTCAAATTCCAACTATTTTATGATTATGCCAACGTTCCAACTATTTGATATTTTATGAATATGCAACAGAATTCAACATGACATCAACAATTGAATTATTATATTTAGTCCACCACTTTTTCTTTTTTTTTTTAGAAAAATAAAATGATATTTATTCATTCAACACCGTTAAAAACGTAACGGATGAATCTGCGAACAAACTCAGAACATCCAAGTTAATAGTATATAACAGCATAATGCCTACAAAAATATATGACAAAATTAAAGTGACTGGAACATCCATTGCCTCCGGATCTGCAACGTTGACGCCCAAATCTTTGATTGAATAATCGATCTTTCAATATGAATCAAATGAACACCGCACGAAGACGGGAAATTAAACAACGCCGCACGAAACGATGAATGACAAATCACCACACTTAGAAGATGAAATCACAAAGAAAAAAAAACTTAGATCTATGTGAAAATCACTTATTTAGATTGAAATAAAGAGAAAAAGATGAATAGGGGTGATTTCAGGTCAAGAATTGACCCAAAACCACCCTTCAATGAAAAAATTGTAAAAGAAAACTAGGGCCGACTTGTTGGAGAGGGAAAGAAGAGATTAAACTATATTTCGTCCACCACTTGGCTCTCTCTTCCTCTTTCTCAATTATTTTAGGACCGCAAAACTTGTTATCTTCCTTGTTTAATTTATCGATGCTATGGAGAAGAAATGATTGATGAAAATATTGGGGTTTTTCTACGTGACTTAAGTCACGCAGAGTTTAACATCTGTATGAGTTAACTCACGCAGAGACATTTTCGAAAGTTCAGTTGGGAGCGAGCAAAAATTGTTGGGAGAAGAGCAGTATTCCTTTCATTACTCCAGCAGCCAAAGCCCAATAAAATGACTCTTCAATGGCCCAAACCCGGTTTTCTCCCTAAACACTCCCTCATATCAGTTTTTATTTTTTATTTTTGGAAAATCTTAGACTCATAGGAACTACTTATAGTAATTTTGTCTTAAATATCATGTATTGAAATTTTTAGAAGTTTATAAAATTAATTTTTATTGATATAAAATTTATACTTTTGATTCTATAAGTCCAAGCTCAAGTTGCAAAAATATCAAAATTAAATTTTCAAAATGTCAACTTTTGAGAGAAAACTGAATTTCGAAAAAAATAAAAAAAGACCGGAGATATTGTTCAATTACTAATCAATCAAAATACACGTAATAGTACTATAGTTTGATTTTTTGGTAAAAAAAAATGCTAGTTTGATTTATTACGAGTATTATGGTGAAAATGATTTTTTTTTAATGTTTTTGTGTGGACTCAAGGATTAGTCTAATAGCGGTCCAAAATGTGCTTAAACTATAAGGATACATTGAGATACTTATTGGTGTCTAAAATCCTAATTTTGATCCATTAGATTTGGCCTTAAAGATTCATTAGATTTGACCTTAAAGATTCAATATGACAACATATCATACTAAAATGGCAAAATTACACTTTTAGTCCCTTAACTTAATTTCAGGTAACAGTTTGGTCCTTTATCTTTTTTTCATTTCAATTTGGTCCTTTTTGTCAATTTTTATATACATATTCAAGTTTCAAATATAATATTCTTATGCAAACATAGATGCGGATCATAGATTTTGAAGATTGAAAGGCCATAAGAAAATAAAATAATGAATTTTAAACTTAAAAATTCATATGAAAATGGACAAAAAGGACCAAATTGAAATGAAAAAAAGATAAAGGACCAAACTATTACTTGAAATTAAGTCAAGGGACTAAAAATGTAATTTTGTCTACTAAAATTTAATAAAGTACTCAAAGAGCAGACACTTGCAAACGTATTATACATAAACCTCATAATCCATTTATTTTCATGTCACAATTCATAACTTCCTAGGAAAGCCTTGTTAATATTAAATCTTGTCATGGAGATGAATTCAGATTCTAGTGTTTGATTTGAGACAGAAAACGAAGATGATACTTTCTATGATGAGATTAAGAGGTAGATTCTGCTATTGACATCTGAAGACAATGAAGATTTAGTTGAAACCAATAGTTTCAAACACATTGATGTTACAAATGATGGTTCAAACAGGTCAATTTACAATTATAACAATGCAACAAAAGCTACAAGAAAATTCTATTTGTGGGAAACAGATAGCTCTGGTTCGCCGCCTATTTGGCTAACGAATTTGTGGAGGAATGGTAAAGGTACTGGAGTGTTCATTCCTCAATTTAGGAATGGTAAAGTTCGGATGAACGGAATCCACCAAGCCACATGAAACATCTTTCTGCAGGTGTCTTCCACAACCCAGAAAGTATGTGAAATACATCAGCCTTTGCACCTATGCTCTTCAACTTGTATAATTCATCATAATGTACCATGACACCATCAACAAGAAGAAGATGCAGTTCATTATCGCCCATTTGAGAATTTATAGCTGATCTTATGTCATTGATTTGTCGTTCATGCTCATCTACCCAACGAGCATAGTCCATATCAAATGCTACCGAACCTGAAGGTTTAAAATACTTCATCAGTCACATACTCACATCCCTCCATAATTAATTTGCAAAATGCCTTCTTAATTCTCATGATGCCACATGAATGTAATCATCCATTAATCATCTATTTTGCTGTTTACAAAGAATGATTAATTCTAAAGAAATGCACATCATAAATTGCAGTTAAAATAACAAAAGTAATGTAGTTTCTATTTGAAAACATATATTGGACACAAACACCATATTTCTACCACTATGAAGAAAATGAATCTCAAGGTTGCATCACCTCACCTGCATTACGTTTCCAACAATTGAATGACCATGATCCGCTGTAACTCCAATTCCAACAAATGTACCCTAGAGGGGAAAAGCAATCCATGGAAAAAATAAGTAGAATGACAATAAAATTATATTTAACAAACCAATTTTATCAAATGAAAAATCTTTTTAAGTTGTTGGACCTGTTGACGTACTTGTTGAAGCTCATGTTCTATTTGAGCAAGCCTAAGTCGACTGTTCTCCAATTGTTGCACATAAGCCTATTCAAAACCAAAACATATAATTTAGTCCAGTAATGCTATATCGCACGAATTGTTTTTGTCACAAATGCTATATCGCACGAATTGTAAGGACTTATTAAGTTAACCCAAAAAATAATAAAATGTGGATACTCGACTAAACACATCAAAGCAGAAATTAGTTTAAATACAACACACACACAAGACATATCATAAGTTGGAATCAAATCAATTACCTTTTTCCTTAACCTACTTTTCCTTGCAGCCTCGCGATTCTGCATCAGCCGACGAAGAGTCTAAAAAAATGCAACCACATAAATAAATGTATCAGCAGCAGAAATGTAACATAATTTAAATTTGAATTAGATAGCACAAAGTCACAATAAAAGTGGTAGAAAAAAATCAACAACCTTGTGCTCATCAGATTGACCCTTAGTCTTGCATTGATCCTTGGATTCAACAACTACAAGAGCCTCATTTCCAACACCATTGCACCAAGACACGGTTGATAAACACCGAAAAATAAGGACATTCCCACTCTTCATACATCAAATATATACACATAGATATTGAAAGAAACCCTGAAAGTAACCAAAGTGGCGGAGCCAGGAATTTTATAGAGCCTGGGCAAAAAATTTATCACAAAACGTTACTTCCTTCCTACGAATAATTTTACATTTCCTGCAGATAAATTCACATTTCCTACGGATATATCTTTCCTGCGGAACCTAAATCCTTGGCAAAATCTGCAGGACATACATTTCCTGCGGAATTTACATAAAAATCCGCAGGAAAAGTTAAAAATTCTAGTAATGGTAGGGCTTGCTACAAAGAAAATTGGAGCTGAGCCTGGGCAGCCCAGGCTCGCTGGGGGAGGCTCCGCCCCAAACTATGATTTCTATTCACTTAAACTTTGAAAAATGAAGCATGTGTTATCTACCAATCTTAACATGCGTTCAATCTTTGCCCTATGAAATAGTTCATTTTTTGTTGTGATGCTTCATGCTTTCTCAGAGTTAAATAATTCCTCAACATACAAATTACAAGAACTGACGAAGAAGCCAATGGTGAGATGTTTGTTTTGACAGGGATGATTCATTTATTGTAATGTAAGGAGAGAGAAAATAAATAAAACAAAATTACATTACTGCCCATTAAATTAAGTGGTTTATAAAAGGGTTATTTGGGTTTTTAGACAAGAACATAAAGGTGTACAATGCTAACGCACACATTTTATTTTTTGAGTGGGTGTGCATTTGAGTGGGTGTGCATTAGCATTCCCCTATATATATATATATATAGGGAACTTCTATGGTACACTCATAATTTTGAGTGTACCGGTACTCTTGTTTCACAAAATAAATAAATTAAAGATCACTTTAATGAAATAAAAAGGTATTTGTCAATGTTTATATTTTAGAAAACATCATTTCATAAAAAAAAAAATCATCATTTCATTGTTTATAAGGATCATATTACAAAATTTACATTTTGTCATAAAAAATAATCAATATTCATTGTTATGAGTAAAAAAAATTCTTAAAAATTAAATTTTATTTCGTTGAAACTTTTGATATATAAAATTTAATTATCTTAGTTGTCAATGATAGAAAATAATTATTTTTCTTCAAAAAAACAACTCTTTTATTATTAATTTTACGACTTGGTGTACCGATACACCCATATATGATTTTGCTACAATAGATCAACTTTATTTTATGAAGGTCTATTTTAGCAATTAGCACCTTTTCATTTGGACTAAAAGACCAATTTCATTATACTAAGAGATATTTAAATTCATGGGGTTTTTGGTCATTTTGAATACTTATTAATTATGTTGACATCCCTTTTCTCTCTCTCAATTAATTTTTGTGATAAAAACGAAAAAAAGAGAAGAAAAAATTTGGTTAAAAGGGACTGCCTTCTTCCTCTTCCTCTCAACAACAATGTCCTTCTGCTAATCTGAAAATGGAAGAAGATATAATAATTGTTCCTTGCCAATTCATGATATGGCTTGATTTCTCAATTTATATTAGTTTTCAGATGCAATGAATCAGAGTAAACACATGAGTCAGAGAAAAAAATTCTTAAAGTTTAGAGCTTAGAAAAAGGTTATCAATGAAAAGGAGAAAGAGAGGATGAGCTATAAAGCAAAGGTAGAGAAACTCAAAAACAATCATGATTCAATGTCTTCTGTGTCCATTATCGGTTTGAAGCTTTATGAGAGGTTATTGTAAAGTTTTTTTACTTTGATGTTAGTATGGTTCATTGCATGTACCTCTATCAGGAAAAGTGGTGAGAGAAGAAAGAAATTCCAGTAAAAAAAACAATGAAGGAAGAAAGACACGGGCTTGAAGCTTCTCGTAAAAATAAAAAAAAATCTAACATTTATATCAAAATGACATTTGCACCCCTTAATTTTAGTTTTTCCAAAAAACAATAACAATGGTCTTTGTGTCTAAATGAAAAGGTGTGAGTGGGTCTATTGTAGCAAACCCCATACATACACACACACACACACACACACACACACACACACACACACACACACATATATATATATATATATATATATATATATATAATCCTAGCAAACATGCTTAACCTAATTTCCAAACCCTAAACCTATTTTTTCGTTAGATCATTATAACTAGGGGAGGTTAGCACATCAGTCGTTGATCAAATCTCACTCCTTGAAAATTGATACACGAGCATAGGGAAACAAAACAGCTGCTGATAACAAAACACAACACACACGTTTTCTCTTTTCCAAAATCAGCACACGTTTCTTCTTCTTCTTCCTCTTATCATCATCACCACCGCCAACCCTCTCCCCCCATCCATCGGAGACCAAGCATCTCACCATCTCCTCTTCACATTCCACCCAAATAGACTCTTTCACCGCCTCCTCTTCATCCAAAACTGCTTCGGCTTCTTCACACAACCTATCACCGATCTTCCAAACCACCGGCGGCGCCATGAACGACAATTTTTCAGATGCTTAACTTTTCAGGTACAAGATTGAATTGTGAACATCATGGTGAGTTTTGTTTATTTTTTATTTTTCTGAAAGAGGTGAGTTTTGTTTAATTGTTGTTCTTTTGATTCTATGCTTATTTAGTACTGTATCCCTTATTTACCTCTAGGGTTCGACATTTCTTGCTGGCTTTGAACTCAGTGGCTGATCCATAACTGAAAGTCACAGTGGCTACCCATTTCGGCAACGATTCAATTTTGACTGTTAAGGTAATGCTTAGATTTGCTTCTCTTATGGTATTTAATGGTTTGTTGTGAAATTGAGAGTAACTGAATAATTTTTATTTGATCGATTTATTGATTTTACAGTTTATGAATTTTCAAATTAGGAGTTAAGATAAGAGTAATAGCATTTGTTTAATTTTATTTTTGGTAATTCGTAATCTGGTGAGTGTTTAAATTGTATTGTTACACTCAATTTATACATGACCTATATGTATTCTTTCATTGACAGATCAAAGTGATGATGCTTTTTTTTGTGTTGAAAGAGTCTATACAAACGAACCTATCGAAGCTGCAAACTTACCACATGGAGTTGGACATCTTTAATGTATGTTTGTGTAAATGTCGTAAGTTGTTGGATTTGTTGGTATGTTAGTGGAAGGATGTTGTTTAATTGTTTTGTTTGAGAATGCTGTAATTTTTTTGTTTAGTAATGTTGTTTGTCATTAGTGAATTTTTTTGGTTGGGAATTGATTCATACTTGGTACTTTCTGTGCTTTTATTCAGTTGCATTCTTATTGATTTTTCTTATTGATTATTGTTCGATGCTTACTCAATTTTATTTCTCAACCAAATATATCGAAACTGTAAATGTTGTAAGGTGATGGATTTGTTGATGTGTTAGAGGAAGATTAGCATTCTCATCGTAGGTTTCCAAAGCTAAGCTTGAACGGTTGGTTTATAATGTCTTTCTTCTGCATAGTAATCATTGTTTTAATTTCCAGTTTTTTATTTTTGTAACTTAACCTATTTTTCTTCTCTAATTGACCAGTTTTGCATAACTTATTTGTTTCTCAAATTTGTGTCGCATTCTGATTAGTCAATAAATATATGTTCTAGTTTAATATTTAGTTTCGTTTTAATTAGATTTAAGTTTATTTTATTTTACTATTATTTCCTTTTTGAGCTATTTTACTTTAATTGCATATTATTATATTTCAGGAATGAATATTTGATGGATTGAGTCTTGGAGCAAAAGAAAGGGGTTTTGGAGCTGATTTGGTGCGAAAATACGAAGATTCGGAGACAAAAATATATCTCCCTCAAGTCAGAAGCTTGGCAAGGCCCGTGCTAAGGTTGGCACGGCTGTGCCACCTCCCAGACAGCCTTTTGCTGCTTTTGCTTAGATTCTAAGCTACTCTATTTGGTTTTACCACAAAGCCCTTTTCTTGTGGAACATTCTAGTGATGTAATTGCTTAGATTTTAAGTCGAATGTTACCTATAAATAGAGTAGCTACCCATCACAAATATTCATCTTTTCCTTGGAATTCAATAAGTGACAATTGTCTTTTGAATAAAAGTTCTTTTCTTTTCCTTGACTTTCTTGTTATTTACTTATATGCTTTCTCTCTTCTTCTCTATGTCTACGATGAACATGAGTGAGTAAACTTCTTTTGTCTTGGGATTGTTGGATAAGTCTAATGACATAATCCTAATCAAGTCAAGCCTTAAACCTTAATATTATGTAACCTTAGTTTCTCTTCTAAATTCACCGTTTTAACATGGATTAAATATTATCAAACTGTGGAAACGAAAGTGGAGGGTTTGATAATCGTTAATCCATTATTCCAAATGTTAATTCATAAAACGAAAGTGGAGCTTTAATATTCGATCAAGTGAATTTAGACAAGGATTGCGAAACATGAAAATAGTCTAGTGAACCTTGAGACATATAGAGTTTCGAACTTCAAGGATTCTAATAGTAATCAACCATGAAAATAGGCGTGCTTGCTAGAGGAACACACTCACTGAGACCGATAGGAGATGTGATAGGCTTAAGAGAAACTCGTCTTTAGAAACTAGGTCTAAAATAAGGTTTTAGGTTTAATGGCTTGGCTTGTGAATGATTTGTCGCCTAGCTTCTTAAATAGCCTCTATGGTCATGATAGGCTTGGGCTACCAAATTTTAGGTTTGTAAATTGTTAGGAGGTTTTGGTTTTTGTCCCCCTCCTTTTGTTTGTTTTCCTTCTGTATCTATATAAGCTTTTGAGATGGCAGTTCTTTGTTGCTCCTCCTTTTTGGGTAAAAAAAAAAAAAAAAAAGAATGATTTGTCGCCTATGACGGACCAACGATCCCAAGACTCTCTTTTATTATTATTTTCTCTTTCAACCATTTTAAAACAACAATCTTGCAACTTGATTCTCTTCTAATCACCAACTAAAAGTTAATTGAATTGAACAACCCCCTATCGGAACGATACTCTTTTCATTACTACTTCAGTAAGACCGTGCACTTGCGGTTTTATCCCATCAAGTTTTTGGCGCCGCTGCCGGGGAGTTAACTAATTTAATTAACTCTTTCTTTGTGATTAAAACTTCTCTTTTCTTTTTCTCCTACTTCTTTCTTTTCTCTGTTTACCGTTAACTTCTTGGGTTCTCAATTTCTTATGCGAAGAAGTAAAAGTCTCGGAGAATTTATTCCTGAGATTGAAAGATATTTGCATAAGAAAAAGAGAGAGGCACAAAATAATATTGCCATGGCTGAATGCACTCTCAAAGAGTATGCTACTCCTTCAACGGAAGAGCCACAAGCTATTATCGTGTACCCGACGGTTGAGGGTAACAACTTCGAAATCAAGCCTGCACTACTCAATTTGGTGCAACAAATTCAGTTCTCTGGATCACCCACTGAGGATCCAAATCTCCATATTTCTTCCTTCTCATCTCTTTCCCTTTTCCTTAAGGGATAGAGCTAGCGCTTGGTTCCATTCCCTAGAAATCGGTTCCATCACTTCATGGGATCAAATAAGGCGAGCATTCCTTGCCCGATTCTTTCCCCCATCTAAAACCGCTAAACTAAGAGATCAAATCACGCGGTTCAACTAAAAAGATGGGGAGTCTCTATATGATGCGTGGGAGCGTTTCAAGGAAATGCTTAGACTTTGTCCCCACCATGGTTTAGAAAAGTGGCTCATAAGCCACACTTTTTACAATGGCCTAACATATACCACTAAGATGTCTGTTGATGCAGCTGCAGGTGGAGCCTTGATGAACAAGAACTACACGGAGGCTTACGCATTGATTGAAGACATGGCTCATAATCACTACCAATGGACCAACGAAAGAGCCATCACCGTCTCTACACCCTCCAAAAAGGAGGCAGATATGTACGAGGTCTCTGATTATGATCACCTTGCTGCTAAGGTTGATGCCTTAACTCAAATTTTAAAAACTTAATGTTAAAGCTGTCATACCTTCTACTACATCTCCTCCTTGTGAAATTTGTGGTGTATTTGGTCATATAGGTGTTGATTGTCAGTTAGGTAGTGCTGCCAATGGTATTGAACAAATGAACTACGCTCAATACAACCAAGGAACTAGACCCAACCAAAATTTTTATAAAAATCCTCAAGGTTCCTATGGACAAGTAGCACCACCAGACTATACAAACAACCAGAGAGTGGCTCAGAAATCAAGTTTGGAAATTTTGTTAGAAAATTGCATGATGAATCAAAATAAACAACTTCAAGAACTAAAAAACCAAATGGGATTTCTGAACGACTCTCTTTCCAAACTCAATACCAAGGTAGATTCTATAGCAACACGCACAAAAATGCTTGAGACCCAAATCTCCCAAGTGGCCCAACAATTGGCCACCTCTTCTCAAACACCAGGAGTCTTTCCCGGTCAAACCGAAACAAACCCCAAAGCTCATGTCAATGCTATTTCTCTTGGGGGTAGTAAGTTAGAAGAGACCGTTGCTAAAGCCAATAGTGCCAAGGGAGAGAATGTTAAGCTTCTAGGTGAGAAAGATGTGATAGAGAGTGAGAAACCACTTGATAAGAACAAAGCCCTTTCCCCATTAAGGCTTGTTAAGCTTAACTTGGAGGCTCAATTCAATAAATTCTTAAACATACTTATAAAGATTTGCATAAAGATTCCCTTTGCTGAAGCTTTGTCTAGTATGCCTCGATATGCCAAGTTTTTAAAGGAAATTTTTTCAAAGAAAAAGGCTATAGAGCACAATGAAACAATAGCTTTGACAAGAGAAAGTAGTGTAATCATCAAGAAGCCACCTCCAAAGCTTAGAGATCTAGGTAGTTTTGCCATCCTTGTATGATTGGGAGTGAAACCTTAGACCGAGCCTTATGTGACTTAGGTGCTAGTGTTAGTTTGTTGCCCTTATTGTAACGCCCTCTTTGAATTATTTAATTATTTAATTGAGTCTAGAATTTATTAAGATGAGTGTATATTGTTGTACCCTGATTTTGGACCTAAAAATACTTGTTCAAATTTATTTTCTACCACTAACATTTGTTAATTCGCTGTTATTTTACTCCGAACATTTACTCTCTTTTCATCTGCATATCTTACTGTCTCCATCTCGGAGTATTTTCAATCATAATTTTGTCTTTGATTTTCTCGCATAAAACTATCCAAAGTGTCTGTCTTGCATTTTTATTTCAAAGCATCTGCAAAAATCATACAAAAGGGTATTTTGGTCATTTCCTGCAGTGGAACCCATTTTAGTCCCTGTAATTGTCTCTGAGTCTTTTCAACTTGTTTTGCAAATCATTGTTAAATCTCTTTTTAAAATCATCTCAAAATTACATTTGAGTCAGTTTGGGTCAGTTTAGTCCCTAGGGGGCATTTTGGTCTTTTCCTGTCAAAATTTCGACAGGGAGGTATTTTAAAATACCTCATGTCGGTAATTTGTTCGTTTTAGTCCGTTTGTTGATTTTATTTTTCGTTTCACTTTACCTTTTTACCAATTACCAATTTTAATTCATTTTATTTTTTTATTTACATTTCGGTCCCCCAAAAGAGTCCCAAAATTGCATTTTTGTCCAATACTTTTTTTAATTGCATTTTTTTAGTCTTTTTTTTATTGCAGATTAGTCCTCATATTAACTTTTTTGCAGATTAGTCCATAAGTCCAAAACGGTCCAGATGTCATTTTTTCATTGGTTCTCAGATACACATGGCAGGCTATAAATAGTAAATGTGTCAGATCCATCACAATCAGTCAGAAAAATCAGAATCAATCACAATCACCCTCAAACAGAATCTTTTTCTCTCTCTCATCCATAACAGAATCAAAACAGAAAAAAAACTCAGAAAAAGAGGAAGAACACCAAGAACACCTCATCACCAAAATCAACAGATCTAAACCGGATCTGCTCAGAATCAGCTCCAACCACCACAAAATCAACAAATCCGAACCGGATTCACTCAAAACCACCGCGAATCACCACATCAACACCAAAACGTACCGGATTTTCGAGCAAAAACAACACCAACGGAGGGTATAGCGCGCGCGAAAGAGAAGAGGAGGATTCGAAGTTTTTCCGAAGACTTTTCTCCGTTTCACGACAGAGGTAACGCATTTCTCTCCTCTTTTTCTCCGTTTTCGCGCGCATATGTAGTGTAAAAAAGGTGTGAAAAAGTTTGTTACGGATATGTATTTGTAGATCTAGGCGTGTACGTTCGGATTTTGAAAATTTTGAGGCCGGATTCGGACACTAGAGAGAAAAGGATATCTAGATCCGTAGTTTTTTTTTTTAAAAAAAGTGTGAAAAATTTTCAAAGAAAAAATGTAGATCTAGTCTGAATCGCTCCATTCTCGCTAAAACTAACGCCGGATTTGTGTAGAGGAGGTGGTGACGGAACTTTTGATGTAAAAATTTTTAAAAAAAAAAGAAGTTTGAATTTTCCGGCGCGGTGGCGCCGCCGGAAACCGGCCGGCCGCCGCGCCGGAATCACCACCACCACCCACCTTCGCCGGCGGGATTTTTAGAGAGAAGGGAGAGCTTCTCTCTCTAAGTGTGACTTAGAGAGAGAGAAGAAGGAGAGGTTTGTGTGTTTTTTTGTGGGAAATTCCTTTTTATACTCCCTCCGTTCCCACGCGCGCGCGTGCGTGCTCTTGTTGTGTTCCCTCGCTCTATGAACCGTCAGATCTGGATTGTTCCAAGATCTGATGGCTGCTGTGTGTTTGATTTTGAATCCTGTGTGTGACTTTTTGTGTGGAATATGGTATATCTTCTGTTTGAACCGTTAGATCTTTGATCTAACGGTCACTGTGCTTCCTGCAATTTTACACTATCTTTTGTGCTCTTTTTTGGACCCTTGGATCTTTGATCCAGTGGCTGTGATGTGATCTTGAGAGTTAGATATGGACCTCTGGATTCATCCAACGGTCCAGATTAAATCCTGCTGAGCCTCTTTTTAATTGCTTTTTAATTGTGTTTTTAAATACCTTTTTTACACTTTCTTGGTGTTTTATGCTTCTAAAAAATTTTCTAAAAACATTTCCCTATCATTTTAATTTTTCCTCTAAGTGTTAGAATTTGTTTGCTTATTTTTGCATTTATTTTCTTTACTTTGTTCTTTTAATTCTTGGTCATTAAATTCCATATATGTTCTTGATGCATTTTTTACATATTATGATATTTTTGCATGTGAAATAATGTGTAAAAATATCTCTAGGAATATGGTATAATGCTTTGCTTGTGTGTGTTCTTATGATCCTCACATTGTAGCTTAAATTCAAACCTTTCAAAAATGGCTATGATGAGGGAATTATAAGCCATATGCATGTCTAAGTGTTATACCTAATTCTAGGTATATTTTGCCATTTTATTTCATTTCATTGCTCTTTTCTTTTTGCTATTCTATTCAATTTTGTTTATCTTTTTTACCATTTTTATGCCTTATGATACTAACCATTTCATTTCATATTTCATCCATCTCATAGTTTAGGCATTATTTTTTCTATTCATTTCTATATCAATTGGGTTTGTAATAATTTTAGGTAGACTAGTTCCCTTTTTAATTCCTTGCAAGACCATAGCATGTATTTAGGACTCAATGTAGAGGACTATGGACACTATAAGTGATGTACACCGACACAAGCACCGACACATGCACACACCCCACATAGATATTCTAGATGCATGATTAGGGAATGTATGTTTAGATGTATGCTTAGGTTTTATAATGCTTAGACAAAAAATCATTTTCCCAAAAAATGTGAATAACCTCACTTGAAAACCCTTTTTCCAAAAAAATAGGAGTCAAAACTCCTCATTTTCCTTTTACTTTCTTAAAAAAAAATCTTAATGAATTTTAATCATACTTAGACTTCATTTTGCAAAATGACTAATTCCACCTCACATTTTCCAAATCTCATGCCCTTGAGGCCTCTCATCTCTATTCTTCAAAAATTCCTTTTTCAAACTTAAAATCAACCAACAAAAACAAAAACAATTTTTGAGAACGAACTACGATTGGTTTTGATCCTTTAAAAGGGTACGTAGGCAATGAGTCAAAACTCCTCCAAGCCAAATAAAAATAAGATCTCAATCATCTTCTCTCCCCCATTCTTCATTCAAATAAAACTTCTTTTCTTTCAATAAGTAGGCAATAAAAATAAAGCGTAGAAATAAACTTAGGAGAACGGTTCTTATGGAGTACCATAATCGCTCCGGGTGCCTAACACCTTCCCGTAGTGAAAACGACCCCCGAACTTCAAATCTAAGGGTTTTTTCTCAATTTTGCCCTTCCCAAGAAAAAATAGAGAATATCAAAGATTGAAAGGTTCAAGCCTAATTAATGACTTGACACCCGAAAATCGCGATAACAGAAATGGCGACTTCACTGGGGATTTTTTTAGCGGGTCGCGCCTAGTTTTCCTTAGTTTATATTTACGCTTTGTTTTATTGCTTACATATGTGAATACTTGTTTATTTTCATTTGACGTGTGGGGTGAGAATATCAAAAGTCCTATACCCGGGCTGAGTGAACTTATGAATAGGTAGAGATATAATCGACAATTCGATCCGAGGGTTGCCTCGTGTATTGGGTTATGCGATCAATCTCACATAGCTGAGGCATTTTGGAAGTAATATTGTCGGCGTGTGTTGTCATGCTTAGGCACTTTGCTTTCAATTGTTCGACGATGCTATGGACCGTAGTTACCAAACCCATCCCTGGCCTTTTTAGGACGTAGTGCGGTGGCTAAACCGAGTGTTGTCTCGAGTTTTAGTCGTCACGCGATACTACACTCAAACTAGACCTTCTTTCGAATAAACATGGAACGGACGTTGTCCCGTGCTACCATGATATACGAAAGAGAGGTTGCAGTTTGGGAACTTGATTAGAACCTTGGTTACTATTATCCTAAACTTTAGTTTACCGGGCACCGTGTCCGCCCTTGGCTCCTCGACTTTAATCTCAACCCTCTATGTTTTCTCTGTAATTAAAAAAAAAAAAAACAATCATGCATACATGCATTCATGCATAAATTTTTTCTCATGCATTCATCGAAGGATTGGACAAATTAAAAAGCTTTGTAAACATTACAGGTATGAAGAAGACTAAATCCTACAAGTTCAAGGAGGTTGATTTGGTTAGTTTGAGAGAGTTGGCACTCAAGGTGAAGAATCAAACAGGTTTCCGACTCCGGTATGGTGGTTTGCTTACTATTCTCCGGACTAATGTTGAAGAGAAGCTCGTGCACACTCTAGTGCAATTCTATGACCCGAGTTTCCGTTGCTTCACTTTCCCGGATTTACAGTTGGTCCCTACTCTTGAGGCTTATTCATACTTGTTAGGCTCACCTATAGCCGAGAAGACGCCCTTCACCGGTCCCGGGGCTTCTCTTACTCCTCTGGTTATTGCTAAGGATCTCTATCTCAAGACTTCCGATGTCTCCAAGCATCTTACTACTAAGTCTCACATCCGAGGGTTCACTTCAAAGTATCTACTTGAGCAAGCTAATCTCGAAACTACTTGTCAGGACGCACTCGAGGCTATTCTTGCATTGCTTATCTATGGGCTCATTCTCTTCCCGAATCTCGACAACTTTGTGGACATGAATGCTATTGAGATCTTCCATTCTAGGAATCCGGTTCCTACCCTGCTAGCTGACATGTATCATGCTATCCATGACCGGACTCTCAAAGGTCGTGGGTATATCCTTTGCTGCGTGCCTCTCCTATATAGGTGGTTTATTTCTCACCTTCCAAGCTCCTTCCATGATAACTCGGAGGATTGGTCCTACTCACAGCGGATGATGGCTCTCTCTCCTAACGAGGTGGTCTGGATCACTCCCGCCGCTCAGGTTAAGGAGATTATTACTGGTTGTGGAGACTTTCTCAATGTACCTCTTCTTGGTACCCGTGGGGGAATCAACTACAATCTGGAGCTTGCTATGAGGCAGTTTGGGTTCCCTATGAAGACAAAGCCCATCAATCTTGCTACATCTCCGGAGTTCTTCTATTATTCGAACGCCCCCACCGGACAAAGGGAGGCTTTCACAAGGGCTTGGTCTAAGGTCCGTAGGAAGAGTGTGAAGCATTTGGGTGTGAGATCTGGTATTGCTCATGAGGCCTATACTCAGTGGGTAATAAACCGAGCCGAAGAGATTGGTATGCCATACCCTACTATGAGACATGTGGCTGCATCTGTTCCATCTATACCTTTACCTCTACCTCCCACTACTCAGGAGATGTATCAGGAGCATCTGGCCATGGAAAGTCGTGAGAAACAAATGTGGAAGGCCCGATACAATGAGGCTGAGAATCTAATCATGACTTTGGATGGTAAGGATGAGCAGAAGACTCATGAGAACCTAATGTTGAAGAAGGAATTGGTTAAGGTCCGAAGGGAACTTGAAGAAAAGGATGAGCTACTTATGCGGGACTCCAAGAGAGCTAGAGGACGACGCAACTTTTATGCTAGATATTGCGGTTCGGATTCGGAGTCTGAGTCTGAGGATCATCCCACCACTTCCTATGCTTGAGAGTTTTATTTGTTTATATTTCAAAAGTCTTCCCTTGGCTTAGTATTTCAAAGGGATTCATCTTGTAAACGCTTCGTTTTGCTTTGCTTGTTTAGATATTGTTTACAAAACTCCTAATTTGTCTAAAAATCCTTCGATGTCCAAAAACAACTTTTGCATTTGCATTTGTACATATCATGCATCATGTGCATCATTCATCAAGCCACAAAAGGTTTACAAGTGCTCACTGCCTCCTGGTTCTTCTGCCACAGAGATTGAAAGGTGGCTCGTGCTCGGAAAGTTTACGAACCAGACAGAATACACCGGACAAGACTCTACAGAAAGAAGAATTCGGCAGCCATGGAAGAAGAGAATGCTCAGCTCCGTACCGAGTTAGCCACTCTAAGGGAAGAATTGGCCAAAGCTAATGATGTCATGACTGCTCTGCTAGCCGCTCAAGAACAATCAGCTACGGCTATCCCTATAGCCACAGCTATACCGGTGACTACAAGCGTGCTCCCAACCGCATCCGCAGACGCTCGCTTTGCTATGCCAGCTGGGTTTCCGTATGGGCTTCCACCGTTCTTCACTCCCAGTACTGCAGCGGGCACTTCGGGCACTGCTAACAATGTTCTGATCCCTGCAACAAATGCTGTCTCCATCAATGCTACTTTGCCACAAACAACGGCAGCTGTCACCGAGCCTCTTGTGCATGCCTTACCTCAAGGTGTTAACATCAACACACCGTACGGAAGCATCCCCGTGACCAAAACCATGGAAGAGATGATGGAGGAACTTGCTAAAGAACTCCGTCATGAGATCAAAGCCAATCGAGGGAATGCGGACTCTTTCAAAACTCAAGATCTCTGCTTGGTGTCAAAGGTGGATGTCCCTAAGAAGTTCAAAATCCCATATTTCGACCGATACAACGGGCTAACTTGTCCCCAGAACCACATCATCAAGTACGTCCGAAAGATGGGCAATTACAAAGACAATGATTCCCTTATGATCCACTGCTTTCAGGATAGTTTGATGGAAGATGCTGCAGAGTGGTATACTAGTTTGAGCAAAAATGACATCCATACCTTTGATGAATTAGCCGCTGCTTTCAAGAGCCACTACGGGTTTAACACCCGATTGAAGCCGAACAGGGAATTCCTCAGATCTCTCTCCCAGAAGAAGGAGGAAAGCTTCCGTGAATACGCACAGAGATGAAGGGGGGCAGCTGCCCGCATTTGTGAAATCTCACCCCTTCTATCGTGAGTGGCCTTGCCTCACTAAGTCCTAGGTTGCTCTGATACGTAACGGGATGGGGTTTATGATATGCATGCTTCATTCTTTTACGTGTTTGTTTATGATGTTGAACTGAATTTTATGAGATGTTTTAATGAGGCTTGCGTGCCAAGACTTTATTAATGATGATAAATTTATCCGCTGCGAGTTTTTGAAATAATTATGTTGAAAGATAATTTGTTAATTATCTGTTTTATGATTTTTAGAAGTGTAGCATTCCGTTATTTGATAATTACTCTGATAATATGTTGAAAATTTTATATTGGAAAAACGGGGTGTTACAATGCTCAACAACCACCCCGTTAACACTTGCTTTTACTTGCTTGATTACCTTTCCCATGTAGGTAATAGGTCTGACAGTTGGGGAGAGATAGTTGTGGGTGGTATTATCACATACATAGCTAGGCAATTGGGGGTGGGTGAGGACCAAGGGATAAACAAAATTGAGGGTAACAATAGACTTAACATAGAGACCCTTATCTCTATGAACTTCATTAAGCATCATCCACCCATGTCCTACACACTCAAACTCGATGTGCCTGTTTTAATTATACTTCCTAACCCATCTCGGACTAACACCGAGGTGGAAGAAAATTTGTTGTATGTTGTTGATGATCCACAGGTACATGAAGAGCCCAATATGGGAGAAGAGGAAGGTGCACATTTGCACCATGATGAGCACCATGACCATGACGCCGAAGGCAACAATGACAATGAAAGATGGACATGGATACACAATGAGGTTGAGAGGATAAGCACCGAGCAAAAAAGGGAAGGTGTTGAATTATCCGGACTACGAAACGACGTCCTAAGGGGCAACCGCATATCCGAAGAAAATAATCAAATGCTTCGGAACATGATGCCTAATAAAGTGTCTTGTGTCGTAATGTTTCCAAACTCCCTTGAACTTTATTCTTTTATTTTGTTTTATTGTGAAAGGTATGAATAAGCAGCTTGTTTTCATTGTTTTATTATGACATAAATTTTTTGTTGTCTCTTCAATGGTCCTTTCTTGTACATGAAAGTGATTTCTTGTGTTGTAAGTGTTCTTGCTATACCCACATCAAGTTTTATTGTGAAAATTCTCCAATGACAAAAGCACCTAGTTGCAATCCTTGAGTAAGTGTATGAATAGGTATTTTAAGGAACACGTTCTAACTTTAATGGTAACTTGAACCCTTAAAAATCTTCAGAGTAAAAGTAGTATAAGTTTGTGTGGGAATGACTTTAATGTGTTATAATGTGTTAAACCAAAATGGGGCGGAAGAATATCACCAACACGTGGAGGAACGGACACCCCCTCACTGACTTCCTAAATGTGGTGATGACTTCTCAAATAAATTGAACTTAAATAAATCCCTCTAAAAAGAGGAACTTCCTACGTGAAGATGATTAAGTTGTAGCACTACTTAGGGTGATCATGGAAACTTGGAGGAAAGGATACCCCCTCACGGACTTCCAATGTGAAATGATATCCCCTAGGCATATACAAGCCCCCAAGTATCTAAATTGTCAAATTTATCTTAACTAATTCCCATCTCTCTGATATGAATTGAAGAAAGGAATTTTCTAGGTCACTTTAGTGTTAAGGTTAGAACCTGTTTCTCATAATATCTATCTTATACAAGAGTAAGAAAAGGGTTGGACTACACACACACTCACTTAAGACTTGTTGTTGGGTTGAATAAGTTCACAAGGAATACTTGAAGTTGTGATTAGTGTACATTGAAATGAAACCTTAAAGGGGACATAAACTTTTATTTGAATTGTTATATATTAATCTTTTTGTTGCTATGTCTATGCCTTTTGCTTTAGGACAAGCAAAGATTCAAGTGTGGGGGAGTTTGATGAGTCAATAAATATATGTTTTAGTTTAATATTTAGTTTCGTTTTAATTAGATTTAAGTTTATTTTATTTTAATTTTATTTCCTTTTTTAGCTATTTTACTTCAATTACATATTATTATATTTCAGGAATGAATATTTGATGGATTGAGTCTTGGAGCAAAAGAAAGGGGTTTTGGAGCTGATTTGGTGCGAAAATACAAAGATTCGGAGAAAAAAATATATCTCCCTCAAGTCAGAAGCTTGGCAAGGCCTGTGCTAAGGTTGGCACGGCTGTTCCACCTCCCAGGCATCCTTTTGCTGCTTTTGCTTAGATTCTAAGCTACTATATTTGGTTTTACCACAAAGCCCTTTGCTTGTGGAAAATTCTAGTGATGTAATTGCTTAGATTTTAAGTCGAATGTTACCTATAAATAGAGTAGCTAGCCATCACAAATATTCATCTTTTCTTTGGAATTCAATAAGTGACAATTGTCTTTTGAATAAAAGTTCTTTTCTTTTCCTTTACTTTCTTGTTATTTACTTTTATGCTTTCTCTCTTCTTATCTATGTCTATGATGAACATGAGTGAGAAGACTTCTAATGTCTTGGGATTGTTGGATAAGTCTAATGACATAATCCTAATCAAGTCAAGCCTTAAGCCTTAATATTATGTAACCCTAGTTTCTCTTCTAAATTCACCGTTTTAACATGGATTAAATATTATCAAACTGTGGAAACGAAAGTGGAGGGTTTGATAATCGTTAATCCATTATTCCAAATGTTAATTCATAAAACGAAAGTGGAGCTTTAATATTCGATAAAATGAATTTAGACAAGGATTGCGAAACATGAAAATAGTCTAGTGAACCTTGAGACATATAGAGTTTCGAACTTCAAGGATTCTAATAGTAATCAACCATGAAAATAGGCGTGCTTGCTAGAGGAACACACTCACTGAGACCGATAGGAGATGTGATAGGCTTAAGAGAAACTCATCTTTAGAAACTAGGTCTAAAATAAGGTTTTAGGTTTAATGGCTTGGCTTGTGAATGATTTGTCGCCTATGATGGACCAACGAACCCTAGGCTCTCTTTTATTATTATTTTCTCTTTCAACCATTTGAAAACAACAATCTTGCAACTTGATTCTCTTCTAATCACCGACTAAAAGTTAATTGAATTGAACAACTCCCTGTCGGAACGATACTCTTTTCATTACTACTTCGGTAAGACCGTGCACTTGCGGTTTTATCCCATCACATTCGATCGGGCTGCCCTACAACAGGAGATCAGAAACAGCAAAGCACCAAAATAAAGGTAACAACCCCTTGGGTTTAGTTTGTTTATCAATCTAGGGATTTTCATACCAGTGATTTCACAAATGTAGTTATTTTATTTTTCATACCAGTGATTTCACAAATTGCAAGTAACATACTAAACTATGTATGACCCGTGCGGCAACACAGGTAGACATTCTAGTGTGTGTATGTGTGTGTGTGTGTATATATATATGTGAGAGAGAGAGAGAGCGGGGGGGAAACTTGAGCTTAAATCAACAGCATGGTGATGTTGAGGATGGAAGAAACGCGTTGGATTTATGTTGAGTTCATCATCTCCCATGTTTCAAAACAGAGAAACTTTGTTTTTCATTAACCATTTTCCTACTGCTGCTAAAAAAATGGGGGAGGGGGTAAATAGTAAAAGAAATAAAATAAAGAGGAAGTGAAACAATTGATTGTGACCATTGTGTAATGTAATGTAACTTACCTAAGCAAGAAGGAAGCAGAATCCTTCTCTCCACCCTACAGCCGTTCCAAATTTACCCTTGCTCACCTTAAGTAACGTTGTGCACCTTAACCCACGCAGCGCAAGTTAAGTGACACAATTTTATTGGTTTCGTACAAAACCCATCATTCCAAACTCCAAGCACCATTTTCTTTCCCTCCACCTCCAAAAACCCAAAAAGTGCGATTTTTTCGGTCAAAATCCTCATCCCAAATCATTGCAAATCGTCAGGAAGTAAGTTTCTACGCTCATCAAGCACCAATGATCAGGTATTATTGCCATGAAGAGCAAGCAAAAATTGCCTCTTGTCTTTGATGATATATACCCTCATTGGAAAAGGTTGTGTGTACAAGGAGAAAAGATTGATGATGATTTTTCCGTGATGGAGGAGTGGAATGGCATTCAAGGACTTCTCAAGAAAAGCCCTTACGATATGAAACTCCACATCAAAGAGATGATGCGTCAAATAACATTTCCGGAAACCAGAATCTTGTCTCCGTCTTTGAAAAAGGCGGTCACCAAGGGAGCACCTAAAAGGAAGAGGACTACACTCAAAGTATCATCATCGGGTCGAATCCCCTCTAGGTGGGAGACTATTGACTCTCAAAATCCGGATAGTCAACCTTCACAACCCAAGAGGTCACTTTCAAGGAGGAAAGATGCCCACCTTGGCACTTACTCCCGCTCACAAGCTTCATCGTCTACTTTCAAACCGTTGAGGAATATCCCATACATTTCACGAATTTCAAAAGTCATGAGACCTTTTGTTGAAGATATTGTCAATGCTAAAGGGGATGGTCATTGTGGATTCCGGGTGGTAGCTAGGCACTTGGGAATGGATGAGGAAGATCATGTTTTGATTCGTCATGCACTTATTAATGAGTTGAAAAATCACAAGAGTTCCTACATGCCGATATATGACATGGAGGAGCGTTATAACAAAATCTTGAATGGTTTACACCCTCCAAAATGTACAATTGGTGTCGCGCCGGTAGATAAGTGGATGACCACTCCGGATATGGGTCACATCATTGCTTCTTGCTACAAAAGAGCCGTTGTTCTATTGACTTTGCCCGAAATGGGTGGTTCATGTGAGACATATTTCCCAATCCGAAATTCTCCTCCACTTAATCCACATTCCAACATCATGTGTCTTTTGTAACGCCCTATTTTAATATTTATTTATTTTATTGAGTTTAGAGTCTATTTTTATGACTTATGTGATTTATATGATTTTTGTGATGTGTTGTTGATTTATTTAGTGGCTTATTTTATTATTTAATAGAATAAGATTTGAAAATAACATAAGAATAAGTTGTGGGGGCTGTTTTGGAAATTAGAAGAGTTTAGTGGAATAAGTGGAAATATTATTTGGTGTAGAAATATATATGTTATTTGGTGTAGAAATAAATTTGTTATTTGGTGTAGAAATATATATGTTATTTGGTGTAGTAATATATATGTTATCTGGTGTAGAAATATATTTCTTATTTGATGTAAAAATATATATGTTATAGAAATATATTTGTTATAAAGATATATTTGTTATTTGGTATAGAAATATTTTATATTATATATATATTAGAATAGAATATTGAGACTTATAGGGTAGATTTGGAAATACGAGAAAATAAGTAGGTTAAAGATTTATATAAAAGGGGAGAGTTAGAATTAGAAAATAAGGATTAACAGAAACCTATTTTTGGAGAAAAGGGAAGAAAACTAAGAGAAGAGGAGAACCAGAGAAGAGAACCTGTAGAACCTTTCGATCAATCAATCTAAGGTAAGGGTGGGACTAGCTTTCTGTAATAATGGGTTGTATGATTCTAAAAAGCGGTTTAACATGTTGTTGTTTTGTTAGTTTTGATGTTATAGAAATTAGGGTTAAATTGCAAAATTGTTGATTTTCTAAAATAATGTTTTGGTTCAAGTTTTACATGGTTTTGAGTCTCTTTTGATGTATATAAATGTTTAGACAAACTTTGGGATCAAATCTGGGCATAGAGAAGTTAAAATTGGGATTTTGAGGTGAAAAATGGAGTTTTTCCGAGAGTTAGCTATTATAACTCGCCATGGCGAGTGAATGTACTCGCCGGGGCGAGTAGCTCTCTAACAGCATGCCCTGTTTCATGTCTTGCGTCTTTTTCACACGTTTTTGTTTTGAATTGGCCTTTGGTGTAAACATGAAAGTTGTAGATAATTGAGTTAGTTTTCCAGTGACTTTGGTTTGACGTGAAAATGATTTTTGGTTCTTGAGATATGATGAAAATACTCCAAGGAGGTCTTAGTGAAATCTTATGAAAATTCAGCATAACCGTTTCTAAGTTAATCCAAAACTTATGGAATAATTTCAAACCTCAAAACTAGAAGTACTATGAGTTCAATTAGGGTGTTTAAGAGTATTTAACCTATGTTGTGATGGATCTAATTTGGTTTGACGTGAATTAGTTTGTTGGATAATTTGAGATACATATATTATGTGAATATTGTATGATATAGAAATATTGTTGTTCATGTCATTCAAGTTGTTGCTGTTAATATTGTTATGATGCAAGTTGTTATTATTGCTGTCATTGCTGTTGTTGATTGTATTTATTATTGTTGTTCAGAGAGTCTGAAATTAAGATGATTAATGTTGTTAGTAATGTGATATACTTATACATGCATTATGTGGAATATGTATGATGTTGAAGTTGTTGTTGTTTATGCTCAACACGTTGAGGGCTTGATGCGCTGGAGCCTTTGCTCAATAAGTTGAGGGTTTGATGCCCTGAAGTGTATTTATGCTCAATACGTTGGGGGCTTGATGCCCTGGATTGGTACCACATGTATGATTAAGAAGTCGAAGTTGCATTGTCGAGTCAAAGTCGTTGTCGATGAGTTGTTATCCATGAGCTGTTAAGTTGTTGATGAATTGTCATCCATGAGTTGTTAAGTTGTTGACTTGTCTTCTATCCTTGAGTTGTTAAGTTGTTGATGAATTGTCATCCATGAGTTGTTAAGTTGTTGAGTTGTCTTCTATCCATGAGTTGTTGAGTTGTCTTCTATCCATGTGTTGTTAATAAAGTGCTTATGAAGATTATACGATGTTTATGATGTTGATTATGATGTTATTATGACGATGTTTATGATGTTGATTATGAAGTTGTTATGATGTTATATGATGTTGATTATGATATTGATTATGATGTTGTTATGTTGTTTATGATGTTGATTACAATGTTATTATGATGTTGTTTATAATGTTGATTATGATGTTATTATGATGATGTTTATGATGTTGATTATGAAGTTATGATGTTATATGATGTTGATTATGATGTTGTTATAAGATGATGTTTATGATGTGAAGATTATGTCGTTATATGATGATGTTTATGATCTGATTATTATGTGCTATATGATGTTGTATATAATGTGATGAATATGAAATTAATGATGATTAGAAGTTGGTTAAGTTATTAACGAAGTATTATAAGAAGAATTAATGTTATTAATTGATGAAGTTTAAGTTGTTG
Organism: Medicago truncatula; assembly: GCF_003473485.1. Classification (NCBI taxonomy): domain Eukaryota; kingdom Viridiplantae; phylum Streptophyta; class Magnoliopsida; order Fabales; family Fabaceae; genus Medicago; species Medicago truncatula. The sequence goes on along the minus strand of NC_053044.1, from coordinate 15,395,007 downwards.
AATGCTTTTGATGAACTATATGCTTATTATTATTGAATGTGAAATCTCACCCCTTCTGCTTGGAAATGTTGCTCTTCGTATGGGTAACTTGCATGTAATCAAGTTTAGCTGTGAAGTGAGATGACTCTCTCACGTGTCGTCGTCTTAGGGTTGCTCTGATACGTATCGGGATGGGGATTTGCTTGTTTTCCATGTGTTACGTATTTATCATGATTTTATGTTGAAGTTTTGTTTAAACTGGATTATAATTAAGTTGTTTAAGTTGAGGCCGTTGTGCCAACATGATGTTGAACTTAGTTGTTTTCCGCTACAATGAGATTTAATTTGATGACATATGATGATTGAAATAAATTGTAATTTTACTATATTCTTATTTGAAAGAAGTGTATCATCCTGTTTAGTTGTTTTACTCTGATTTATGCAAAAAAATTCAAGTTGGGAAAACGGGGTGTTACATCTTTGCTTAATCCCCGACCACTATCTTCATGTTATTTTGAAGGAAGGTTGTCCGTTACCACCGAGTTGTAAGGAGTGGATGACTCACAAGATTGGTGAGGCGGAGAATTGGCATTTTGCGTTGTTGGATAGACAGAACGTTTACAATGAACTCATGTCCAAGGAGCCGATGCCACCAAAGAAACCAACAAATGAGCACAATCCAATTGTTTGTGATGATACTCCCACTCCGCAAAAAAAGGAACAAGATCTTGAATGGACGGAAGACATGGAAGAAGACGACAATTTAGGAATTTCACTAGACCTCTTAGATAGGTTATTATAGGTTAGGACACTTATAGGTCGGTCGGTGTTGTCCTATTTTTTGGTGGTATTACACCCCAATGTATTTTTTGGTGGCCGGTTATGTAATTTGGATATTTGTGGCCAATATGTAACTAATATTATATATATTAAATGAAATGAATTATTTTTTTGTGGCCGGTTATGTCACACCAATTATTGCTCGCATTACTTACTTTGTCACTAATTATTCAACTATCTATTTATCTCATATTTGTTCTCATACTTTCATTATATTTTTGTGAAGTGAAATATGTCTGAAATGTATATAAATGTTTTGGTTGAAATAGGAGCTTGTTTTCCAAGGCACTGACATAACTCTATTTTCTTAATTCCCAACAAAGATAAGCTAGCTTAAAACCAGACACCAATTTTCTTCCCATCAATTACTATTGAACAAAAAACAACAGAATCAAAAAACCTCTCTCAATAACTGGCCACTCAGCAACATTCGACGCATTGGACCTTGCCTCCCACCAACATTCGACACGGCCACCAGATTTCAGACACAAGAACTCATTCCAATGGGGTTATTCAACCAAATATTCAGAACATATAAAGTATAACAAATACCAGTGTCAAATTAAGCTAAACACCTTACATAACCAAATATATAAACCATTGTCCATCAACATTACAAAACACAGAATACACATGCTAAACTGGACTACAACAAACAGTTGCAGAATTAAGCAACATCTAAATACCAAGACAACAAACACAAATGAACTTTTTGACAATAGCAAATAACTTGTGCATAGATTCAACCCACAGACAGTACCAAAAAGGGATTGACAAACAACCTATCCACCGTGGGATATCATACCAAGGAATGCAGCAAAGGAAACTAAGGAAATGAACGACAAACTACTGATATTATTCCAATTACATTGTGTTGTTTTTGGATTCCCAAACTGTTGTATTTGGATTTCCAAGTTCTATTATCTACCGAAGTTGTTACTAGGTTGAGTCACGACCAGGTCGCCCTCTTTAAGACGTTTCGTGGCACTACCCAAAATTGTGCAAGGCAGACAATCAACCACGCCGCCTCCAGGATAAAACAAGCCCAGCTGCAACTGTGCGGTTAACTACTGCACTGTAGAAAACCGTTCGAGAATTACACCCTCAAATATGGTACTAAGACCACTCTTTAATATTGAAACCACCTATGGTATTGTAACCACTCTGTTATGGTGTTGAGACCACTCAAATATGGTCTTGCCACCATTCTAACTTTAATTTCTCCAAAACTTCAATATGGCACTACGACCACTCAAATATGGTGATACCACCATTTCTCCTCAAATAGAAAAATATTGAAATACTTTTTATATATACTGTTAAGATCATTCTTAATTCCGACGGGACATTGTTATTCCAAATAGGGACTATGATCTTAAAAGTACTCTTTATTCTGAAGGAACATTTATCGAAGGGACTATGTTTTTAAGACCATTCTTAATTCCGAAGGGACATTAAACCGAAAAGGGACTATGGTCTTAAGAACACTCTTATTTCCGAAGGGACAGAAAGGAGTAGAAAAAGGAGAAGGACTTGTCAACACAAGTCGAAGGAGGGAGAAGAGAAGAAAAACACAGGAAGCATCAACTGTGAATTTCGGTGTGTTTTTGAACTAAGTGAAGTCCTCTATTTATATAGAGATTCTGTAACTGTTTTAGCAAAAATTGCGACAACAGTTACTCTAATGGATAAGATTAAAATGGAGTTTATCCATTAATCAGTTCAACAAAACTTGTGGATAGGATCAAAAGAAACAAATCCACAAAAGCGGAGGAAACAAACTATTGGATTTGAATGAAGGAAATATAAGAAATTCAATTAAATTAAATTCTTATTCTTATCACAACAACCGTAAGCTAAATTTATGGAAAGTGATATTCTCGAATAAAAATAATAATTATTATTATTTTTATCATTATCAAGTATTTAAAATTAAATACCACAATTTAAACACTACTAATGTGTGTGTTCTATTTTATGTGAGACCTCCACACTCTATTTTTTCAATTCACACAACAGATCAAAGTATAATTACTTGGTGTTTAATCTTCCAATTTTTCATCCAACATCACATCAATGTTCCAACACATTGCACACTCAAATACTGCCATTACCGGGCAACACATTAGGTGCTTCGTCATCAGAACGGGAACGCAGCGACAGAACCTGGTCATTGGGACCCAATGGATCGTTGGTGCAACTCAAGAGCGTTGCAAGAGACGGATAAAAACCAGAGGGTGATTCCAAGTCATGTTCCACCTCACTCTCCATAGCAAAAGGATTAACCTTTGAAAACAACTTCCTTGAAACCCATGAAGGTGTGACTATGGTAAAGGCAGGCTTAAACATACACTGCAATCCATAAACAAATGTGTGCAACCGTTAAATATTCTGAAAAGGGGTAACAAAGACCTAAAACTATAAATACATAAAAAGAGAAATTGCATAACACACCTTAAGTGGAGTATAGTTGTCACCAAATAAATGGTAACGTTGAATGGCAGCCTCATCATCTGTCAAATGCACAACCTGTATCAGGTCTTGAGCCCTCTGAACAACCTCCATCAGCTCTCCATTAGCTTCAGTATTCTGCCGTGCCTTTTTAACAATAAATAACACGCTCCTGCCCTTTAAGATTTTCATCCCAGCTTCGCCCAAAGTAAAACCCAAGCCCTGCACAATCAAAATACACATTAACTATCCTCACCATGATTGTTTACGTGGAGGATGAAAATCAGATACAAAACAACCACACTAAAAAATCAAGGATCTAACATATGCATAAATCAATACATATATGTTTATTATATTCAAGGGAGCTAATCCCATCCAAGAGATAATCAAACAGTTGGAACCTTGCAGCAGTTTTTCCATCATCTACCACAATCCTCAACCTACACCTAAGTTCAAGTTCTGAGAAATGGGTAATACTAAAACCAGTAACAAAATAAATGATACAACAAAAAGGTTTTTTACTTGCAAGAAATGTTGAAGTTTGTCAGGTTGCATTGACCACAAACATATAAACCAGTCCCCTGATTCATCAACCTACCACAACGGCACAAAGCATACCAGCACTTTTCAACATGATAAAGATCAACAACCTTTGCAAGTACTACAAATAAGCCTTCCTCGGGGGTGGCAAGCAAACCCTCCAATGTTTTCCTTGGAAAAGAGCGATTAAACTGGGAGGACTCAAATTCATTGATCGAAGGATTAACGTGAACACGATCAATGTCATATCTTCTCAGAGACAACACCAGCCTGCACACACAATCAGTATAATCAAAGAAGGAAAAACTACATATATACACCATAAAAAAAAAAACATATCATTTCACCACAAACAAAGGTCATTTCCCTCAAACTAACCCATTCTTCCACCTAGCAACCTCAGCAACAGGGGGATCGAGCATGATCCTTGAAATATCCCTAACACTCCTAACAACAACGCGGCCTGACATAAGCACAAACATGGAAAAAAAAATTCACCATAAGTGAAACACAAGAAAAATATGGCAAGTTCATGTGCAACAAAAAACAACATCAACCACCTCGCTCCTTGCAAATTTTGGCAAATTGAATGACAACCACTGGAAGAGCAGATCCAAACCGACTCAGCAGACCCTTGAAGAAACCTATGAATCTCCCATACAACACACACTCAATAGTTCCCCTACAAACAAATCAAACATAAATTATAAAAGCTTCAATAAAAAACTTGAAAAATGCGAAACAAATCCAACCGACACTGATAAAAATCAAATCTCTCATCAGTCAACCCAAACCTAGCAATTGTGGCAAGGTTCTGTCTAGCATCAACAACGAAATCATAGTGGAGAGATGTCAATAGACCAAACACATCTGAAACAAACACACAGTCAAATATTGTATATGCTTCATGAACCACCCATCACACAAAAAAAAAAAAAAAAAACATAACAACAACCCACCAATTAAATGACCACATCCATGTTGATGTTCCAAGATCTGAGCAGATGAAAAGAAGGAGAAACCAAACCTTTGGATGATATAACCATCATGATTGACAACCACAGTCTCCTCCCAGAGTTTCAGCCTATGATTATGGGAAGTGACCCTCGTAGAACGATCATTTGGTAAAACCTTGAAATTAGAGAACATGTAAACACGGTTCTCATGAAAAGTATTCTGGAAACGATCAACACAGTCTGGAGGAATTGTTGCTTGGATCCTATTCCCCTGCAATAGTGCCATAACCATGCAAAAAAGTTCCAAACAACAAAGGGTGTCAACTTTCCATATAACAAACCGCAGGTACTAAGTTTATAAGAAATAGAAACACTACAATATTAACTTACATCTTGATCAAGCAGCACCATCTCCATGAAAATCACCCTACCACGCACCAACGAACTCATAATCCTCCAAAGTCTAACAACCCTTACCCTGATATTCCACGCCATTCTCGGTGGACGAACATTCAACAAACTTGTTATGGGAGGAGACATTGTGGGAAAATATGCTGGAAATTTTTTAGAGAAAAGAGTGATAGGTGAAATCTACTCCAAACCCATCTGTGATACTTATATAAAGAATAATGGTGCAAGCACTGTGAGCTTCAAAAAATTGAACAACAACTCTCTGAGAACGGACCCCAAAATTCAAAAGTAAGCTTACAAAATGAAAAATAAAATGAGGTCAACTGTAAAGATGAAAATTGTCACGTCCACATGTGTCAACTTTACTGTTTGAAGTAGTGGGACTCTCACATGCATTTGGAATTGATGGAATATAAAAATCACCAAAGATAATAGCTCAATGAGCCCAAGGCTAGTAAGATAACATCCAAAGTAAAAATAAAGGGTAAATAAATTGGAGTATTAGTGACTTTAGTCCCTGGCAAAATAGTCCATGAATGTAGACTCTGTTAGTCAATTTAGTCCCTGAATGCAAACTCAGATAGTTAATTTAGTCTCTGAATGTAGACTCCGCTAGTCACTTTAGTCCCTGAAATTAACTAACAAAGTCTACATTCAAGGACTGTTTTGCAATATCTCTGCATTTACGGACTAAAGTGACTATTCATTTCCCATTCATGGATTAAAGTGACTAAATAAATTATATTAGCACCATTGAGCTGTCACACCATGTCAAAATTACCGTAACATTTTCATCAAACTCATCATTAAAAATGACCAAAAGAAGCAAACACCACACCATACTTTTGTACCAGTGATGTGAGTGCTACAAAAAAGCGTACCCTTGAAAGAATGGTCACAACATCAATATTTTAATGTAAATTAAAAAACTGAAATTCACCATTGATAATTTCCTATTTTCGCATGCTAAGCTCACTACAAAAATCAATTAGTGGTGGAAAAATAAAACTTAATCAAATAGGGAATAATATGCCAGATATTAATCCAACACATAAATATCAAACCAAAAAACGCACGAAAAAAATACACATCTTGGTGCAGTGCAAATTTTCCATAAATTCCATCTTCACTTTCCATTATCACTTTTATCCAATAATATTTATTTAAAAAATCCCTGGGACACTGCTCAAAACTTCTTTCTTCTGTCTTTTGGATCCTTCTATTCTCTTATTTCCTTAATCCATTCTCTTCTCTTTTCTCTCTTTCATTCATGTCATAAATTTATAAAATCAAAGAAAAATACCAAATTCCAATTTCCAAAAAAAATTCCCCAACCAATATCTCAAAATTACGCCATACAACACGAAACCATAAATTTGTCGCAAAAAAATTGGGTTTTGTGATTTTTTTTAGGAATTGATGAATTCAGCGATTCGAATTTGAAGGATTTATTCATTTTAAAATTCAACCCCAAATTCCATTCATTCCATCATCAGAACAATGGGTTTTTCTGATGAATGATTTGAAGGGTTTGGGTTTGAGGGTTAGATTTGGATTTGAAGGATTTTAGGTTCGGGTTTTTCTCGTGAATGTGACATTTTGATAATGGGTTTTGTTGAAAGATTGAATCTCTTTGAAAACAAAACACAATGTTAGTGTTGTTGTTTAGAGAGAGAAAGGAGAAGCTTTGTTGTTGTGATTTAGAGAGAGAAAGAAGAAGGAAGAAGAAGAATGGAGAGAAAAATTGAGCTTTTATTTTCTCTCCTTTGCTTCTCTTATTCACCTTCTGCTTCACGAGACAGACTTCACTTCCTGCTATCTTCTTTTTAGTATTTTTTTTTAATTTATCTTCATTTATCATCCTTTTCCTTTTAAAAATGGATTGTACTTGCAAAAAGCACAATACGGGATTCTAGGATTAAGAATCGTAAACTAGGGTTTAGACTGATTATTGGATGCCTTTAGAATGATCTAAAGAGTGGTATTTATAGCCTGCTGTGGGCTTGGGCTACTGTTGCTTGGCTTCCAAGCAACAGGGGTATTTAGGTATTTTGGTCGGTTTTTAGAAGCCAAAGAAGGCGGCATCCTTCAGGAGGACGCGCCTAAGCCCAAGGAGCCTTCTAGAGGGTCTCTGGGCCCGTCCGGATGGCGTTTAAGTCCTTCTAGAGGGCTGTACGCCTTGAGGAATATTTATGACGGTCCACAGCCCACCAAGCACAAGTCTTGGAACGAGGCGTGGTGCTTTTATTTCATGAGGTCTTTCTGATATGTCGCCTCTTTGGGCGATATATTCATGATCCTAACACCTTTTCATCTAACGGTCCATGTTCCCCGACCTTTGCTCTACTGATGTCGTGTCGCCATCGCGCGTGTCTTTTCGACACGTGTTTCGATCAACGTCTCAGACCGATGCGTCTTCTCACGGCCTAGTTGTTCTCCTCTTTCTACGTCTTTAAAAGCGGAAACGGCTCACTCTTTCATTTCACTTTTGATTTCCATCCCTTGGTCTTCCCTTTTCGCCTTCTTACCTCTTCTCGTCATCCGCCATTTACAGGTACTACTTTCTCCTTTCCCTTTTGTAATTTATGTTTTTCCATGGTAGTAATTAGGGAGTGCGACGAGAGGGGAAAAGAGCTCCCTCCCTCGGACTCTTTAGATAGGCAAAGGCTGAGGCTTGAGTGTTTAAAGCACGCCACCCAGAAAAATGGAAAGATCAACTGGGAGACGTATGATTCCAGTTATTTCGGACACATGACCTTCTCCGATATATCTAGCAAGAGCGATTGTAGCGAATCTGACGATAGTGATTGTGTTTTGCTATATTCGACTTCAGGGAGTCAGCCGGGAGGAGACGCTTTTGCCATTTCCCCTTCGAAAATGGTTCGTGGAAAAGGTACTCGTCTTGCATGTCCTGAATCGGACACCGAGGGTTTCTCCGACGACGTTCAGCGTTATGAGTCGACTTATGATGATCAGGCGAAGGTGAACTTCTTTAGGAGTAAGATTTCGATTTCTGCGACCAAAAGAGAGGAAGACATCGTCTTGGCGCCCTATCCTGCTGGCAAGAAAGTCTGCACTATATTTGCCGAGGGGGGTCAGGGAAATCTTCCACATGTGTGCGGCGGTTTTGGAGGAGTTTGGAGTAAAGATTCCCTTCACTCTTTTCGAGATGGATGTATTGCGCTTATTGAATGTCGCCCCTACCCAGATCCATCCTAATAGCTGGGCGTTTATTCGAGGTTTTGAAATTTTGCGCGACGCTCTGGATATGCTCCCTTCCGCAGGCGTCTTCTTTCACTTTTACGGGACTAAAGGAGTGGACAAGGGGTCTTGGGTTCCAATTAGTGCCCATCCGGGTAAACAACTCTTCCCTGCTTTCGCCTCGAACTTCAAGCGAGATTGGAAGAAAAGTTTCCTGAGAGTTCAGGCTGCCAAAGATTCTGCCGTGGCTGTGGCCAGCGTTGGGGGCGAGGTAAGATTTCCTTAGGGTGGACGTCCAACCCATTGGCCGTTTCCGGCTATGACTATCAGAAAATGGCCCCTTATGAGCAGGGAGTGGTTGGATTCTTAGATCGGATGTTGCATACCGACATTCGAAAACTTCTGAATAAAGAAGGGGATTCAGAGGATCTTGAGTTATATCTTCGTGAGTCTTCACATTGTACTTTTTCATTTTCTTTTATTTGTATTCTCGTAGCTAATGTAAATGTTTCTTCATTTGTGCAGTGCCCATGTTGCCTTTGACCGGAAAAGAAAGGAGGAAGTACCTCGAGGCGCTCAAGGAGAAAAATGCTTCTGGGGAGCACATAGCGAGTGACCCCGCCGGGGTCTTACTTCACAAAGGTACCAAGAAGAGGGAGCTGGTCCCGAACGCCGAGGCATCCGGAGGCGATGTAGACAAGAGTCTCGAGAAGGCCTGACGATGGCGAGGTAACAGACCTGACGATCTCGCCCCTGAAGAAGAGAAAAAAGTCGGGGAAAGAAGTAGAGACTAACTCGTCCGCGAAAGCTGATGCGGCCTTTGAGATTTCTTTGTGGCACTGGGATTTCAATTACCGCCGCTATGTCGAAGATCACGTCCCTTTCTCAGATGTGGACAAAGACGCTGCTTTCCACGGAAAGTTTGACGAGTTAGCGCAGGATGCTGGGACTAGCGTCCTCAGAACATTGTTGTATATTCAATCCATGGAGCAGAAGTATGAAGCCTTGGAAAAGGAATTTCAGAATGCTTCGAAAGATGTTGAGAAGTTCAAGCATAAAGCTGGTGCTTTTGAGGAGAGGGTGGAAAGTCTTCTGAAGGACAAAGCCGAGAATGAGAAGACCATCTCTGACCTGGAGAAAGAAAAGGCTGAATGGTAGGAAGAGAAAAGCGGGTTTGAGGATAACATCTCCAAGCTGACCAGCGAGCTGACCAAGGCCCAGGAAGAGGTCATTAGCGGCAAGATGGCTCTGGCGGGCTTCTCTGAAGACGGCTTCAACAGGGCAAGGAGCAAGTATTGCACTTCTATCCAGATCTAGACCTGTCGAACCTGGACTCGCTAAAAATTGTTCAAAATGGCGAGCTGGTTGAGGAAGATTAGCGTGAAAGGTTGCTTTTAACTTTGTGTTTTTTCTTTATTTATTCTAGCTTCTGAACCATCTGGTCTGTAAAACTTATGGATTTGTAATCCTTTACTCTATTTATTTTGGTGAATGACTTACGGCTGTTTATAATCTGGTCTTGTCTTTTGTTTTGGCGATTTATTTTTGGTTCGTTTGACCTTTCTCTGTTTATTTTTCGTGAATGATTGCCCGTTCGACTGTGGCGTGGGTGCAAATCCCACTTCTGACAATTTTTTTTTTTTTACCGGGTCGCCAAGTGCAGAGCCTTTAAGAAGGTTGATGGCGATCTCTCGGATCTTGTACCGGGTCGCCAAGTGCAGAGCCTTTAATAAGGTTGATGGCGATCTCTCGGATTTCTTCTTCTTTTTCTGCTTTTGTTGCTTTTGATAGTATTTCAAACTATTTAAAATAAACAAAGAAAGATGGCACATGTTGTTGATCAAGATCGCCGTGGTGGGAGTCGGCTTTTTCTTGATATTGTTGCTGTTGAATAGTCTCTACTGAAACAAGGAGGGCTTTGTTTTGCTCGAGCAGCTGAGCGATTTGGGTTTTCATGACTTCGGCTTCTTCTGGAGTTGCCATGGCGGTTTTTCTCCAAGTCACACGTGAGGTGCGACTAGGGCCTGGTAAGGCTAGGTTTCGGGGATCGTGAACCGTAATAAAGAGAATACGATTCAAAGTAGGGGTTTTGCCTTGAATCGTCGGATCACGACTCAAGAAGAACGTGGTCAAGGTTAGTTTTACCTCTTCCCACAGACGGCGCCAACTGTACTTGCAAAAGCACAATAAAGGATTCTAAGATTAAGAATCGTAAACTAGGGTTTAGACTGATTATTGGATGCCTTTAGAATGATCTAAAGAGTGGTATTTATAGCCTGCTGTGGGCTTGGGCTACTATTGCTTGGCTTCCAAGCAACAGGGGTATTTAGGTATTTTGGGCGGTTTCTAGAAGCCAAAGAAGGCGGCATCCTTCAGGAGGATGCGCCTAAGCCCAAGGAGCCTTCTGGAGGGTCTCTAGGCCCGTCCGGAGGGCGTTTCAGTCCTTCTAGATGGTTGTACACCTTGAGGAATATTTATGACGGTCCATGGATGAATAAGAAATGGAAGAAGATTGATAAGAAATTTGATGGGTTTTGAAGGTTTGGGTTATGGAATTTGAAGAAGATGAATATTTGGATTTGAAGATATGATGATGAATATTTAAAGATGAAGATGAATAAATGAAGAAGATTTATTGAACTTTCTAGAAGAAAAAAAAAAGGGAGAAGAGATTAGAGAGAGATGAAAAAAATCTAGTTTGTTTTATTATATTTGATTAATTAAAAAAAATTAGTCACAAATGTCACATGTACCACAAAAATGAAAAACAAAATTAATTATACAGTCGGCACATCATGTAATAAAAACAGGTGACTCAGTATGCCACATCAGTGAATATGCCTAGTCAGATGAGTCAGGGGGTTATTTTGGAAAATCCTTATTTTATAAGGATGAAATCTAAACAAAAATTTTTACAAGGGAAAAACCGAAATTGACCTATATTATAGGGGTAAAACACTATTAACCTTAAGTAAATATTATTAAATTAAAAAAAGGTTAACATACAAAAAGTTGTTATGCTAAGTCAAAAAATATTAGACAATATTGAACAAAAACTAAATTGTTTCAAACTGTAAAAAGATGAAAATAAAACATGTAAACTTACATCTAAATTTATCAAACATAGCCAGGTGGCTGTGATGATGAACAACCAGCATCTCCATTTTCATATCATTCTCCAACATATATTCTTCGAAACTATACAAAAATTCAAGTATAAATTTTTTCAGAATCATTAAAATTTATTATATGCTAGTTGTTTATAAATACTCCCTCCGTCCCTAATTATAAGACCCTTTTGCTAAAATTACGGGAATTAAGAAAGCGGATATTTGTATTAAAGTTGTTTGTAATCACTATTGTTTTTACAATTTTATCCTTAAGAGAGAGAGTTAGTTTATGTTTTCCATATGCTACTTATTGCTGATTGAAGAAAAAGATGTATAATAAATAGGGCATGTATGTAAAGAAATAATTAATGTAGTTGGAAATAAGAAAGGGGTCTTATAAAAAGGGACAAAAAAATTTCTCAAAAGGGTCTTATAATTAGGGACGGAGGGAGTAATTAAAATATTTCACCTGTTATGATGTCTTCAGAAAGATCAGCCCCCTCCATAAGTTTCAAGTCGTTAAAGCAAGTGAACGATAGTTTCAACCAATTTTGGGAACATATTAATGCCTCTGCCATTTCTTCCTTTAGAGAGCTCCTGTAGGTTTCTATGACTCTCCCCCTGTGCTGAAAGCACTTTCTAAAGAAACAGTAGACACCGATATGGTCAAAATATCTTTTTCCATGATAGATATAATGGGATATTGACTTGAACTATTTTTCCACCACACAAGAATGTCAAAATTTTCAGTACGCTTGACATAATTGTTGTTAATATACCCATCAAGCTCGTTTTGTAGGTCAATTGAGTTTTGCTCCTCCAAATATTGGTAAAAAGAATTGGCCCTTGCCATACGCGAATGGCGACTTGCAGCAGCAGCTTTATTGGTTTCAACATGGGTAACATTTTCTCCACGAATAACAAGTGGTTGTCCATTGTTGACAGTTTGGTCATGGGTTTTCTTATACCAAGACACACATGTTTTTTTACATGTTATTCCAGCATATTTGATACTCTTTAAACTTGGAAGTCCTATGAGGAGAAGTTTTTACAAACCTATCAGCATCCCTAATGCTAGTAACAGACATATGTTTATCTTTCAAACCATCCAAAAACCATCAAATTCAAGATTTGAGAAGAACACTTGAAAGGGGACGGGGTGAATTATTTAGGTTTTTCAAAAAAAATTCTAAGTGTTAATGAACTGGTCAGAGTCTGATTGCAACGAATATAACAGAGAGAGAGATAGAGAGAGAGAGAGAGAGAGAGAGAGAGAGAGAGAGAGACATCAGACACAAGACAACTTATACTGGTTCCTCCTACAAACCATGAGTAGTCCAGTCCCCTTGAGCTTCCAAGGGATTTCACTAGAATCATACAATATTACAATTGCTCAAGGACACTTCCAAGAGACTTCGAAATGCTCAAGCACACAAACAAAGACTTCCAATGTTCAATCACAACTAAAAGAGACTTGCAATGCTCAAGCACACAAGCAAGAGACTTCTAATGGTTTACAAATAAATAAATTCCTAAGTGTTCTATGAGCTTTTTTATGTGACAGAGTAAAGGCACAATTAAAATAGATGAGTCTTGTTATTGTTCTTCAAGTTTTCAGCTCGTTATATAGGCAGTGATATGAGAGACGTTAGTGAAGAGTGCCAGCGCATTAAGATTCGTTGAGAAACATCAAATCAAGAATGTTGGGTCTTTTCCTAATATGGATAATGTCGTTGAGTAGACATTCAAATTTCCTTTCATGAACTTGGAATTATCTGTTCATTCTCTATGTCCTTGAAGTTCTTTGTTTGTTTATACACGTGGTTAGAAAAAGACAAATTGTACTATCAGACTTTGATAGAGACAACTACAGAAGAAGACAAATCTGACGTGGTGTATGAGTCCCTCAATAACTTTTGTACTTCAGAGCATGATGGTCTTCAGATTCTGATGTAGATCTTCAACTTCTAAGTAGTATCCTTTCTTCTAATTCAAGGCGTTGACTTCTGGTTGATATTTCTTCAGATCTTTGAGCTTCTCCTGTGCTTCTGATGCTCTTATACATTTTCAGACTTTGTTAAATTTTAATCTTTGGTCCTGCACACTTGAACATATATTAGCATATCCAATTGTTCTTTAATACTTTGTTATCATCAAAATCTTAGAGGAATTGTACAAACCAATTTTGTTCCAACAACCCCAAACTTAAATTGTTCCTAATTCCAAAGAGCAACTCCAAACTTAATTTTAAACCATGACAAAGTATTTCACTAATCTATCTAACTCCAAAAAGAAATCAACATATATAATCCATAGGGTGCATAACTTATGACATGATGCAAAGTAACCAATAAAAAATTAATGCATGGAGGCTCAAAAGTGGTTTCACAAAGGATAAATAATGATAATTCAGGGTGGATTGAAAAAGGCTCTAGTTACCAAAAACAAATGCCTCATGTGTATGACAATATAACTGATAGTCCCTAAAGTGCGACCACAATTTCAAGCAAAAATAGCAATCTAACATGAAACACTCATAATGAAAGAAAAGAGTAGAAACATATTGGAATCACCGATTATGCTATACAGAATTGTAATGGTGACTTTTCTGAGTATCTTATGTAGCAAGCCCCAAACGTTACTGTGCTCTTGAAGTTCGGAAATAAGATATCCCTCTGCTGACAATGGTTAGAATAATTCTACAAGACTAAAACAATTTTTTTTAGAGATTTAGAAAAGGAAAGTTATGCAATTCATGTAAAAACAACAAGCCTAGTCGTGAGTTAGCAACAATAAAATAAAGAAATTATGAGATTGAGTGGCTATGTAAAATAAATGACTGAAACTTAAATGACTTAAAATAAAAATATGGGTTTGTGCTCGTGATTTTCGGATATCAAACCATTAATTGATTTGAATCGTCAATCTTTGAACTCTCGATTTTTATTCGTTGGAAGGAAAAAAATGAGTAAAAATCCTTATCGAGACTTTGGATTTGGGGGTTGGTTACGCGAAGGGAAGGTGCTAGCACCCTAAGCGTCTATGGTATTCCATAGGAACCTCTTACATAGATTATCTTGTGCTAGATTCATTTGCTTACTTGAAAAATTATTACCTAAAAATCTAAGTGAAAGAATGGAGGGAGAAGAAGTATGTTTTTGGTTATTTTTATTTGATTTGGAAGGATAAAAATCCTATGCCTACATACCCTTAAAGAAAAGGGATCAAAACCAATGTAGTTCACCTAAAAAGTTTCTTTTTGGTGGGTTAAGTTGATTTTAAGATTTTTGAAAATGGGTTTTAAGAAGAGAAAGAGGCCTCAAGGCATGAGATAAAGGAAACAAGTGAGGTTGATTGATTTTAAAGTTTAAAAATGGTTGAAGTTGAATTAAGATTGATTGAAATTTGATTAAAAAAATAAAATAAAAAGACGGTCACTTGATTTAAGATCAAGGTTTATTGTAAAATAATATTTTTGGTGGTTTTTGTTATTTGAATGTTTTTGTTATTTTGAATGATAAATAAAACCTAAAGCTAAAGCATGAGAATTTTGTAGTGAGGTTGGATCACCACAAAATCTCTTAACATAATCTAATTTTTTTTTGCATTTTTTATAACATAAGAGCAAAATAAAATAAAATAAAAATACCTTGAAATCGAAAGGGACGGAAAGGAGTAGAAAAAGAAGAAAGACTCGTCAAGACAAGTCGAAAAAGGGAGAAGGGAGGAAAAGCACAGGAATCATCAACTGTGAATTTCGGTGTACATAATGCATTGTGTGAGCTCTCTATTTCTAGAGAAACTTCACAGCTAATAGGTGAGAAACTTTGGGAACAAGTAATTCATCTAGTACAAAAATATCTCAATTGAGTACCAAAATATATCATTTTGAGTACAAAAATATATTATTCAGTACATAAATATGTTATTCAGTACATAAATATATATTATTGAGTATCAAAATATATATTTCAGATCAAGCACTAAAATATATTAGATTGCCTACCAAAATATATCATATTGAGTACAAAAATATATTATTCAGTACATAAATATATATTATTGAGTATCAAAATATATATTTAAGATCAAACACTAAAATATATTAGATTTCCTATCAAAATATTTCGGATTGTGTTCCAAAATATTCTAGATTGCGTTCTAAAATATTTTAGCAAAACATGGAGACAAAGAAAAGCACTTTTTAATAATGATTAAATTAAATATTTAATTTATCATTTCCAAACAATATTTTTTCTAGTGCTTACTTCGTTCACACAATCATGTACCCCCATTATATAATCTTGGGTCAAAAATTGGGGTATGACAGATGCTCCTATTTAAGTTTCTTCGTCCGGAGATTTGAAGATGAAATCTTTGATTTGACGAGTCGAAGAGACTTAAATACAAAGTACACCATTTTTGACCTAAGATGCCATGAATGCATGTGATGCAATTTATGAATGCAGGACGACAAGGATGATTTGACTCGAATGGGAAAGAAAGAAAAAGGATACCCAAATTCGTTGGAGAAAGGGATCTGACTCCGCTCGGGGAATGTAGTTTCACTGGGGAAAATTATTGTCTACTATCGTATTGATAGCTTAACAGAGACGATTGATACTTTTACCTAACTATCGATGAGATAGCTCTAACAAAGGTAAGAATGAGTGAAAAAACATCGTCTAACTATCGATGAAATGATAGCTTAACAAAGACAAATGATACTTTTACCTAACTATCGATGAGATAGCTTAACAAAGGTAAGAATGAGAGAAATAGCATCGTCTAACTACCGATGAAATGATAGCTTAACAAAGACAAATGATACTTTTACCTAACTATCGATGAGATAGCTTAACAAAGGTAAGAATGAGAGAAAAACCATCGTCTAACTACCGTTGAAATGATAGCTTAATAAAGACGATTGATAACTTTTACCTAACTATTGTTGAGATAGCTTAACAAAGGTAAGAATGAGAGAAAAACATCGTCTAACTACTGTTGAAATGATAGCTTAACAAAGACGATTGATAACTTTTACCTAACTATTGTTGAGATAGCTTAACAAAGGTAAGAATGAGAGAAAAACATCGTCTAACTATTGATGAAATGATAGCTTAATAAAGACGATTGATAACTTTTACCTAACTATCGATGAGATAGCTTAACAAGGGTAAGAATGAGTGAAAAAATATCGTCTAACTACCGATGAAATGATAGCTTAACAAAGACGATTGACAAGTTTTACCTAACTATCACATGAAGATAGTTTAACAAAGGTAAATTTAGAGAAGACAACTTGGTCAGTTACACTAGGGATGACACTTTGATGATAAGAAGGTAAATAGAAGATGTTCATTTGTAGAAAATTGCGGCTCGACACAATAATAAGTTAAGACCGAACCGAAGAGGCACGACCGAAACGAGATTCTGGACGACTGATGCAATTATGTGTGAATTGATGTTGTGCATATGTTGTGTACGCATGAACGTATGAATATGTGAAAATAATGGTGAATGCATGATTGTATGAATGTATGGATGTGTGAATATGCGAATGTGCAACTGCTTGACTGCATAGACTTTATGTGACAGGTGACTCGATGAAACGAGACAAGACAGGTAAGATGGGAGGTGGACTAACATCGCAGTACAAACACTCGACAAACTTCCTTGGAGATGATACTATTGTGAACAAATCGAGCCGTTGACGGTTTAAGAACCTGGCACAAGGTAGCAATTGATGCCTCCTGGGGGTAAGCCCATTGTTGATAAAAAGTTTGGAAGAAAGTCGCCATTTGTAAACCGGCAGAGAGTATTCTTCCATTGGTATGCTTCAGCAGTCGTTTTTTTTTGTTTTTTTTTTTTTAAAAAAAAAGATCCCTAACTTTTGCCTGGACCGTCCTTTCAGATGTTCAGTCCACCGGGATTACATTCCTTTTTTGTGCCCCTAACTTTTGCCTGGACTGCCCTTTCGGGTTTTTCAGTCCACCGGGACGCTCTCTATTGCTTAAGTCGCCTTTTCAGGTTTTCAACTTAGCGAGCTTTGATTTTTTTTATTTTTTTATTTTTTTATTTTTTTTTACTGTGACAGCATTTTGTTCAAGGCAGAGGTCCTTTCCATAGTGCTTAGCCATGTTTCTCTTTCGAAATGTAACCGTTTTCGAGGCGGATGTTGATGTATGCTTCATCTACTCATGAGTTCAAAGAGAGTGCGTTTGTTGTTCACACTTTTCAAAAGATGTAAAAAAAAGTTTTTGTATTTTTTTTGAAAATTTTTGCTTTAAGTATTGCCATAAAAAGTAGAAGAAATTTTGCAAATAGAATAAATGAGAGTTCCAAACAAATAGGCATAGGCTCAAATTTGATGAATTGAGTGGTGACCTACCAATGGCATGGCTCCACAGATCTTTGAAAAATTTGGAAAATGGTAAATGTATGGGATGGTACATTGAAAACAATAACCGCTATTCTCCCTAACAACTTTGAATGCCCCTGTTCCGAGTCTTTGATCTGCAGATGCTTCAAATCGAAGGTATTTTGATAGCTGGATGCCCCAAGTGGATTATGTCTGACCGGATGCAGTTACTTTGTCTTTTGATCCTTAACTTTTGCATAGATCGCCCTTTCGGGTTTTCAATCTATCAGGATAATTATTTTTGTTCATGTCTCTAATTTTTTCCTGGACCGCCCTTTCGGGTTGTCAGTCCACCGAGACGCTCATTTTTGCCTAAGGCGCCTTTTTAGGTTTGCGACTTATCAAGCTTTTATTTTTGACAGAGTATTTCTTGACTGCAACGACATTCATAGGAAGTGCAAGTTTGTCACCATTCATAGTTGTAAAAGTCATTGCACATGAGCCTTCATAGTTAGGCGTCCACTTGCCCCTAGAGTTTGGTTGGAAAGGAAGTACCTTTTTGAGCACAAAGTCTCTTTCTTGAATTTCAACGGGGACGAACCTTCTTGTTGGAAGTTTGTTTCAACCTCTTTTGACATGGTTGTACAAGGTCGTCATGCATTTTAAGTTCAATCAAGCTTGGACTTTGGCAGAACTCCTATTGTCAGGACTTCGACCTCCACAGGAAGCACAATTTTCATGTTATAAACTTGAGGGAAGGAGGGGGGCTGCCCCTGTTGAAATGTGTACTAAAGCACGATATCAGAGCAAAGCGAATGGTAGCACCTCGAGCTAGTATTTGTAAGCGATTACCCTCTTCTGGACTATCTTCATGATTTTTGTTTGTAGCTTTGATGGCTATGATGCCCCAGTATGCGATAGATCTCATCGGGAGCCTCTTCACTTTCTTCTTCTTCAGCTTCAGATACAAGGAACTCAAAGTTGGAAGAGAGTGCATGGTAAATGTGTTCAACGGGTTTATTAATGCATGATTTATTGTTGATTTTTGACAAGTATGTACAAGTTATGATTATGCAGATATTTGAGAATGATTAAAGAAATTTTTTTTTGGGTTTTTTGTATTACCATTTTTCCAAGAAAAAGCACAAAATGAAAACAAAGTCGGGATCAAAACGACCTTTTTATTAATAATGACAATTCTTAAAGCAAAAAAGCCCTTCACCAGTTCACTTTCATCTCGGGCGGGACGAAAGGATGTTTTTTTTTTAAAAGACAGTAAACAAACAAACATATTACTATAAACAAGTTGAGTAGAAGAAGACATAAACATTGACCCAATTGCGGCTAATCCCCTTTTTATGTTGAAACATTTAGATACCATGACCCAGTAGTAGATTGACTTGCACATTTGGAGTCAAGTTTTAGAAAGTTAGGCGGTTGGTCCGAATCAAATCTTGGACTGCATTCTTCATTGCCTTGCAGTGTTCAATATCATGGCCAGGTGCCCTTTGATGGAAGGCACAGGAGAGGTTAGCTTGATACCATACTGGCAACTCGTTAGGAACCGGAGGAGGCGTTCTGGTCTCGACAAGGTTCTTCTCGAGCAAAATGGGAAGTAGCTTCGCATATGTCATTGGGATTGGGTCAAACTGCATCTTTGGAACCTGTTGTTGAGGTTGTTGTTGATGTTGGCGTCCGGGCCCTTGCTAGAACTGCAGCTGATTTTTGCGAAGCTACCAGTGAAGCTACCAGGGTACTCAGTCTCTTTAACTCGGCCTGGAGTTTTGTCACCTCTTTACGAATGCTCGTGGATTTCTTGTTCAAACTGATATGTTCTTTCTTTTTGTTTGCACGAGTGTTGTAGGTGCGAGTTGGCTTTGGACGAGGACAGTCAGGACACTTAAGATGGATTGACCTTTAGTAGGAAAGACACAGAGTAAGACTCAGACTTGAAATTATGAATGAAAAATGATGCATGCTATGCTTATGCAAAAATAAACACTCTTTTTTTTTTGAAGGACTTGTCAAAGTAATTGTAAACTTGATAAGGAACATTGTTTTATTTGAAAATTGTGAAGATGTTGCTATTGGTTCCCTTTTCAAAAAGTAAGAACGAAACCAAGGAAAAAAGTTCTTAACAAAAGCTAAAGCTTAGTTAAGATTTTTGAAGTTGTATTTCTTGGTGTTCCTTCTTATAAGGACCATATCCGTGATGTTTACAAAAACTTGTACAAATCCTTCAATTTTTGATGGAAAAAGTTGTTTATGAATGAATGCATGTATGCATGGTGATGCTAAAGTACATAGAATACATGGTGAGGTTAAGTCCACAATGTTGGAGTCAAAGGTAACAACGCCATTTGGTAATGACTATGGTTTCAAATGTACCTGTATCACGGGTTCTACCAAGTTCCCAAATTACAACTTCCCTTATGAATATATCGGTGTATAGGACCGCTCCTAGTCCAATAACATCCATAAGTAAGTCTAGTTTGAGTGTAGTATCGCGTGTCAACCAAAGTCAAGACTGCTCTTAGTTTAGCCACCGCACTACGTCCTAAAAGGCCAAGATGGGTTAAGGGTGATCTAAAGGTCCTCAACGTTTAGCGGACTTCAAAAATAATAACGCCAATCACGACTGCTCATGACGACATTCCCCTTGTAGCAAACTCCATAGCCAAGTTGTGTGCATTTGATGGTGGAATCACCTTGTAGCATTAAGAGTAACAATTAGATCTTATGAACACCTCCTTCTTCTCCAAGTCAACCGAAGCTTTAGCAGTTGCCATAGATGATCTTCTTAAAATAAGCGGGCACTCTTGCTCTCCTTTATCTTGTACAACAATAAAATCAATTTTGAATTGAAATACATTAATGTCAATCATCATATTTCTCACCATACCCACATGTTTTGTTTCACTGCCATCTACAAGACCGACATTCATAAAACAAGGTCTTAATGTTAATCCTCCGATCCGGTTGAAAGTGGATAACGACATCAGATTGCCACCTGCTCCCAGATCACAAAAAGCTTCTCCTACAAAAACGTCCCCTATAGTAACATGGACATTACAACATCCAGGATCACCTTCCTGCCGTGGTACCTGAAAATAATGAATATCACAACAATTTTGGGTTAGAGAAATAAACTCTTCATTAGAGGGATTTTCTTTTAGTTTCAGCATCTCCTGCAAAAATGACTCTTTCCAACCATTTCTTTGATGAACATATTTACTTTAAACTTTTCTAAAGCTTTGATGAGCTCTTAAAAATTTTCATTTTCTTGATGCTCGCCAACTTCTATTCCCACGTCAAGAGTCTTTCCTTCTTTAAAGTCATGTTGTGTATCATCCTCAACTATTGTTTCTGATACTTCAACATTCCCCTTGTTTTCCATATTCCTTCTATTTTTGTTTTTCCTCGAAGGCTTCTTTCCTATTGATAGACGAAATTGGCAAGTGCACCAAATCGTAACAAGTAATAAAACAAAAAATATAAAAGTACAAAAGAGAAATTTTGAACGGTGTATTCATTTTCTTAACTAACTCTTCTTGACATACTCATGTGCCCATTTTTCCGCTCATTTTATTGTAATAACGTTTGAAAATTATGAACAATGTTCTTTTATGAAATTTTGATTTTGATTAAAAATAATATATATATATATATATATATATATATATATATATATATATATATATATATATATATGTGTGTGTGTGTGTGTGTGTGTTTTTCCTTTCAAATTATAACAAATAACAAATCAAACTTTCCATGATTATCTATTGCAATGGCACCAACAATATAACAAAAAAATATATATAATATAAATTTTTATTTTTTTAATGACATCAACAACAATCTTTATTATAGAAAAAATTGTTTAAGGGTATAATTGAGATATACTCATCTAATTCATTACACTTTTTAAAGGATAAATGAAATAAATTGGACATACTCATATCGTGTTTGTTACATTTTTATTTGAATCTACTTTTATTTATTATATGTGCTATTTGTATTGCAAGTTGACGGTAATTTTGAAAAGAGGGAAAGTCAACCCAAAGGAACAAAAACATGTCAGTATAGATGACGTGGAGCAAAAATGAAAAAAGTAAAAAAGAATACTCCATCCGATCTTGAATATAAGTAGGGATAACAATTGGACTCAGGTCCGATCGGTACCCGCAAAAAATACCCATAATGGGTAGGGTAAAACCCCGCTTTCATGGATCCAGGTTTGGATCCGGGTATTATCCATAAATTTAAATGGGTATGGGTATGGGTAAGGGTACTATACTGCCAAGCCCCGCAACCCGTATATACATATTTATATAATATGATAAATAATTTATTTATTTTTGTTGTATAATTAATTAATTTATTTAGCTATTTAAGCCTAAGCCTAACCTAAAAGCTACGCGATCCCTCCTGCTGGTATACAATTGTTGAAGGATATTTTAGATATTTTTTATTTTATTAAATACTACGATTCATACTATTTTATGAGGTGATTTGAAATTTTTTGAACTATAATTTTAATTCAATTGTGATATTTTTATTATCTTTTCATAGTTAAAGTGCGGGTATAGGTATTAAGGTGCCCATATAATATAAGGAAGGGAACTAAAGTTGTTGCTGACGAGAGCACGGATATTTTTTTACAAACGTGGGTATAAGGAAGGGTACAGTAGTACCTTACCCCCATAGGGTACCCATTGTCATCCCATATAAAATTGATGATCTTGAATATAACCAAATGTCAACTACTTCTATCATATTTAATGTTATTATTCCTAAATTACCCTTCAATTACTGTGATTTCATTTTTTTTAATGTAACAAGTTCCCATAAAAGGTAATTTTTTTTTTTTTTTTTTTTTTTTGGTCAGGTAGCTTAGTGGCTAGAATTCACCTTATAAGGTGAATAAGTGGGGTGTCCGGGGTTCGAACTCCAGCCCCTGCATATAATAATGCATTGTCCTACCAATTGAGCTATGCTCATGGGACCCATAAAAGGTAATTTAAAAGTTACAATTGTATTTTTTATAACTTTGAAAAAAATAAACGACACCAACTAATTTTTTTTAGTGATGTGATTTTTTTTTGGTGCTTAAATAAAAGATTTTGGAAAGATGATTAAATTGAAGGAAGGGTATTTATTTATTTATTTAAATTAAACCCACACACAAAACAGAAAACTCAACCACTTCCATTCAAACCCTCTCGCTTTGGTTTTAGGGTTTATTGTTAGTGAGCAAATAGCAATGGCAGCAGCTGGGCAACTGAACGTGATTGATTCACCTTCGCGTGGTTCCCGTAGCGTCGATTGCTTCGAGAAACTCGAACAAATCGGTGAAGGAACCTATGGGTACTTACTTTTTCTCTCAATTTCACTTTCACCTTTTTCTTCAATTCTTATAATTCAACTAATTTTTAACGTTCTTATACATTATACCATGTTTATTATACTTGCAGTCAAGTTTACATGGCGAAAGAGATCGAAACCGGTGAAATTGTTGCTCTCAAGAAAATACGTATGGATAATGAAAGAGAAGGGGTATGAATATGAATTATGTATTTTCAAACATTTCATTCCTATGTGCAATTCTGTGTAATTAGCTAAATATACTGTAAATTATGCTTGTCATTGTAGTTTCCTATTACTGCGATACGCGAAATCAAAATTCTAAAGAAACTACATCATGAAAATGTAATTAAGTTGAAGGAAATCGTTACGTCTCCAGGCCCTGAGAAAGATGATCAAGGAAGGCCAGGCTAGTTATTCGTTTTCATTGAATTAATCAATTGCTGCTTTTTTGTATCGTATTGTTTCTTGATTTGTTCGTCTTGTTTTTGTTTTGGGATTATGCAGATGGAAACAAATATAAAGGGGGCATATATATGGTCTTCGATTATATGGATCATGATTTAACAGGTCTTGCGGACCGACCTGGCATGAGATTTACTGTCCCCCAGATTAAAGTATGACAGTTGAAGTGTAAATTCATATACTAATTATTGTTATTTGTGAACTGCTAGTGTTAGTCTCTGATACACTTGTGGTTAAACACTCGCTCGTATGTTAACCAACAAAAAATATCCTCACATCTCCATGTTGTATAATGCGTGAAACTTAAAAGCCAAAATCATCCCTATTTTATGTTTTTTTCAGAACAAATCCATTATATGTTGAATCTCGTTACATTATACCAGTTTTGTGAAACTAGTTTTCTCAGTTTTCCATGGTGAGGCTAGTAATTTGATCCTTTTGTTGAGCTCTCCGTGTTGTTAATCTTTGGTAGTTTTACTAGCTATTTCAAAGTCATAATTTGTTGTAACTGTCAGATTTAAGGGAGTTATTGATTTGGATAAATTCTTATTTTTGATGATGGGTTAGACCCGAAAAGCACAGCAAGGTTGTGGCCGTGTGAGGTGGTGGTTACCTGTGTTGTGGGACAACTGGAGTTTGATCGGAGGTGTGGGATATTGGTGGGTGAGTGTGAGGATGAGGGAGCGGTTTGTGTTTTGAGAGAGAGAGAGGTTGATTTTTTTGTTACGGTGGAGAGAGAGAGAGAGATTTAACAGGAAGAGAGAGGTTATCTATTATAAAGAGAGAGGACTCTGTCCTTTTTTCCCATGAAAAATAAAAATAAAATAGTGAGCCTGTTGCCTTGTTTTAGAGTTGAAAAGTATGCTGATATGACAACAGTATATGAGCGAGTGTATGAGAGACTGATGCTAGCAGTTCTCTTGTTATTTTATTGATGCCTGAGTTTTTTTGTTTGTTGCTTAGTGTTACATGAGGCAGCTTTTGACAGGACTGCACTATTGTCATGTCAATCAAGTTCTACACCGTGATATTAAAGGTTCTCTTTTGTGAAATCCATCCAAAGTGTTACATGTCTAGATTTTGATCTAGATCATACCAAATCTATTACTGACATGTGATGTATATTGTTTCTCTGCAGGCTCAAATCTTCTCATTGATAATGAAGGTAACCTGAAGCTGGCAGATTTTGGATTGGCAAGGTCATTTTCGAATGAGCACAATGCAAACCTTACAAATCGAGTCATCACATTATGGTACAGGTAATTGATCTTCATTTTATTATGTCATTGGGGTTGAGTAACTTCCGTTTGGGAGAGTGGTGTTATGAAATTGCCTAGGCACACATTGATATATTTCATTGTATATTTAGACCCCCTGAGTTACTACTGGGTACAACAAGGTATGGGCCAGCTGTAGACATGTGGTCCGTTGGGTGCATTTTTGCCGAGCTTCTTCACGGGAAACCCATCTTTCCTGGAAAAGATGAGGTTAGTGATACTTGCATATAATCCTAAAACAACCTGTGAAATTATGTATGTATTTAAATTTTATACTTAAAACCAACCTGTGAAATGATCTGTATATGGCTCACAGGGCTAGATATGTTAATAAAATGTTTGGCATGATTGCTTGATCTAACCTACTCAATTGTTTTTTTCGAAATTGAGTTATTTATTAGATTAATGAGTTGGACCCACATATGGTTTATGATATAACATTATGGCATAATTTGATCATGTAGCCGACCCCACTTAGTGGGATAAGACTTGGTTGTTGTTGTATGTTTTCACATTTATTAAGTATTTGTTTTTACAATGCAAGCCTTTCAGTGTATGTGAATGGTAATTGTCTTTAATTCAACTTCAGGGTAATGCTTGTTTTCTTTGTAACTATTGTAGCCAGAGCAATTAAATAAGATTTTTGAGCTGTGTGGAGCACCGGATGAGGTGAACTGGCCTGGAGTTCAAAAGACTCCTTGGTACAATCAGTTTAAGCCAACAAGACCGATGAAAAGGCGTCTGAGGGAAGTTTTCAGACAGTAAGCATCTGATTACAAGCATCATTCATTATTCATATATGCATTTTATACAGAAAGTAATGAAATGTTGTATTCTCTTTCATCATCTTTTAGTTTTAACTGATTATCTTAATGGGTTTTGTCTGTGACTTGAATTCTAGTTTTGATCGCCATGCATTGGAGTTGTTGGAGAAGATGCTCACACTTGATCCTGCTCAGGTACACATCACTTCATCACTTGTGGATCCTATCTATTAATTGCTAATAATTGTATAATTGTTATTTTAGTACGTGGTAAAGATGCATACAATTTATCTTACATTACTCAACCTGTTGGGCATCGGGTGGTATAGATAGGGAAACTGCTGATGCAGTTGGTTATTTTAATATACAGTTATTTAATATGCAGTTATTTGTATTGGTTAGGAGCAGTTACAAGCAATTTATTTACTAGTTATTATAAATAAGGCCATTTGGCCATAACTGTGGAGGATTATTATTGCATTTCGTAACCGTTTGGGTTAGGCAGGGAGAGTTTCATCTCTCCTCTGAGGAGCATTTGCTCTGGGATTACAGGGGTTAATCTTATGTAATAGTTCGATTTTCAATCAACAGTACTATTTTCTCGTCTCTTAATTCAGGTTTCTGTCACAACCTCTTTTAATTTGATTATGTTTATGAGAGAAACCAACTGATATAGAAGAAGGAAATAGGGGAAATCTTTGTTTACAGAATGATATGGCAGAACTTCTAGGGTCTGCACGTCCCTAATCCCAAAATGGCCCCTCTATCTCAATCACCCCCACTATTTATAGGATACACTCTCATTCTCCTAGTTAATTAATTCCTATTCTAAGTGCAACTGCAGTTGTGTAATAAAAACTGGCTATTAACTAACAATGCACATTATTATTGCTATCCTATAATTAAGGGCTTGTATCTAACAATACTCCCTCCCACCCCCACCTCAAAAAAAAACTATCGCCCTGTCCTCAAGTTGATTATTAGAGAATAAAATTGAAAGCAATTACAGAGCTACTTTACTGGCATAGGCATTAAAACAGAAGAGTTTGCACAATCTTGCATCCCAATTACAAAGCTTTTATGATAAATAATTAACTTCTTCATCTGCATCATATAATTTGTTTGCCATTTTTATTTATTAATAGAGAATTTCTGCCAAGGACGCACTTGATGCTGAGTACTTCTGGACTGATCCATTACCATGCGATCCCAAGAGGTCTGGGCCTCCCATGCACTTGAGTTTTTCATTTTCAAAATACAAAAATTTTCTTAACATGTGATAAATGCCCATTATTTCCTTCCTCCGACGTTTATTATTTCCTTCTACAATGTTTTTTCAACTCATTACTACTATCTTGTTTTTGTTAGTTTACCCAAGTATGAGTCATCACATGAGTTTCAGACCAAGAAAAAGCGTCAGCAGCAAAGGCAAAATGAAGAAAATGCCAAGCGTCTTAAAATGCAGCATCCGCAGCAGCATACTCGTCTTCCCCCGATTCAGCAGGGTGGACATCATGCCCAAATGCGGCAAGGTCCTAGCCACCCTAGTCATGGATCTCAACCAGCAGTCGCTGCAGGACCTAGCCATCATTATGGTAAGCCTCGTCCCTCTGGTGGGCCAGGAAGATATCCTCCTGGTGGGAACCCTAGTGGGGGTTACAATCATCCAAATCGTGGAGGTCAAGGAGGGGGTGCTGGTTATGGTAGTGGGACATATCCTCCTCAAGGGCGGGGGGCACCTTATGGGTCTGGTGCTATGCCTGCAGGACCCGGTGGTGGTCCTCGCGGTGGAGGTGGCAGTGGCTATGGGGTTGGAGGTCCAAATTATCCTCAAGGTGGTCCTCCACATGGTGGATCGGCTGCTGGTCGTGGGTCAAACATGATGGGTGGGAATCGCAACCAACAATATGGTTGGCAGCAGTAGAGCATTTTCATATCTCAATGATTGATATTGTTGTGATTTGGTGATAATCTGAGATGATTCTTGATAAGGAGTTGTAATAGGATGAGAGATGATAGATTGAGAGTATTTGGGAAAGAAGGCTTTTGTGTTTATATAACAGTATGATCATTACTTAATCTATCTGGAATTCTTTGTGAAGCTCCTAAAATATTTGATCCCTTTAGTTTTGAGACTTAGATCTGCAGCTTGTTTGAATGAAATCAATCTGCAGATTGTTATTGTAGTTGTATACACCACGCTACTGAATTTTGTATTCTTTAAATGCAGACTACGAATCGCTGTAACTAGCTGTTTCAATTGTAATACGAAGATAAAAAATATCAACTTACTTAGGCCTACTCGGAAACCAAGGCTTTTGTGTCTGAATTGCCTGAGGAAGCACACTACAACACACATGCACACACACAGACTGTGAGACACCCAGTCTTTCGAGTACATTCCTGTTATTTTTAACATCGTTGGTGTATAGATTTGAAGTCTGTATATAACTCAGATAAGCAAGTGAATTTTCTTTCTTAAATAGAAGTAACCTTTCAAATGTTGGAACCTAGAAATTATGTGTTCTAAACTTGTTGCTTTTAAAAAAGCCCAGGGGTTCTGAACTAGTTTTGTGCGATATCTCCATGTTGCCTGTTTCAATTAATTGTTTTTTCTATTCTAGTAATGTTGAACACTAATCAATAATATACTAAGATATCTAAATACATGCAATATTTTTACTATGTCCACTGTTAACTTATTTTGACCGTATTTTTTAACTAATATATAAATACAAACGTTAACAAGTGTTCAATCGGTCTTAATGAATATATTCAAAATATAATTTTTTTTATTTTTTTTTTATTATAGATAATTAAGATATTAATGGTTAGATTTGTGTCTTGACATGTGTGAACGAAGGGAGTAACCTAGGGCCAGCCCGCATTGTGACGGGTTGACGAGAGGGGTTATGTTCCTAGTCTTCCTGTTGTTCAGTCGTGGTTGGGTGTTCATGGTAAAAGTTTAGTTGGTTTTTCTGGTGTTTTAGTTTTCTTTTTCGCCCTTATTTTTCTGCGGGAGAGTTTCTTTGTTTTTGTTATTGCTTGACCCGGGTACTTCTTATACTCAAACTTTTATATGTCTGGACTCTTCTAGGAGATTTTTCCTTTATATATATATAATATATATTTGTCATTAAAAAAAAAATCATGGCTGTCAGCATCCTTCCGGTCATGTTCGTGTTCTATTCATATGGAAAAGTTTACCAGATTTTGAAGCATCTTGGGAGTCCTATGAATCCATTAATCAACGGTTTCCTCAATTTCAACTTGAGGACAAGATGATGATCAAGCCAAGTACACAACTGTAGATAGTCCTGACACAATATTTTTAGGTTTTTTTTTTAGGAGATCCTGACACAACTTATATAAGCACATATACTTTTGTAATATTTGGAACCCATGTTTGGTAATAAAAGGAAGAAATAAACTCACTAAACTTGTATACTATTTCAAAATTTGTATATATAACAACAGTGCATATTTTAAAAGCACAAAAGAATCAAACAATTTCAGAAGAACCTATAGCTGCTATGCTAACACAAAGTAATAATACTTACAAAATGAACAACCCACACAAATGGTAATCATTCTCTCTAGAACAGAAATGAAAGAACAAAGCATTAATTATTGGGATAATAACAACACACTATTCTGTTGCTCTTTTTCCTAGAGGGATGCAGAAGCATTGTACAAAAAGTGGAAACAAAACAAGACAAGCTGCTTATGAAGCACTGACATAGACACCAGAAACGACACTGAAATATGTTAATGTAACCATATGTGTCGTGTCGGTGTCATGTTGGTATCAGACACTGGATACGAATTCAATGTGAAGTGCCGGTACATAAAGCAGCTCATACTTGTTTGTAATCCTTCCATTTTACCTAAGGGAATGAGAAGAATGTTTGGTTGCAGGACTCTCATTTCCATATTTTGGTGTCCTTTGTAATGCATTTGATGATTGAAGTCCTTCCAATGTTGCAAGAACATCTACCATAGGTGGTCTAAATTTAGGATCTGAGTTTAAGCATTGTAATGCCAGTGCAGATGCAGCTTGTGCACCTTTCTTTGAGTATTGACCACCTAATCTCGTGTCCATGATTCTCAAAACTCTTCTGCTATCGCTCAAGAAAGGCATTGCCCAATCAACAAGAGTTTCTTCAGAAAATCCAGGTCTCGCGTCTTCTACTGCTCGCTTTCCTGTTAGTAACTCTAACAAGACAACGCCAAAGCTGTATACATCACTCCTCGGTGTCAAATGACCTGTTTAATTGAAACCAACCAAATTTAGGATACAATGACACCACTGAGTAATTGTTCCTGTTAGTTTTCGTTTTAAGATTATTTACACATAGAAAAACCATTAGATTTTGTCACTTTTGATAAATAATAGGAACCTAAACTTTCTACAAAAAAAGACAGTTAAAAAAGAACGGAGAGCATAGTATATTACAAATGCTTAGATAGTGATAAATATTGAATTATAAATTTAGATCTTAACATTTGATCAAGAGAAAGGTTGTGATATACCTGTTGCAACATACTCTGGAGCAGCATAACCTTGAGTTCCGATGATTCTTGTTGAAACGTGAGTATTATCCCCAGTAGGACCATCTCTTGCCAACCCGAAATCCGAAAGCCTTGCATTGAAATCCTACATAAAAATTGGACAGCTCTTTCAGAATGGAAACTTTCAGTGGTCACTACATTTTCTATAAACCAAACTTTCAATCTGACATACTGAATCAAGTAGGATGTTGGAGGCCTTTAAATCACGAAAGATAACATTTGCAGTCAATGAATGTAAGAATGCTAATCCTTTTGCAACACCAACAGCAATATTGACACGGGTTGCCCAGGCAATAGGCTGAACGTTTTCTGCAAAAATCGAAAACAAAATATAAGGTATTATTATTAATAAATTCCGATTTATCACCGAGTTCTAAACAAAGTGTTGCACTCAAGGTTTGGACAAACGGCTCGCAGGAGCAACATCAATGTGTTTGAGTTTCCCCAAACGAAATACAATAGATACTGAGGAGGCTCGCCAACCATATTTGACTACGATTCTCCGTCATATCAGACATCATGACTCGATTACGATTAATATAGTGTGAAATGTACTTACTTCTGAATAAATGATTTTCCAAACTTCCTTTTTGCATGAACTCATAAACTAGAAGCCTGTTTTTTCCTTGCAAGCAGTAACCAATGAGTTTCACCAGATTTTCATGGTGAAGCTGACCTAGATAATTTACTTCTGCCTGCCAATAAAAAGGATAAAAAAAAAAAAACCAGTCAGTAAAATTATTGGCTCGCTACGCTTAATTCAGGCGTTCCTATTTCCATTTTCGCCGTTAAAATAAACATTTGAGAGTAGAGAAGACATTATAAAAGTTTTGAAAATGCATTTCAAAAAAATATAGATTCTGAAAAAAAAATGTCAAAACATTGTTTTTTCTTTTTCTGAAAAATGCATTTTCTCTACTAAGCTTCCATTTTCTTTCAATTGCAATTAAAAAGAAAAATCATAACTAAATCGCATTCTAGCTACCGACGTATATAGTAAAAATTGAAAATGTTTTTAGAAAGAAGTACGAGTCTTGTTACACATACAAGCCATTCCTTGTGGCCTTGAAAGCTTTCTTGCTTGAGATTCTTGATGGCCACTACAATTCCACTCCCTGGTTTTGTCGGAGCATATGTGTTCTCATCAATCCATCCCTTGAAGATACGCCCGAACCCTCCCTCTCCAATTAAATATTCTCGCCGGAAATTCTTAGTAGCCTCCTTCAGATCATTCAAGCTGAAGGACTTAAGTTTGTTGGAGATTGAAGTTTCCACATTTTCTTGTGAATTTTGGAAAGAAACTCTTTGTTCAGATGAATTTGAATACCGCTTTTCTTGTGAACTTCGGGAAGAAGCTCTTTGTTCAGATGAATTTGAATACCGCTTTTCTTGTGAACTTTCGGAAGAAGTTCTTTGTTCAGATGAATTTGAATACCGCTTTGCGGTGCTCGTGCTTTGAGGCTTCTTACTTCCTATGAGTAAATAAGCGGAAAGTTATTATGAAAACAATCATGAGATTAAATGTATAAAATCTAGAGCATAGAACTACTTACATGCAAGTTGTTGAAGTCAACTAATATAAAACTTTAAATCTAAAATCAGTAACATAGTTCTGAATTGTAGTCGCAAATTACGATTACACTCGGAACCTTGATATTACAGTAAACAATGCGGGCTAATGCGGCTGATGCAGCCGTAATTGAGACGTTGTTGAACAGATCAACCTTTAAAACAATTATTATTGCAGCCGCATTTGCGGTTGTAGACTGCAATTTAGAACCATTCTTGCTCATAAAAGAAGAGGTTTTCGGCGAGTATTGGAAGGGTTCTAAACTCTAGTGCTTCTAATTTGTAGTTGACTTAGATTTTATTAAGATCTATAGTTGAATATTTGAAGGATAGAAACACAATACACTAATTTGCCTAAGGATCAAAATTTCTTGGCTTCACCTAAACATGCATCAAGCAATTATTATTCAACATTCTTTGCAACCTAAATGCAAAACAGCCTCAAAATCTTCTATTTTAACACCAAGGATTATATGTATAGAGAAGAACAAATAAATAAAACAAACTATAATCTCAGTTTTAAAACATATAAACAACAATTATATATAAGCTTTAGTAACAAATTAGGAGAAAGGTCAAAGTATTATTACACATAACAAACAAAAAGTTGAAATTATAGTGGCATGAAAGAAGAGAAAGATTAATGAAATGACAAGAAACTAACCAGAAATGTTTGATGAAGAGACATGAGCAACAGGTTTTGTACAAGAACTTCCCATATGATAAAATGTTGTTTTTTATTATGTTAGAACAAACAAACAAAACTCATGCATTAGAGGAAGGAAAAGGGTGTGAAGAAAAAGTCTAACAAGTTGAAAGTTTTTATCTGATTTTTTGGGCAACAAGAAAATGTACACGGCGTAGTTATGATTAGCTGAATAAGCAAGCAACGTGGTCAACATTATGATCAACCTCAAAGAGAAACAATAAAGGATTAAATATCATTTTATTTAAGACTTTTAAAATTAGTCTGGGTCCAGTCAACAAATGTCCTGAGGACATTGTTTAAAGAAACTAAATAAAAAAATTTGTCTTAAAAATACAAGCCAAACATGTTATAATTACACAATTTTTAATGTAAAAGTTACTATATTATTTATTTATTTATTATTTTTCTGAAGGAAGTTACCACATTATTTAGATGCTTAAACAATGATGTTCCATAGACATTTGTTAGCTTTTTCGTTGAGGAATAAAATTACTAACTTTTTCTGGTAAATATTTTCTAAAATAGAAACTATAATTAAAAAATAATAAAATCTAAACTTAAAATATCATAATGTTTTATTTATTTATTATAGATCCATTGAAAGAAAGGGTAGTGTCAATTTAAGGAAGGGTTAGATTTTGACTACAAAAACAAGTGTGAAGTGCAAAATAGGAAAAAGAGAAATAAATTGATTTTGGACTTTGGACTTTTGGTCTTATATATTGATGAATTAGTTGAGATAAGGAACATATTTTTGGCTTTACATGTAAAAAACAAAGAGGGTGACACCAATAATGAAATAAACAATAAACTAGTTGCAAGCGGCGGCTTATCTGTATTTATTACTGTTTCCTCTCACTTTCTTCAATATTCAACAACGCCTTCTGTTGACCGAATCTTATATCTTTATCATTCAATATTTAAGCTTAACTACAATTTTACTCCAACATTTTAACTCATTCACGGAATTTATTTCCTTCTTTTAAAATCACATAGTTTTGGTCCTTTTTCATCATTTTCAATTAAAAAATAAAAACTCCTGTAAACTTTAATTTAAATATTATATATCATCAATTTTTAGTTAAAAAAAAATCTGAAAGTGAGACCAAAACTGGATGATTTTAAATGTAAGTGCCAATTCTATGATAAAGTGAAAATATAGATCCAAAATGTAATTAAGTCTAAAATCTAATATGAAAATCTAGCACGTTAGCTTTCAAATGTTTTATACGATATTTTAACACTAGACACAAAACGAGCGGATGTCTAGCTTAATGTTTAAACATCGTGCTAACAATAACAAAGATAATAAGGTAAAAGTAAATGACATAAAGTAAAAGGCACATGAGGTTTGTTAACCCAGTTCGGTGACAAACACACCTACTTTGTGGGCTACCAAGCCAGGAAGGAAATCCACCAATGTAGTCTTTGTTATAAAGTTTTCATCAAATTCCAAATTTACAACGTACAATCTAGAACCTACCCGTACTGACCTCAACCTAAGAACTCCTAGATCTGAGATCCCATCTCACTTCCACTCAATCACACACCGTATGATTCTATGATTACAAATACGATTTTGAAGTTACCTTCAAACACAAACTAACTCAGTGCTTCAAAGCTTAGGAGTAGTATACAATCTTACAACTCAATAAAACACAATCATTATCGTGTATCAATGTGACACAAGAAAGGCTCACAATAAACAATGACTCAAAACCCTAAAAGCTCTAATATCAAATGAAGGCTTGAATGATGAATTAGGTTTTGCGTCCTTGTATAAATACTCTGAAGCAGTATGGGCTGAATAGGCTTGTTGGGCTTTAGAAACACTGCAGATTCAAGAGCTGATCCGCTTCACAAAAATCAGGAACAAACATGTTGTCTCCTAAAATGTCGGAACATTTTTAGAAACAACTAATGCACATCCAAAGTTTCCTAAAATATTGTCACTACTTTAGGAAATAATCACGGGACAAAAAAGTACGCGTCTTGGCCAACAAGTAAATAGGCGTGGATTCCTTAAATAGATAAAGCGCGCATAAATCATGGCATATAAACAGGGCACACTGAACCGTACCAACATATCCAACATCTTGCATGAATATTTGTTTTAGCAATAATAAAACCAATATACAAATATCCAACATAATATATATCTATCTAACTATAATTAATAAATAAAAAGTCATTGCCACCAAAAACATGCAAATGCTCCATTCTCATTAAATGGCACACATAAATAAAGCTGACTTAACTAAAATCGCTCAGTTTTAGTCTCATTAAAAGTTGGGCTAAACTTGAGCAACAAAAACATATAAATACTCCATTTTCATCACTCAAAGAGAGATGATTTTCAAATCAAAGTCAAATTTTGTTAAATTTGTAGCCCAACTTACTCCTATTGTGCTCACCTATATATAGCTACCTCCACTCATTTCATAAACTATTGAACCAATTTGAAAAATCACTTTAAAGCTAGTCTTTTCTCTCTCATTTTCTACAAACCTCTTCAAATTAAACACTTTTCCGAACAAGGTGCTATAGGGAAATTATAAGCTTGGTTTCATTCAAAGATTTTAGTGGAGTATCAAGGATCTAAAATAAAAGAAGGTACTTTTCACCTCCAAAGTTAATTGTGGGGTTGTTTCCCGTACAATCAAGATTGAAGGGGTTAGTTCTTATTAGGGTTAGTTCTTATTTTTTTTAGATTAGAGACTAGAAATTAGGGTTAGTTCTTATTTTTTTTTTAGTTTAGGTTTATCTTTTAGGATTAGAATTAGTTTTAAATCTTTTTAGATTAGGTTGATTTTGATTTTCCTTGTTTTCAGCATAAATTAGATTTAGTTTCTTTTTTTATTTTATCTTACATAAAAAAAAACAAAAAGATTTAGTGTGGTATCTAGGTTAGATTTAGTTTAAATATACTCAGTTTTTTCAATACCCCAAAACTGCAAAAAACTTATTATTTTTTATTCCCTTTTGTGTTATTTAGTCTAATTCTCTATTGCAAGCTCTTCTTAAAACCATTGAGTTGTTTTATGTGTGGTGCAAATTCAAGTACCTTGCTATTTGACTACGTCATCGATAAAACCAAGATAGCTATTTGAAAAGCCATTCGAGAAGCAAGAGCTTCATCAATTGTTTTCTTTTCAAGTCCAAATGATTTCTAATCCGATGAAGAGATGGGAGACATGGAATACATTGATGAAGTTGTCCAATGGTGAAGGTGGGAAAATCACAAAAGGGAGGGTTGAATTGTATTGATTTTTTTAAAACTTTTTCTAAGTGTTTACATTGGTCATAGTCTGAAGCTCAAGTTTCGAATATGATGCAGAGTTGTGAATGTTGTGGTTATAAGATTAAAACACACACACACACACACACACACACACACACACATATATATATATATAAGAGGGGATATTTTGACTTCAAGAGTAAGTGTAATAACTTACTCCAAATCTTGACCTTTAATTCTAATTTTGATTAATGACTTAAATTAATTGATATAATAAGCTTTAATTTCATTTTATATTGTAGTCAACACTTATCACCACAAAATAACAAAACAATAAATGTCTCTTAATTGATTGATTTTTTTTTGTTCTTCTCCCATTGCTTTTTTTGGTTTCGCGCAAAAAGAATTTTTTAGGGTTAACAACAAAACTTAAGAAGAGCTAAAAGAAAGAAGATTAAAAGGGAAGGAGCTGCTGTACCAATTAGATGTTAAAGCGCTTTCTTGCACGGTGAGTTGAATGAAGAGGTTTTTGTTGATCAACCACAAGGTTATGTAAAGAAGGGTGACGAGTTGAAGATGTATAAATTGCGAATGAAGAATTTCAGCACATTCTGCGTGTGTTGAACACTAACGTTGATGGAAAGCAGAAGATCCAGTTCGCAATGACCTCAATCAAGGGTATTGGAAGAAGCTTTTAACAGCTGCTATGTTTATCAAGTGCCTAGTGAATATGATTCTCGAGATATGTATGCTTGCTATGTCTTTTATGATCCTTGTGTCAAGATAAAACCATATGTAATTTGTATTCTATCAAAATAAAAACTATCAAGAAAAAAAAAAATTAAGGTTGGGGAAAAAATAATACGAATTTTCTATTGATTGCTTTGTAATCTTGCCCGTGAGTAGGGACATTATTGTTTTGACACAAGAAGAATGAAATCAATTCAATATCTGTTATCATTTGAAAAATCATTGTTCTTCTGAATATTTGGGGATATTGTGCAGAAATATATTGGTAATATTACAAGCAAAAGGTGTCACTCAAACTCCTAGTCTTTTAATCCTTCTTAAGTTTTGCTGTTAACTCTCAAAAATTCTTTTTGCGTGAAACCAAAAAAAGCAGTGAGAGAAGAAAAAAAAATTCAATTAAAAAGATATTTATTGTTTTGTTATTTTGTGGTGATAAGTGTTGACTACAATATAAAATAGAATTAAAATCTATTATATCAATTAATCTAAGTCATTAATCAAAATTGAAATTAAATGTCAAGATTTGGAGTAAGTTATTACCATTACTCTTGGAGTCATCCCCCCGCTATATATATATATATATATATATATATATATAGAGAGAGAGAGAGAGAGAAAGAGAGTTAATACTATATCCTCTCACAAATCGAGAGTAATACATGAAAAAGACTTTAAATGCTCAAGCACACAATTGATTTTACACTTAATATACTATCAGAGGTGTACACAAATATAAATCAGAACACAGACTTAATATACTTCAGAGTCTGATTCCTTGAGAAGCTAATATTCTTCAAAATCTGGTTAAGAACTTAACCCCATCTTCAAAATTCAAATGCTTTTACGTGTGCTCAGAATCTCGTTCTTTAAGGATCAAAACATAATTTAATATTATGAATTTAGCATGTCCAATTGTTCTTTTATGAATTTGTTATTGTCATACCCCAATTTTTGACTTAAGATCCTACTTTCACACACTCTTTTGAGGAAAATATTTTTGCATGAAAAGCCATAATTTATCATGAAAATTGCATAATTATTTTTTGGAGAATTGTTGTTTACACTTTACATAAGGCTGTGCCACACGAGTATTTTACTCTTTTGCCCCCTCGGCAGTTAACTGCCGAGGAATTTGAAATCCGGCGGTAGTTAACTGCCGAGGAAAACTGATTATGCAACAGTGAGTTCTGCATAATTCTAAACATTTCCAAACCATTTTTTCGGCCAGTTTTTACCTGTAATTAAACCAGAGCATTTCCAAAGGCAAAATAATTCATACAAGATTGAAACTCGGACATAAACAAGATAAATACAATATCTTTTACAATTGTCCATAATTAAATTAAACAAACGTTTGAAATTCATGAAAACATTACAAAGTGTCTATAATTAAGTGTCCATAATTAAACAACTCATTACACGTCATTAAATTAAATCCCTACTTACATTCAACGCAATTGCATATAGAACGAACATACATATATAATATATTATTTTCCACCATATTCCGAAACATAAATCCGACGTCGCCGTCGTCGCGAATAAGCAAAGGCATATAGCTTGCCGTTTTCCATGCGTATTCATCTCTATCTTCTCCTAGGTCTATGCATGACATTTGACCAAACAAGTGACGTGTATATTGATTTTCACCAAGATGCTCAAAATAAGTGTTAAGTTGTGCCTTCAAATCGTCAAGAGAGTCCGTCGGCGTTATCATAACTTTAACCGTCTTTTTAAACGCAAAGTACCTAACACGCCCTTCAATTTGTGCAACCTTAGACATGTCTCACTTGAAAAAAGCTTTAAGAAAAGAATCATATATTAGAACAAAATTAAATGGAATGTAATAACGAATAAATCAAATGCATAAACATTAATAAGCTATAAATAAGTATTGCATTAGTTTCACCACATAAAAGTCATATTATCATATATATATATATATATATATATATATATATCAATATAAATTACATAATGTTGGTTATATATTGGCCACAAAAAATTGGCGTTACAATTTCGACCCCAAAATATACGTCGGTGTAATTTCTACAAAAAAAAGGACCAACACTGACAAAAAATCACTCATTAAAGACCAAGTGATTGGATAAGATCAAGTGACATAGAATCTTCCTCATCTTCCGCAATAACTTCAAATTGTTGCTTTGGTTTTTCGGGAGTGTCCAACAAAATAGGCGCCGCTTTGTTTGACTCCTTTTGTGGTTTCGACGGTTTGTTTCCACTTTCAATAGCCATGAGCTTTCAGAACAACTCATGTTGATCCAAATACTCATCTTCCCAAGTCACCGCATCTTCTTTCTTGTGATTGTGCCACTCCATAGATGATGGAGGTAGTGGACAACCATTCTTCAAATAAATAAGCATGAAATGATTCAGAATTTCCCCAAGGCACAAGATGGGAGTTTTTTTATTACCCGGCGGTGGTGGCCCTCTTAGTGGGCAAAAAGATTCTGAGTTTCCAACTTCAAGATTTATCAACACGACCACACACATTTTGTAATAATTAGCAACAATGTGTCCCATGTCCTGAAAAGTCAACCACTTATCAACAAGATGTGCACAAGTTTTTGTATTTGCGGGAGGATGTAAGCCGTTTAAAATGTAGTTATAACGATCCTCACCCGCAAATACTTCAACATAATCATCTCTATGATCTATCAACTCTTGAATAAGATGTGTACGGATCATGAGATGATCTTTTTCGGTCAAGCCCATGAACTCGGCTATAGCCCAGAATCCACAATGTCCATCGCCGATAACATCCACCACTTTTTCAATAAATGGAAGCATGAAGCGTGGCATATAATCAATAAGACTCATAACCGGGATAGCCT
Source organism: Medicago truncatula (assembly GCF_003473485.1). NCBI lineage: Eukaryota > Viridiplantae > Streptophyta > Magnoliopsida > Fabales > Fabaceae > Medicago > Medicago truncatula. The sequence continues at coordinate 15,355,586 of NC_053044.1, read as the reverse complement.
TAGGCTTTGGATACCGAGTAGGTGGTGGAAGTGGGGAAAATGATGTTTTACCAAGACGAGCACCTTTTTTCCTTTTATATGATGATGTTTTTGGTGATGGTGACGGTTGGCTATCCGGATTTTGGGAATGAACAACCTCCCATGAAGAAGGGATCCAACTAGTCGATGTAATTTTTCCTTTAGACCTCGCAATGTCGACTTTTTTCTTTGCTCCCTTGGTTGGTACTTTTCGTGGTGGTGGAGACCTCAAGGTGGTTTCAGGAAATGCCAACTGCCGTAAACCCTCTTTGACCTCAAGCTTCATTTGGAAAGGGAGTTTCTTTAGACGTTCTACAATAGCCTTCAACTCAACCTCGACACAAAAAGCAACTTCGTTACTTTCTTCGCCCATACATAACCTAAGCCAATGGTGGTATATCTCATCCAATAAAATTGGCTTCTCTTCAAGGAGCTTAGTAGCAATTTCGCATGCACATGGTAGCCCGTAAGATGTCCTTTGAACACAACCACAAATTTCATTGTCCATGCACAATGTTTCCCTACAACGTGTCTCTTCCAAAGCAATGTTGTCCAAATTAAAGCATATCTAGACACATGACCACCTAACCCCGAGTATAAAGTGACATCTTTGAATCTATGTTCCAACACGCTAACGCTGTGACCAAAGGATGTTTGTATAGCAGTGAACTGAAGCAACAACATGTCATGTATTTTCTCCCAACAAGTACCCAAATCACCCACACTATTGTCCAAGTATGTCTTCAATAAAGCATGAGCCGATTCGACCCTGTTCGTGGTCCTGCAACCAAGATGCAACACATGGTCTGTCTATGCCCTCACAATTTTGTCCTTCACTTCATTCAAGGTGGTCATGGCATAATTTTTGAAAATTGGGAAATCACTACATGAATCTTTGAACTCCACTAATGCATTTGCATATAACTGTTGAGTGGGTGATTCAACCATAGCTTTCCATGCCTTCATTATCTTCTTGACAACATCGCGATTGCTCACCTATTTCCCATCCTTTTTAAAACCCAAAGGATATTTACAATCTAAGACACACCTTTGTTTAATATTTGCTTGCACATGAAAGTAACAATTCATTGCATAACTTTCGGGAAAAACATTTGCAACCGCTTTCATCAAAGACATATCCCTATCGGTAACAATCCCCTTAGGCATATTCATCTTTGACGAAAGAAGTTTACGCAACATTTTTAAAACACAAACAAAGTTTTTGCTCTTTCTCATGTGTCATAAATCCAAACCCAACCGAATATGTCAAATCGGTCGAAGTGACCCCCAACTACCTCAAACATTGGCATCCTATACATGTTGGTTTTGTAGGTGGAGTCCATAACCAAAACCGTTGGAAAATTGTTAAACAACTTAATGGATGTTGGATGAGCCCAAAAGATATCTTCGATTGTAGTACTTTCACTTTGTGTTCTTGAGTAATAAGTATAGTTGTGCTCCTCCAAATTCGAGATTAGATATTGCAACGGCTTCTTGTCACCTCTATTTGCCTTCCATATTTGTTGACGTTCATTGTACACTTGCTTCACATTTGTCATGCAATGTGGTCTTTTGTTCTTCAAATGTATCAAAATATTTCTTGGAAGCATCTTGCTCTTGGTCAAGTCACGTACAATCTTCTTGTCATCCTTCTTTAATCTACCGGCAAGAATGTGTCCTTCTAAAGCCGGCTCCATGGCATGGTTGTGAACTCCATTCAGAATGTTCAATCCCCATTCCTTTGTTTGCTTACTTTGATATCCACTAATCATGAACAAACACCCACATTTTCTTCAACCCGTTCTCGCATGCTTCGGTTTTTTTTTTCCGGCACTTTGTGAGTTCCACTCCTTTCACACACTAGCCGGAACATTGGATTGATCAAGCTTGATCTTTGTGTAACAATTTTAAATCCCGCCTTATTTTCTTGACGACGCACCCACTCAAGCAATATCTTTATCTTTCGACTTAACGTCGTTTGAAAAAAACCTAGTCGTGTCGACCTCGTGGGTTTGAAGTGGGAGGACACCGAAGCTGCCAACATACTTTGAAGCTTCAACATGGAAGGAAGCTCCATCAATGTTTGGTTTCGCTTCAACCTTAGGCGGTTTGACATCTCCGAAAATTTCGACAAAATTTTGTTTTGTCTCTCCCGGAACATCTTCCGCGTTCTCTACCATTACTATAATTAAACAACACATAAATATGAATTAACAACTAACTAATGTATAAACATCAATGCCATAATGAATTAAAACAAAAAAAAACAAAAAACAAAAGAATTTTTTTAAAAAAAAACTGGCAGTAGCTGCCATTTTTTCGTTGTGAAAATTTTTCACAAGAGTTCCTCGGCACCTTACTACCGAGGTTTTCCTCAGCACTACACTACTGAAGTTTTCCTCGGCAGTTAACTTGCCGAGGATTCTCATGACAGGGTTCTACGTAACTGACGTAGATACCCATAAAATAGCCAAAAAATCAATCGAATAAAATGCACAATACCTGTTTTTTTACGTCAAAAGTGTGTTGATACCTCCTATGTTTGATGCTTGAATGATTTTGGATCAAGAATTGATTAAAAAAAATGGATTTTGGGATTGAATGGAGGTGGAAATGAAGTTGATGAAGAAAATAGTGTGTAGGGGGAGCAGGTGGCTGTTTCATCTGATGAAACATTTCCTCGACAGTTAACTTCCGAGGATTCCCTCGGCAGTTAACTGCAGCCGGAATTCAAATTCCTCGGCAGTTAACCGCCGAGGAGATAAAATCGTAAAATACTCGTGTGACACAGCCTTATGTAAAGTGTAAACAACAATTCTCTTATTTTTTTGGCGCATAAAATATATATTTAGCATATTGTTACTCGGCATTATTGTATGCAACATGTTACCAAAATTGTTTTCCATGACCGATTGTTTTTATACAAATTTCTAGTCAACTACTTGTTTTCACTTAATGGTTTTCAATGGTCTCATATCCATCAAAATCTTTTTAATGCCATTCAAATAATTGACTTTGTTTAAAAACAATCGTTGGTTTTATGAGCTTTAAAGTGTAACGGAAATTGCTTTTAATGTGTGAACATTTGCTGATTATTTTTCAACGCTCACCACTCAACATTTTACTATAAATAAGAGTCTTTGGCAAACACATTCATCACATCAAAAGTTATCTTGAGTTGTCAAATAATTTTTCTCTCTTCTCCCTTATTTAGCTTTTGTTGACCAACTATTCTTTTCTTCTCCATCTTTTTCTGTCCTTTCGGATTAAAAGGTTCTTAAGGTCATAGACCCTTCGGTCTATAATGTCCTTTCAAAATTAAGAATGGTCTTAAGAACATAGTTTCAATTCGATTTATTGCTTTATGCTCATATTGTGTCTTAGGTTTAGAAGTGTCAATAAATCACAAAAAATATGCAATGTCTTGTTTATTATTTATTTATTTCTCATATATCAAAAAAAATGAAAAAAAAATTAGTTTATATCCTAGAGAAAGGGGTTTCGTTTTGATCCAACGTCACTACAAAAATCTCTCACTTTTATTTTATTGTCACGTTAATTTTTAGGTTTTAAATAATAAATAAAAAGAAAAAAAAAAACATTCAAATAATCAAAAAACTTCCAAAAAGAATTATTTTCTAAAAAACCTTAATTTTCAATCAAATGATTTTACATTTTTATTTTGTTAAACAAAACTTTAATCCATTTTAATTATCTTTGAGTCTTTCTTTTAAAATAATAAAAAAAACACTAAACAAATTCTATTTTGTCATTTGGCTTTTTTTACTTTTAAAACCTTTTCAAAAATTAATAAAATATATCAAACAAATCATTCAGTCTTTTTACCCCGAACTACGAGGTTTTTATCCCTCACGGGTACGTAGGCAAAGAATCTTGTTCTTCCAAATCGAATAAAAAATGCAAAAAAACAATTTTCTTTTTCTTTTAATAAACACTTTAATTCAATTTTCTGAGCAAGGAAGTTATAGCACAAAAATGAATAAAATCAAGAGGTTCCCATAGAATACTATAGATATTTAGGATGCTAACACATTCCCTAAATATAACTAACCCCCGAACACTAAATTTTAAAAATTGTGGTAATTTAGAATTTTTTTCCCTTTCTTTTGAAAAATTAAAAATTCAGTCGTGTAATAAAATTAGCGAGTCTATGCGAACCAAATAGCTTGACCTCCAAAAAAAGTCGTGATAGAAATGACGACTTCACTGTGGACATCTGCTAAGAGGGTTGAGCCTAACTTGACTTTATTTTAATCTTTGTGCTATAACTTGCTTAAAAATAATAATAAAAATAAAAGATGGAAATACATGTATATATGTTTTTTTTCCTTTTTTATTTAACGTGGGTGGTGAGATAAGTCCTATAAGATAGGATGGTGGTATAATCAAAGTGTCATTCTGAGAGTAGTCTCGTGTTTTGGTTCATGTGATATAACCCCGCTCAGTGGAGGCCTCTTGAAGGTGATGTATCGGCGCGTGTAGTCGCGTTTTGGCATTATTACTTTTAAGTGTCCCAAGAAGCTGAGGATCTTTGGAGTTACCTTTAACCCATCTTGGCCTCTTAGGACGTAGTGCGGTGGCTAACCAAGTGTAGTCTTGGTATCAGTTGACACACGATACTACACTCAAACGAGACTTTCTTACGAATATTGTCGGACCGGACGCAATCCCGTAATCCGATAATGTTCGAAAGGGGTTAAGGACTTTGGGAACTTGGTAGAACCCGTGATTCAGGTACAAATGAAAATATAGTCCCTACCATGTGGCGCACTTACCCTTGACTCCATCATTATGGACCTAAACTTCACACCATGTTTTCTCCGTTCTTTAGCATAATCATGCCTACATGTATTCATTCATATAAAAGAAAAACTTTTTCTCATTAAATATCGAAGAAATTAGATAAGTTTTTGTAAACATCAGAGGTATGGACCTTGTAAAAAGGAACACCGAGAAATACAACTTCAAAAGTCTTAACCTTGTCATGGACATTTTCCTTTGCTTTGTTTTTGCTCTTAAAAAGGGAACTGTTTGTAATATTTTAAATTATCAAATGAAGCAATGTTCCTTATGATGTTTATAATTACTTGACAAGCCCTTCGATAAAATAAAAATTGTCCATTTTTTGCATAAGCATCATCAATCATTTTACATTCATAAGTTTCAAGTCCGTGTCTCACACGTTGTTTTCTCAAAAAGGTCAACCCGTCTCAAAAGTGTCCCGACGTCCTCGTCCGAAACCATCTCGCATTCACAACACTCGGGCAAACACTAAAAAGAAAATGGATAAGATCGAGCAAGAGGTCTGTGAGCTTCGTGAAGAGGTGACAACAATACGGGGTGAGTTAGAGAAACTGAATATCCTGGTAGTTTCACTGGTGGTTGCACAGAATCAACCGCTTTTCTAGCAAAGGCCTCAACAACGGTATCCGGGTTATCAACATTTCGATGTTGTTATGCCCGCCACCAACGTTGTTCAGAATTCGGGTTATCAACCCCATTTTCAACAATATCAGCAACAGTATCAACGACGGCCTCGACAACAGGCTCCCCAACAGCTTACCCCATAGAATTATGTTCAGAGGGTGCCACAGTTTAATCCAATGCCTATAAGGTATGAGGAGCTGCTTCCCACCTTGCTCAAGGAGAACCTTGTCCAAACCAAAGCGCCTCTTCGGGTTCCTAGGAATTTGCCGGTTTGGTATCGATTTAATCTCTCTTATACCTTCCATCAAGGGGCACCCAACCATGACATCGAGCACTGTTACGCGTTGAAAGCCGAAGTTCATAAGCTGGTTCAAGCCAATATTTGGTCTTTCAAAGACTTGAACCCAAATGTGCAAGCCAATCTGTTACTGAATCATGGTACATAGTGCTGCGACACAAAGAGGGATTAGCCGCAATTGAGTTGTTGCTGATGTTTTCTTCCGCTACTCAATTTGTTTCAAGCGATATGTTTGTTGTTTGTTATCTTTTCAAAAAAATCCTTTCGTCTCGCCCAAGACGAAAGTGAGTTTATAAAGGGCTTTTTGCTTCATGTATTTTCCATCATTAATAAAAAATTCGTTTTGATCCTGACTTTGCTTTATTTTGTGCTTTTTCTGAAAAAATGGTAATACAAAGAACCTTAAAGAATAATCATTTCCAAATATCTACATATAATCATTCATTTTTCTAAAATTAAACAAAAATGCAGAATTAAACATTGATAAGCCCATTGAACACATTAACCATATACTCTCTCCCGACTTTGAGTTCCCTTTGTCCGAAGATGAAGAAGAGAAGAATGAAGAGATTCCCGACAAGATCTCTCAATTACTAGGGCATCTTAGACATCAAAGCTGCAAACAAAGAATATAATATCAAAGAAGATTGTCAAGAAGATGGCTTTCATTTACAAAGACTGACACGAGATGCTACCATGTGCACTTCATGAGTTTTGTACTTTGGTACACGCTTCAACAAGGGAAACCCCCTTTTGCCTTAACATACGTCATGGAGGTCATGCTTCACGTGGAGGTCGAAGTCCCGTCAATAGGAGTTCTGCGGAAGTCCAAGCTTGATTCAACTTAAATGCATGACGACCTTGTACAACTATATCAAAAGAGGTTGAAACAAGCTTCCAACAAGAAGGTTTGTCCCCGTTAATGTCAAGAAAGAGACTTTGTACCCAAAAAGGTACTATCTTTCCATCCAGACTCTAGGGGCAAGTGGACGCTTAACTATGAAGGTCCGTGTGCAATGACTTTTGTAACCACGGATGAAGACAAACCCGCACGTCCTGTGAATGCCGTTGCAGTCAAGAACTACTTTGTCAAAAAAATAAAAGCTCAATAAATTGCAAACCTGAAAAGGCGGCTTAGGCAAAAATGAGCATCTTGGTGAACTAAAAACCTGAAAGGGCGGTCCAGACAAAAATTAGAGACATGAACAAAAGTGATTATCTTGATAGGTTGAAAACCTAAAAAGACAACCTATGCAAAAGTTAAGGATCATGAAAAAAGTAATTGCATCAGGTCGGACACGATCCACTTGGGGCACATCAGCTATCAAAGGACCTCCGATTTGAAGCGTCTACAACTCAAAGACTCGAAACGGTGGAATTCAAAGTTGATTAGGGAGAATAACGGTTATTGTGTTCAATGTACCTTTCCCATATATTTACCATTTTCCAAAAAATTTCAAAGATCCGTGGAGCCATGCCATTGGCAGGTCACCACTCCATTAACAAAATTTGATCTTGTGACCATTTACTTGGAATTCTCATTTATTCTATTCATAAAATTTCTTCTATTTTTGATGACAATACTATGAAGGTGAGAAAAATACAAGAAGGGGGCGTTGAATTGTGTTAGCTTTTTCTTCGTTTTCTCCTAAGTTGAAAACACTGATCAGAAGAAAATAGAGTTCTACTTCTGAAGTGATGTTCAGGACTAAATGCATCGGATAAAATAGAGAGAGAGAGAGAGAGAGAGAGAGAGAGAGAGAGAGAGAGAGAGAAGAAAGAAACAAAGCAATTATACAGCTTCTGAAGTGATGTTCAGGACTAAAATGTAATATCTGATTACAACTGCTCACTGCTAAACTTAGCAAGAGACTTCAAATTACTCAAGCACAACTGCAAGAGATTTCCTATGCTCCTGAACACAATCAAGAGACTTCTAATGCTCAAGCACAACTGCAAGAGACTTCTTAATTCAAACATAATTACACATAAAATCGTTTGAGGTTGAACACTTGATATACAATTAGTGGTGTTCATAATACAAATCAGATACAAACTCTTAAGACTTTATAATTTCTAAGATATGAACTTTGGTAAGAAATTCTAAGTGAACTTTTGATGCAAAACAATTTCAGCAGAGTTTTGGCGCTTTCAAATTGTTGTAGAGTCTTGCCATTCTCTAAGTTTTCACTCCTTTATATAGAGGTGTGTAAGAGACGTTGTGAATTTCCAGCACATCAAAATAGAGTCGTTTAAAGCTTTGATCAATCACCAATGATCTTATGCATGATATTGTTATTGTCCTATGGAGGATCAATTTCAAATCCATTCCAAGTATGAAGGAACATTGCCGCAGGCAGAGCTGTTATTCTTGTCTTGTAGCAGAGACACAAACTAAGTAGTGGAGATAGTGGTTGTACACTTCGTACAATTGTACTTTGTCAACGCTCTTCAAAGAACAAGCATCCAATGCTTTCAAATCCTTTCAAAATAGTCGTTGTTTCACTCTTCTGGTCTTCTGCAATGCTTAGACGAGATTAAATCCATTGAACAACCTTTGAAACTTTAAGTCTTGTATCTCCTAATGAACTTCAGCTTCTAGTGATCTTGCTTTTGATGAGATGCTTATGATGATCTTGCTTCTGATGACGTCATCACTTCAGGAGCACTTTAACTTCAGGAGCACTTCTCTTCAGATGCTTCAAGCTTCCTTTCTGTTGATTCCTTAGCTCTCTTTTGTTCTTCCAGAACCTAATAAAGATATCAAATTTTTGTCTATGGTCCTGTACACTTGAACAAATATTAGCATATCCAATTGACAATTTTTAATACCTTGTTATCATCAAAAATCTCAAAGGGTAATGTTAAACACATTTTGTTCCAACATACTTGAAACAAAAAATTTCAAAATAGAAAACTTTTTTTTAGATCTTTTGAAAAGTGTAAACAACAAACACACTCTCTTCGAACTCGTGAGTATATGAAGCGTACATCAGCATCCGCCTCGAGAACGGTTACACTCCGAAAGAGAAACATGGCTAAGCATTGTGGAGATGACCTCTTTGTTGGAACAAAATGTGTTTCACAATGAACCTTATTAAGTTTTGATGATAACAAGGTATTAAAAATTGTCAATTGGTTATTACTAATAATTGTTCAAGTATACAGGACCAAAGGCTACTCAAGTTATTTCAATAGGTCTTGGAAGAACAATGGAAAGAAAAAGAAATTCTGAGCATCTGAAGAAAACTGCTCCTGAAGCTGAAGTGCTCCTGAAGAGATGACGTCATCAGAAGCAGAAGGTCATCAGAAGCAAAAGTTTTTATCAGAAGCAATATCTTCACCAGAAGCTACGTTTGATCCTTTAATCAAACTGAAGATTCAAAGTAGCTGATTCTCAATTCAGTCTTATCAAAGAAGAACGAAGAATTGAAAGGGAGGTATCAACGGATATATGGATAGCATTGAGCACTTGTCTCTCATTAATAGAGTTGACAAAGTACAAGTGTACAACCACTACCTCCACTACTCTGTTTTCTGTCTACGCTACAAGACAAAACAACAGCCATGCCTGCAGAATTTGTACACTCAAGATGGGAATGAATTTGAAGCTTATTCTTCAAAGGACTACACCCAAATCAGGCAAAGGATCACTGGTGGATAATCAAAGGATTTCAAACGACTCTTTAGACGTGCTGATTATCTCAACGTCTCTTTCACGCCTCTATATAAAGGAGTGAAGACTTGAAGATTAAGATAGACAAATACATAAGTTCAAAAGCGCCAAAACTCTGTCAATTTGATTCTACAAAGCACACTGAATTTCTGCACTGATTTGATACATCTTAGAAATTCAAAGTCTAGAGTCTTTTCTGCATTGTATTGTGAACACCACTGATTGTATATCAAGTGTTCAATTCAAACTCAATTCTCTGTATTTTTGTTTGATTAGAAGTCTCTTGCCTGCGTGCTTGAGCATTAGAAGTCTCTTGCTTAGTGCTTGAGCATTGGAAGACTCTTGCGTGTGTGCTTGAGCATTTTTTGTGAAGTCTCATACTTAGAAAGTATTGAGCAGTTGTAATCTTGTGATTATAGTGAAATCTCCTTGGAAGTGCAAGGGGGACTGGACTACTTCCGTGTTGTGGAAGGAACCAGGATAACTGCTTGTGTCTTTGTCTTTCTTTTCTCTGCTCTGTTCTTTTCCGCTGCAATCTGACTCTGATCATTTCATCAGAAGCAATCAAACTGCTTCTGAAGTTTTATCAGAAGAAGTAATATTGAGAAAAAGAAAACACAATTCAACCCCCCCTTCTTGTGTTTTTCACCTTCAATTGGTATCAGAGCCTGCTCTGTTATCACAGCACTTAACCGTGTTACAGTTCAAGATCTATTAGAAAAACATGTCTGGAGATGAGGAATCAGTTACTACAAAATACACAAGTGTCAAGCATGACTATGATACTGCTGACAAGAAAACAGACTCTGGAAAAGCTCCAAAGTTTAATGGAGATCCAGAAGAGTTTTCATGGTGGAAAACTAATATGTACAGCTTTATCATGGGATTGGATGAAGAGCTATGGGATATACTGGAAGATGGAGTTGATGATCTGGATTTGGATGAAGAAGGAGCTGCTATAGACAGAAGAATACATACTCCTGCTCAGAAGAAGCTTTATAAGAAACACCACAAGATAAGAGGAATCATTGTGGCTTCTATACCTCGCACCGAATACATGAAAATGAGTGACAAATCTACTGCGAAGGCTATGTTTGCTTCTCTATGTGCAAACTTTGAAGGCAGCAAGAAAGTAAAAGAGGCTAAAGCTTTGATGCTAGTTCATCAGTATGAACTTTTCAGAATGAAGGATGATGAGAGTATAGAAGAAATGTACTCAAGATTTCAAACTTTAGTTTCTGGATTGCAAATACTGAAGAAAAGCTATGTTGCTTCTGATCATGTTAGTAAGATTTTGAGAAGCTTACCTTCAAGATGGAGACCCAAAGTAACTGCTATTGAGGAAGCTAAGGATCTAAATACTTTAAGTGTTGAAGATCTTGTTAGCTCACTCAAAGTGCATGAAATGAGTTTAAATGAGCATGAAACCTCTAAGAAGAGTAAATCCATTGCTTTACCATCTAAAGGAAAGACCTCAAAATCTTCCAAAGCCTACAAAGCCAGTGAATCTGAAGAAGAATCACCTGATGGAGATTCTGATGAAGATCAATCCGTAAAGATGGCTATGCTGTCCAACAAGCTTGAGTATCTGGCAAGGAAGCAGAAGAAATTTTTGAGCAAGAGAGGTAGCTACAAGAACTCCAAGAAAGAAGATCAGAAGGGATGCTTCAATTGTAAGAAGCCTGGTCATTTCATTGCTGATTGCCCTGATCTTCAGAAGGAGAAGTTTAAAGGCAAATCCAAGAAATCAAGCTTCAACTCCAGTAAATTCAGAAAGCAAATCAAAAAGAGCTTGATGGCGACCTGGGAAGATTTGGATAGTGAATCTGGTTCTGATAAAGAAGAAGCTGATGATGATGCTAAGGCAGCCGTGGGGTTAGTGGCAACAGTATCATCAGAAGCAGTATCAGAAGCTGAATCAGATTCAGAAGATGAAAATGAGGTATATTCCAAAATCCCTAGACAAGAACTTGTTGATTCTCTAAAAGAACTTTTATCACTGTTTGAACACAGAACCAATGAGTTGACAGATTTAAAAGAAAAATATGTTGATTTGATGAAACAACAAAAGTCAACTCTATTAGAACTGAAAGCTTCTGAAGAAGAACTCAAAGGGTTTAACCTCATATCAACAACATATGAAGATAGACTCAAGAGTCTTTGTCAGAAGCTACAAGAAAAATGTGATAAAGGTTCAGGCAATAAACATGAGATTGCCTTGGATGATTTTATTATGGCTGGAATAGACAGAAGCAAAGTTGCTTCTATGATCTACAGCACATACAAGAACAAAGGCAAAGGGATTGGATATTCTGAGGAGAAAACCAAAGAATACAGTCTCAAGAGCTACTGTGATTGTATCAAGGATGGATTGAAATCCACCTTTGTGCCTGAAGGTACAAATGCTGTAACTACTGATCAGTCAAAACCTGAAGCTTCTGGTTCACAGGCTAAGATCACATCAAAGCCAGAAAACCTTAAGATCAAGGTAATGACAAAATCTGATCCTAAGAGTCAAAAGATTACAATTCTGAAAAGATCAGAAACTGTTCATCAGAATCTGATTAAACCAGAATCTAAAATCCCAAAACAAAAGGATCAGAAGAACAAAGCAGCTACTGCTTCTGAGAAAACAATACCAAAAGGTGTCAAACCTAAAGTATTGAATGATCAGAAGCCACTCAGCATTCACCCTAAGGTACAAGGGAGGAAAAGTAAAACCTCCAAAACTAACCCAAAAGGACCCATGAAGATATGGGTACCTAAATCTGAATTGTCCAAAAATGCAGGTGTGCTTAAGGGCAAGAGAGAAACAAAGGTCATGGTACCTAGACAGCGGATGTTCAAGGCACATGACTGGAGAGAAAGCTTTGTTCCTTACCCTTACAATGAAAGATGGAGGAGAAGTGAAGTTTGGTGGCAACCAAACTGGAAAGATCATTGGTACAGGTACTATTGGTAATTCCTCCATCTCAATTAATAATGTGTGGCTAGTAGATGGTCTGAAGCATAACCTATTGAGCATTAGTCAATTTTGTGACAATGGGTATGATGTAATGTTCAGTAAGACCAACTGCACACTAGTCAACAATGATGACAAATCCATTACATTCAAGGGAAAGAGAGTTGAGAATGTCTATAAAATAAATTTCTCTGATCTGGCTGATCAGAAGGTAGTTTGCCTTCTGTCAATGAATGATAAAAAATGGGTATGGCATAAAAGGTTGGGACATGCTAATTGGAGATTAATTTCTAAAATTAGCAAGTTACAACTGGTCAAAGGATTGCCTAACATTGATTATCATTCAGATGCACTTTGTGGTGCATGTCAGAAAGGGAAAATTGTGAAAAGTTCTTTCAAATCTAAAGACATTGTATCAACCTCCAGACCCTTAGAATTACTCCATATTGATCTTTTTGGTCCAGTTAACACTGCATCTTTATATGGAAGTAAATATGGATTAGTCATTGTTGATGATTACAGCAGATGGACTTGGGTAAAATTCATTAAAAGTAAAGACTATGCATGTGAAGTGTTTAGCAGCTTCTGCACTCAAATACAATCTGAAAAGGAATTGAAAATTTTGAAAGTCAGAAGTGATCATGGTGGAGAATTTGAAAATGAGCCATTTGAACTTTTTTGTGAAAAATATGGGATTCTCCATGAGTTTTCTTCTCCTAGAACTCCACAACAAAATGGGGTTGTAGAAAGAAAGAACAGAACCTTACAAGAAATGGCCAGAACCATGATCCATGAAAACAACTTAGCTAAACATTTTTGGGCAGAAGCAGTCAATACTTCATGTTATATTCAAAATAGGATCTATATCAGACCTATGTTGGAGAAAACAGCATATGAACTCTTTAAAGGAAGAAGACCCAATATCTCTTACTTTCATCAGTTTGGATGTACTTGTTACATCTTAAACACTAAAGACTATCTGAAGAAATTTGATGCCAAGGCTCAAAGAGGAATCTTTTTAGGTTACTCTGAAAGGTCAAAGGCATACAGAGTGTATAATTCAGAAACACAATGTGTTGAAGAATCTATGCATGTAAAATTTGATGATAGAGAGCCTGGAAGTAAAACTCCAGAGCAAAGTGAAAGTAATGCAGGTACAACTGATTCTGAAGATGCATCAGAATCTGATCAACCTTCTGATTCTGAAAAGTATACAGAAGTTGAATCTAGTCCAGAAGCTGAAATCACTCCAGAAGCTGAGTCTAATTCAGAAGCAGAACCTAGCCCAAAAGTACAGAATGAAAGTGCTTCTGAGGACTTTCAAGATAACACTCAGCAGGTTATTCAACCTAAATTCAAGCACAAATCTTCATATCCTGAGGAGCTAATCATTGGAAGCAAAGATAGTCCTAGAAGAACAAGATCACATTTTAGACAAGAAGAGTCATTAATAGGACTGCTTTCAATAATTGAGCCTAAAACTGTTGAAGAAGCTCTCTCAGATGATGAATGGATATTAGCTATGCAAGAAGAGCTAAATCAATTCCAAAGGAATGATGTGTGGGATCTGGTACCCAAACCTTTTCAGAAGAACATTATTGGAACAAAATGGGTATTCAGAAACAAGCTGAATGAACAAGGAGAAGTAACCAGAAACAAAGCCAGACTTGTTGCTCAAGGCTACAGTCAACAAGAAGACTGTAAAATGATGAACACTCCAATGCATCCAACCTGCACCTTAAGCAAAGAAGATACTGGAACAGTAGTAGACCAGAAGCTATACAGAGGTATGATTGGTTCTCTGTTATACCTCACTGCATCTAGACCTGATATTTTATTCAGTGTATGCTTGTGTGCAAGATTTCAATCAGATCCTAGAGAATCTCATTTAACTGCAGTTAAGAGAATCTTCAGGTATCTGAAAGGAACAACTAATCTTGGACTCCTGTATAGGAAATCCCTAGATTATAAGTTGATTGGATTCTGTGATGCTGATTATGCTGGTGATAGGATTGAAAGAAAATCAACCAGTGGAAATTGTCAATTCTTGGGAGAGAATCTTATATCCTGGGCAAGCAAAAGACAAGCAACTATTGCTATGTCTACAGCAGAAGCAGAATACATTTCAGCTGCAAGTTGTTGCACACAACTACTTTGGATGAAACATCAGTTGGAAGACTATCAGATTAATGCTAACAGTATTCCCATTTACTGTGATAATACTGCTGCTATTTGTTTGTCAAAGAATCCAATTCTACATTCAAGAGCCAAGCATATTGAAATCAAACACCATTTTATCAGAGACTATGTTCAAAAAGGGATTTTAGATATACAATTCATTGATACTGAACATCAATGGGCTGATATATTTACAAAACCTTTATCTGTTGAAAGATTTGATTTTATTAAGAAAAATTTGAACATGCATTTTGTGTCTGATTGAAAAATTGCTTGCCTCTGAATAAGAAGTTTGGTTCTGAAGTTTATTCAGAAGCATTTTGGTTCATCAGAAGCTCTTAACTGAGGTTCTGAGGAAAATGTGCTTCTGAAGATGACGTCAGCACTAAAACTTCAGAAGTGTTATTCTTTGCTTCTGAATAGCTTGGTTAGTGGGAACGTTGGTAGTTACTTTATGTAACAGCTGTCCCATTACCCAAAAGGTAGTTTTCTGAAGAGTCTCTGACGTGGTCTATTTGTATTGGAGTAGAACAAAAAGGGCAATGATGTTTTATTCGCTTTTTAACATACTTACACGCGCCCCCAATTTGTCATTAATGCTGTGTTTGTTTGTCCCTTCTGAATTGCAAACGTTTTATTAAAAACACTAAGTCAATTCACACACTACTCACTTCACAACAAACACTTTCTATTTTCTTCTCAACCCTCTGCGAAAGTAAGCGCATTCACTCATCCTCTCAAAACACCTTAGAACCCTAAAACTACTTCAAATCAATGGCATCTTCAAGTTCTGCTGGTGGTTCTTCATCAAATATGGATATAGATACTCCAGCATATGAAATCAAAGGAAGAACTATGTCTATTGAGGAATGGGAGTTAATCATTCAAGCGGAAAATCCAGTGGATTTCGCTTCTCTAACTCACCATGGGTGCGACTTGGTAAGATTCTACAAGAAGCAGAAGATGATGGGTTACTTCAGTCTTCTCAATGGTCCAACTTATGAAGTTCTGGTCAGACAATTCTGGGTAAGGGCTTCAGTCTTTGACATTGAAGCTGCTAGACAGGAAGAAGCTCAACTGATCCTGATTGATCCTACTCTAAAGGGAAAAACCAGAGAAGAAATGGGTCTACTCTCCTTCACCGGCACAGAGATTAGATCAAATGTCATGGGTATTCCTGTAACCATAAATGAGCAGATTATTGCTCAAGCCATGGGAAGGGATACTTCTGGCAAATACTTTGGAGAAGAAATTCCTAATCCAAGAACCAGCTCTTGGAAGGAAATTGTGAATGAGACCATCTATGGGTCTAAGGTTGCTCAACCTTACAGCACTTTGAGCATTGAGAAGAAAATGCTGCTGAAGATACAGAATGAAAACATCTTTCCCAAAGGTGGAGGAAGTGATCAACCCTCTCTTGGTCACAAAGTCTTTCTGCATCACACCATCACTCAGGAAACAACGATGAATGTTCCAAAGTACATGTTCAAATACATGATCAAGGAACTAAAGAAGAGTCAAATGGAAAATAGAAAGTTTGTTCCTTATGGAAGACTACTCTCTGTAATCTTTCAAGAAGGAGGACTTCTAAGTGCCTTGAAGGATGTGGGCATCTATGATAACCAGAAGCTGGGAGCAGTAACTGGGAAGATAATCAATGCATCAACTCTTGTAAAGATGAAACTCATTCCAGCAAATGCTCACAAGAAACTAGATTCTGATATGCGTGAATCAGATGCAATATCTGATCTAGTCACTCATCACATCCCCATCTGCAAGAAGGATCCCCTGGATGTGCAGAGAGCCTACATCTTGGACTTCTACAAAACCTACAACAAGAAGATCAGCTTGAAAGATGTCCCTGAGGAAATGTATGGTGGTGATCTGCCTGTGGCCAAAGGCAGAAAATCTAAGAAGAAGCAGATCACCAAGGAAGAATACCTTGCTGAAGATGCTACTGAGGAGGGTGCTCAGAAGCATAAGAAAGCCAAGAAGGAAAAATCTGCTATGTCCACCATTCTTGAGGAAGTGGAGGATTTGGATGATGTCCCTCTTATCTCAAAAAGGACAAGGAATGCTCAAGAAACAGCAGAACAACCTGCTTCTGAACAAACAGGTTCTGAGCAAGCTGCTTCTGAAGAGCCTCTAAGTCCCAAGAAGAAAAGAGAAGCTGCTCTTAAGACCATCAAAAGGAAGAGATCTTCAAGGAATCTGAAGACAGCTGAAGGACGAAGGGCAGAAATGTTGGAAGAACTGGAAGAAAACTGGGATGAAGACTCAAGCCCCAAGAAGGCAAAAAGGACTATAACTTCAGAGCCTATAGTCATGCCCAGTTTTGAAATGACTGAAGAAATAAAGCAGTATGCTAAGGAGTACTCTGCATCCAAGATAGCAGAGAAGAAAAGGTTGAAGGAAGTGTTTGAGAAAGAAAGGGATGAGCGTCTCAAGGCTGCAGGGTATGTGCCTACTCCTGACATTGCTGCTTTAGCGTCTGAGTTAGAAACTGTTCAGTATGGAGCAACTCTGCTTTCTCAAGCCTTGAAGAATAAGCAAGCTTCAGGAGCAACTTCATCAGAACCTGTTTCAAAAGCTCCAGAAGCAGTTCATCCAGAAGCTCAATCTTCAGGTAATTCATCCAAACCTGACATCTATACTCAGATTCCATCTCTACCCTCTTCACCCTCTTCATCATCCACAGAATCAGATGACCAACCCCTTAGCCAACACATAGACAAACTTCTAAAAACCAAACCTACCAAACTAACAGAATATGGAACACTTGACTATGAGAGCACTCAAATAGAATTTTCCAAAAATAGGATTAAACTGTGTGAGAAATTCAATTTGCCTACTACTCATCCACTATATCCAGATATTCCAGAGCCTGTTAGTGTACAACAACCTGAACCCAACCAAGAACCTAACCAAACTCCACAAAGAGCCTCTGAAGTAGTTTCAGAAGCAACTACTTCAGAAATCCCCCAACAACAAGAATCCTCAACCATTCACAATTTAGAAAAACACTTAGGTGGTGAAATGCAACCTACACCTACAAAGGCCTCTAAGACAGTCCCTGGAAAGACTGTGTTAGAAAACCAATAAACTGTTCCTGAGCAAACTGTTCCTGAACAAACTGTTCCTGAACAAGATGCTTCTGAACAAGTTGCTCCTGACCTTCAAACAACTTCTGACCAAACAACAGAACCAGAACAACAACCAGAACCACCAATAATAGATTTAGCCTCTGACCAACCTTCCACATCTCATACAACTCAATCTGAACCTTCAACCATCCCTGACTATATCCTTGAATCTGAGTATATTGATGAACAGTTAATCAAGCTTAGTGATGAGATTCAGACACTGATTCTTCGCAGAACAGTTCCTGTACCTCCTATTCACTATCTTGATCAATGGATGGATCTGAAAAAGAGTTTTGATGACCTGCTGGATAAGCTTAGTTCAAAGTGTGTCTCATCTCACTCTGCCATGCTGCAAAAGATGTTGGATGATATGCATGAAGCAGCTAGAGTGAAAGAGCTGAATTACGTGCCTCTGCTGGACATCACTCCTTTCTATCCATAAGAAGAGTACATCTCAAGGGCAACAAGAATTCATGCTGGGTACAAAAGAAGATTGAGGGAAAAAGATGAGCTACTCAAAAAGAAGGATGAGCAAATGAAGTATCTATTGGAACAGATGTACAAGCAAACCCAACCTTAGTTGCACATTTTTTTTGCTTGTTTTAATTTTTGTTCTAAGTACTTTAGTTGCATTGCATTTGTATCTCAACTTTTCTATATATATATATATATATATATTATCATTGTTTCTGGATCTTGTGCTTTTTCACCTTCAATATGTTTTACAAGCTTTAACTCTGATGATATTTACTGTTTTCAATGCTGCTTGCTCTGAAATACTATTTTTAAAGGTTATATGTTTATTCTTTTGTTTTGTTTTGCTCTGATACTCTTTCTTTTGTTTCTATTCTTTTTGTTGATGACAAAAGGGGGAGTAAATGTATAGTATTTTTAAGGCACTGAGTGTAACACCCCGTTTTCCCAACGTGAAAATTTCATTTATTTAATCAGAGTAATTCACCTAAACGGAATGTCACATTCTTTTCTTAAAATCATAAACTGTATAAATAACTATTTATCCTTTAAAATTCAATAACTAAAAAGTCTTTAATACTTCGCAGCGGAAATTATTCAATAATCAAAACAGTCTTTGGCACTAAAGCCTCTTTACAATTATGTCATAAAAATCTATTCTAAAAACATAGTCATAACTCTTCAGAAACAATACGTAAGGAATAGAAAGCAATAACAAATTCCCATCCCGTTACGTATCAGAGCACCTAAAGACACTTGAGCCACCACTTCTACTAATCATTAATACCTGCAAGTTACTCATACGAAGAGCAACATTTTCAAGCAGAAGGGGTGAGATTTCACAAAACAATAATATCAAGCATATAATTCAATAATTATATTTAACAACACAAATAACTTCATCTATTAGTAATAATAATTCTTCATGTAATAATTCTTAATAACTCAACCAACTTCTAATTATCATTTAACACATATTAACCAAATCGTAACAAACATAGATCATCATATCATAGTCATAGTTCATATATAGTATAACAACATCTTAATCCTAATTCATATACAACATAACAACATCATTAATTCATAATAATAATTATTCATCAAACATCTCATTATCAATTCATTAATAAGAGACAATTTATCAATTCAACATAAACATCATCAAGTACACTTAACAACTCATAGATATCATCATGTAATCATCATCACTAATAACTTTAAAACAACACAATATAATCATCTCTTATTAATAGTAATAATTATCTACATCATAACATAAACATCTTCTTATAATAATATAACAACAACGTAACATGATATTCACTTAATAATAATAATAATTATATATACATCATCTCGTCATAATATAATAATATAACAACAACATAACATGATATTCACTTAATAATAATAATAATTATATATACATCATCTCTTCATAATATAATAATATAACAACAACATATTCATCTTCTTGTATTAATATAACAACAACGTATTCATCATCTTATGAAAATATAATCAACACATACTAACACCAAAATCAACATCATAAATCTTCAACATAAACATCTTAAACAATATCATCTTAAACATCATAGCATCTTTGATAAACAATTATCAAGTAATCACAACATTCGATCATCATCAATAACATAACATAATATTCACTTAATAATATTAATCATATATAGAACAACATATTCATCACTTAATAGTAACAATTATACACAACATCATAACAACTTAACAATATCATAATCATTATCTTAAACAACATAGCAACATAACAGTATCATAATTAACATGTTAAACAACATAGCAACATAACAATATCATAATCAATCTGTTAAACAACATAGCAACATAACAATATCATATAATTCACATCGTATAATCTTCGTAGGTACTTCTTTAACAACACATGGGTAGAAGATAACTCGACAACTCATAGATGATAATTCATCGACAACTTAACAACTCATGGATGATAATTCATCAACAACGACTTTGACTCGACAAATGCGACAATGCAACTTAGACACTTATATGCATGTGGTACCAATCGTCATCATAAGTATTAATATACTTTTATCGTGCGGAGGACAAAGCTCCTAATCGTGGTGAGGACAAAGCTCAATGAAATGCTATGCATGGACTCTTAACAACAAAACACCGTAATCATCGTAATCAACATATCATCATGCATCCAATAATTTGGAGCTAAACGTCATCATTTCATAATATATATTTAGACATCATGCACTTAGTTAAGTAACAGCAGTAGCACAGTCAAATCACACAACAATAGAGAGATATCAATATATCAATTGCAATTCACAACATAACAATATTAATGTGAAGCATCAACAACTTAAACATCAAACATCTTCCACATAAGGCATATAAATATTTCACATAACCAACAACAACAACATAGGCGACACATAAACATCTCAGGATATAACAATATCAAATGATAATCAACAACAACTCATGCAACTTAGTTAAATACCAATAGCAGCATAATCAGATCATATCAACAGCTTAATATCAATTCATTTTCAACAACTTCCTGATCATTCAATAATAATTCAAGTAATGCAATCAATCAATAAATCACATTATAAACACTTAGCATTTCAATATAGCTTCACAAATAACAGTTAACATCTTAGATAGGTCTCCTTAGTACCTAAAGTTCCATTCCTAATCCATTCAAACGACTCAGGTCTCAAATTCCTCAAAAGCACTCAATTCTGGATGTGCTCGCGAGGCGAGAGTTCTTACTCGCCATGGCGAGTACCACTCATCTCCCAAACTAGTGTTGTTCTAGGTTCAATCTGATCCTACATTCAATCCTAATAAATACTAGGTATGTTCAGGCACTCTAAGGCATCCAAGGTCCAACTAAAAAGGTCGAAACACAAAATATGACATGCTCTCTGCCTGAGCTCGCGAGGCGAGGAAGGGTTGCTCGCCATGGCGAGTTGCACCAAACAACTCGCGAGGCGAAGGGAAAGGGCTCGCGTGGCGAGCGATGAAGGTCATCACTCGCGAGCGCGAGGATCATCACTCGCCGTGGCGAGCGATGAATCTAGGCTCGGACATGATGCATTTTCTACACGAAAATCATCATCTAACAAGGTTCTAAGCCTAATTTCAATTCCAGAATTCATCTAAATCATTATCTAAGGTCTAAGGACAGTTTCTACATCTTTTTAACAAGTTTCCACCGTTTAATCATCAATTCTATCAATTTGACATAATTTCCGATTCTTCTTAAACTCATCCTAATTCATGTTAAACTTAACCATTGATTCACATACTTAATAGAATTGCAAAGTTAGTCTCACCCTTACCTTAATACACAAAATCGCAGCCCCTCTAGGTCTCTCCCTCTTCTCTTGGCTTTTCTCCCTTTTCTCCAAAAGTAGTCGTACGTACGTTATGTTTTTCTAAACTAGGTCTCTCCTATTTATATAAATCTTTAACCTACTTATTTTTCTGCTAAATCCAAATATTAATATTCTATCCCAATATATATATATATAAAATGTTTCTATAACAATAATAAATAACAATTATATCTCTATAACATATATATATATATATATATATATATATATATATATATATATATATATTTCCATAACAAATCATACATATTTCTATAACAGATTATATATATTTCTACAACAAATCATGTATATATTTTTATAACAAATGACATATATTTCTACAACAAATCATACATATTTCTATGATAAATAACATTTATTTCTATAACAAATCATGTATATATTTCTATAACAAATGACATATATACATTCCTAAATCAAATAACATATATTATATTTTTAAATCAAATAGCATATATATATATATATATATATATATATATATATATATATATATATATATATATATATATATATATATATATATTTCTAAATCAAATAACATATATATTTCTAAATCAAATAACATATATAATATATTAATAAATATATAACATATATCATAACAAAATATCACTCATCAAAATAAATCATATAAATCACACAAATCATATAAGTATATTCTAAACTCATTTAAAATAATCAAATAATTAGAGAGGGCGTTACACTCGCCGTGGCGAGCGATGAATGTCGCTACGGCCAGACTTCCTATTTTCACAAAAACTCGACGATTCACATGGTTCTAAGCTTGTTTTTGATTCCAAAGTTCGTCCTAAACATTATCTAAGGTTAAAGGACGGTTTCTACATCAATTTAAACAAGTTTTACCGTTTGATCATCAATTTTTAGGGTTTTAACCTAATTCCAAAACTTTTCTAAATCAATCCTAACTTTGTCAATTAATCATCAGAATTACAACAATCAATGCTATTGAATTACTAGTCTCACTCTTACCTTATAATCAGGAAACCGCAGCCCCTCTAGGTCTCTCCCTCTTCTCTTGGCTTTTCTCCCTTTTCTCCAAAAGCAGTCGTACGTACGTTATGTTTTTCTAAACTAGGTCTCTCCTATTTATATAAATCTTTAACCTACTTATTTTTCTCTTAAATCCAAATATTAATATTCTATCCCAATATATATATATATATATATATATATATAAAATGTTTCTATAACAATAATAAATAACAAATATATCTCTATAACATATATATATTTCCATAACAAATCATTTATATTTCCATGGCAAATGACATATATTTCTACAACAAATCATGTATATATTTTTATAACAAATGGCATATATTTCTACAACAAATCATACATATTTCTATAACAGATTATATATATTTCTACAACAAATCATACATATTTCTATAACAGATTATATATATTTCTAAATCAAATAACATATATATTATATTAATAAATATATAACATATATCATAACAAAATATCACTTATCAAAATAAATCATATAAATCACACAAATCATATAAGTATATTCTAAACTCATTTAAAATAATCAAATAATTAGAGAGGGCGTTACAACTCTCCCCCCCTTAAAAGAATTTCGTCCTCGAAATTCAAGCACACAAGAAATAAATTCAATCATTGCATAACCATACTAAACCATATATAGTTAAATAGAAACATCAACAAAACATGCAAACCACATCAAAGTTAGTCAATCAAACATGATCACATAATAAACATAACTATTAATCAGAAACACAACAACAACTAATCAAACAACATAAAGGTAGTAATATAACTATTACTAAAACTCGACACGACTCTTCTAATTGGCCGGACAGACCGACCAGCTCTGATACCAATTGTAACACCCCGTTTTCCCAACGTGAAAATTTCATTTATTTAATCAGAGTAATTCACCTAAACGGAATGTCACATTCTTTTCTTAAAATCATAAACTGTATAAATAACTATTTATCCTTTAAAATTCAATAACTAAAAAGTCTTTAATACTTCGCAGCGGAAATTATTCAATAATCAAAACAGTCTTTGGCACTAAAGCCTCTTTACAATTATGTCATAAAAATCTATTCTAAAAACATAGTCATAACTCTTCAGAAACAATACGTAAGGAATAGAAAGCAATAACAAATTCCCATCCCGTTACGTATCAGAGCACCTAAAGACACTTGAGCCACCACTTCTACTAATCATTAATACCTGCAAGTTACTCATACGAAGAGCAACATTTTCAAGCAGAAGGGGTGAGATTTCACAAAACAATAATATCAAGCATATAATTCAATAATTATATTTAACAACACAAATAACTTCATCTATTAGTAATAATAATTCTTCATGTAATAATTCTTAATAACTCAACCAACTTCTAATTATCATTTAACACATATTAACCAAATCGTAACAAACATAGATCATCATATCATAGTCATAGTTCATATATAGTATAACAACATCTTAATCCTAATTCATATACAACATAACAACATCATTAATTCATAATAATAATTATTCATCAAACATCTCATTATCAATTCATTAATAAGAGACAATTTATCAATTCAACATAAACATCATCAAGTACACTTAACAACTCATAGATATCATCATGTAATCATCATCACTAATAACTTTAAAACAACACAATATAATCATCTCTTATTAATAGTAATAATTATCTACATCATAACATAAACATCTTCTTATAATAATATAACAACAACGTAACATGATATTCACTTAATAATAATAATAATTATATATACATCATCTCGTCATAATATAATAATATAACAACAACATAACATGATATTCACTTAATAATAATAATAATTATATATACATCATCTCTTCATAATATAATAATATAACAACAACATATTCATCTTCTTGTATTAATATAACAACAACGTATTCATCATCTTATGAAAATATAATCAACACATACTAACACCAAAATCAACATCATAAATCTTCAACATAAACATCTTAAACAATATCATCTTAAACATCATAGCATCTTTGATAAACAATTATCAAGTAATCACAACATTCGATCATCATCAATAACATAACATAATATTCACTTAATAATATTAATCATATATAGAACAACATATTCATCACTTAATAGTAACAATTATACACAACATCATAACAACTTAACAATATCATAATCATTATCTTAAACAACATAGCAACATAACAGTATCATAATTAACATGTTAAACAACATAGCAACATAACAATATCATAATCAATCTGTTAAACAACATAGCAACATAACAATATCATATAATTCACATCGTATAATCTTCGTAGGTACTTCTTTAACAACACATGGGTAGAAGATAACTCGACAACTCATAGATGATAATTCATCGACAACTTAACAACTCATGGATGATAATTCATCAACAACGACTTTGACTCGACAAATGCGACAATGCAACTTAGACACTTATATGCATGTGGTACCAATCGTCATCATAAGTATTAATATACTTTTATCGTGCGGAGGACAAAGCTCCTAATCGTGGTGAGGACAAAGCTCAATGAAATGCTATGCATGGACTCTTAACAACAAAACACCGTAATCATCGTAATCAACATATCATCATGCATCCAATAATTTGGAGCTAAACGTCATCATTTCATAATATATATTTAGACATCATGCACTTAGTTAAGTAACAGCAGTAGCACAGTCAAATCACACAACAATAGAGAGATATCAATATATCAATTGCAATTCACAACATAACAATATTAATGTGAAGCATCAACAACTTAAACATCAAACATCTTTCACATAAGGCATATAAATATTTCACATAACCAACAACAACAACATAGGCGACACATAAACATCTCAGGATATAACAATATCAAATGATAATCAACAACAACTCATGTAACTTAGTTAAATAACAATAGCAGCATAATCAGATCATATCAACAGCTTAATATCAATTCATTTTCAACAACTTCCTGATCATTCAATAATAATTCAAGTAATGCAATCAATCAATAAATCACATTATAAACACTTAGCATTTCAATATAGCTTCACAAATAACAGTTAACATCTTAGATAGGTCTCATTAGTACCTAAAGTTCCATTCCTAATCCAATCAAACGACTCAGGTCTCAAATTTCTCAAAAGCACTCAATTCTGGATGTGCTCGCGAGGCGAGAGTTCTTACTCGCCATGGCGAGTACCACTCATCTCCCAAACTAGTGTTGTTCTGGGCTCAATCTGATCCTACATTCAATCCTAATAAATACTAGGTATGTTCAGGCACTCTAAGGCATCCAAGGTCCAACTAAAAAGATCGAAACACAAAATATGACATGCACTCTGCCTAAGCTCGCGAGGCGAGGAAGGTTGTTCGCCGTGGCGAGCGATGCCAGAAACGCTCGCGAGGCGAAAGGAAAGGGCTCGCGAGGCGAGGTTCATAGCTCGCCGTGGCGAGCGATGAATGTCGCTACGGCCAGGCTTCCTATTTTCACAAAAACTCGACGATTCACATGGTTCTAAGCTTGTTTTTGATTCCAAAGTTCGTCCTAAACATTATCTAAGGTTAAAGGACGGTTTCTACATCAATCTAAACAAGTTTTACCGTTTGATCATCAATTTTTAGGGTTTTAACCTAATTCCAAAACTTTTCTAAATCAATCCTAACTTTGTCAATTAATCATCAGAATTACAACAATCAATGCTATTGAATTACTAGTCTCACCCTTACCTTATAATCAGGAAATCGCAGCCCCTCTAGGTCTCTCCCTCTTCTCTTGGCTTTTCTCCCTTTTCTCCAAAAGCAGTCGTACGTACGTTATGTTTTTCTAAACTAGGTCTCTCCTATTTATATAAATCTTTAACCTACTTATTTTTCTCTTAAATCCAAATATTAATATTCTATCCCAATATATATATATATATATATATATATATATATATATATATAATGTTTCTATAACAATAATAAATAACAAATATATCTCTATAACATATATATATTTCCATAACAAATCATTTATATTTCCATGGCAAATGACATATATTTCTACAACAAATCATGTATATATTTTTATAACAAATGGCATATATTTCTACAACAAATCATACATATTTCTATAACAGATTATATATATTTCTACAACAAATCATACATATTTCTATAACAGATTATATATATTTCTGAACCAAATAACATATATTATATTTCTAAATCAAATAACATATATATATATATATATATATATTTCTAAATCAAATAACATATATATTATATTAATAAATATATAACATATATCATAACAAAATATCACTTATCAAAATAAATCATATAAATCACACAAATCATATAAGTATATTCTAAACTCATTTAAAATAATCAAATAATTAGAGAGGGCGTTACACTGAGCCCCACTACAACCACTTCTAAATTTCTTTTAAATACTTCTGATTTAATTTTTATGAGTATTTTATTGAAATTTAATTAATAAGAATAGAACTTAGGGGGAGCTTACAAACCTCACCTTAAGGATCTATTAGACTCAGGGGGAGCTTACAAACCTCTATCCCAGTGGTCAACTTATTAATTAGATCAACAACAATTGAACATTTTAAATACTATTGTTTATCATCATCAAAAAGGGGGAGATTGTTGGAACAAAATGTGTTTCACAATGAACCTTATTAAGTTTTGATGATAACAAGGTATTAAAAATTGTCAATTGGTTATTACTAATAATTGTTCAAGTGTACAGGACCAAAGGCTACTCAAGTTATTTCAATAGGTCTTGGAAGAACAATGGAAAGAAAAAGAAATTCTGAGCATCTGAAGAAAACTGCTCCTGAAACTGAAGTGCTCCTGAAGAGATGACGTCATCAGAAGCAGAAGGTCATCAGAAGCAAAAGTTTTTATCAGAAGCAATATCTTCACCAGAAGCTACGTTTGATCCTTTAATCAAACTGAAGATTCAAAGTAGCTGATTCTCAATTCAGTCTTATCAAAGAAGAACGAAGAATTGAAAGGGAGGTATCAACGTATATATGGATAGCACTGAGCACTTGTCTCTCATTAATAGAGTTGACAAAGTACAAGTGTACAACCACTACCTCCACTACTCTGTTTTCTGTCTACGCTACAAGACAAAACAACAGCCATGCCTGCAGAATTTGTACACTCAAGATGGGAATGAATTTGAAGCTTATTCTTCAAAGGACTACACCCAAATCAGGCAAAGGATCACTGGTGGATAATCAAAGGATTTCAAACGACTCTTTAGACGTGCTGATTATCTCAACGTCTCTTTCACGCCTCTATATAAAGGAGTGAAGACTTGAAGATTAAGATAGAGAAATACATAAGTTCAAAAGCGCCAAAACTCTGTCAATTTGATTCTACAAAGCACACTGAATTTCTGCACTGATTTGATACATCTTAGAAATTCAAAGTCTAGAGTCTTTTCTGCATTGTATTGTGAACACCACTGATTGTATATCAAGTGTTCAATTCAAACTCAATTCTCTGTATTTTTGTTTGATTAGAAGTCTCTTGCCTGCGTGCTTGAGCATTAGAAGTCTCTTGCTTAGTGCTTGAGCATTGGAAGACTCTTGCGTGTGTGCTTGAGCATTTTTTGTGAAGTCTCATACTTAGAAAGTATTGAGCAGTTGTAATCTTGTGATTATAGTGAAATCTCCTTGGAAGTGCAAGGGGGACTGGACTACTTCCGTGTTGTGGAAGGAACCAGGATAACTGCTTGTGTCTGTGTCTTTCTTTTCTCTGCTCTGTTCTTTTCCGCTGCAATCTGACTCTGATCATTTCATCAGAAGCAATCAAACTGCTTCTGAAGTTTTATCAGAAGAAGTAATATTGAGAAAAAGAAAACACAATTCAACCCCCCCCTTCTTGTGTTTTTCACCTTCACTCTTCTTTGAGAAAGATGCCGTCACAATGCAAAAATACAAAAAAAGAAATACAAAAAAGAGTTCGCTATGCTGAAAACCCGAAAAGATGGCTCGGGCAATAGAGATCGTCGCGGTGGACTGAAAACCCGAAAGGGCGGTCCAAACAAAATTTAGGGGCATAAAAAAGGAATATACTCTTGGTGGACTGAAAACTCGAAAGGGCGGTCCAGACAAACGTTAGAGATTTTCAAAAAACAAAAAAAAAAACTCTTATTTGTCACTTATTTTATTTGCTTTATCATTCTTTCATCAACCAAGCATAATGTAAAAAAAAATAGAGAATCGGGGAATAAAGGTGACTGATATTTTTCTCAGAGGCTAAATTAGATCTTGCAACTTTTTTTTATAACTAAAAGGATAAATTGTATTTTTGGTCCCTTAACTATTTAGGTAGTATCGCATTGGTCCCTTAAATAAAATTCGATTTATCTTGGTCCTTTAACTTCTCTCCGTTACACATTTGGTCATTTCCGTTAGTTTTAATTCAAAAATGTTAGGTTTTCTTCATCTTCTTCTCCTCTTTTTCATCTTCATATCATCTCCATCAACCTTCAACAACAATAATCTCATAAAAATTCCAGGAAAAAAAAATGAAGAAACCTAACATTTTTGAATTAAAACTGACGGAAATGGCCAAAATGTGTCACAGAGGAAAGTTAAGGGACTAAAATAAATCAAATTTTAATTAAGGGACCAAAGCGATACTACCTAAATAATTAAGGGATCAAAAATGCAATTTAACCTAACTAAAATGAAATTAATTGCATTTGGTAACCGTATTTTATAATAATGCAATTTTTTAATTTGGATAAAAAACTATTTTGCACGTTAATATTTGCAAATATTTGTAAATACCTTAATATCTACTAATACTCTCATTTATCGGGTATTCACACAAATGTGAGAATAACATAAATATTATTTTTATCAAATAGAGAGAGTTAACTACTATAAATAAATCATGTTAAAATCAAAAAGCTAAATTACACCAGAGATCTTTTAAAAAGGTTAGAATATTTAGACGATAAAATCAAAGTAGGTCTGAATTATTTGTTGAGATGGTAAAATCAAAGACGGTAAAATATTTATCGGGTAACTGCGGAGACTAATCCCTCGAGTATTGGGTATCCAAATGGACGACAAGCTCTCCGTAAGAGTTTTAACACTGCTGCATGCATGTCCAAGGCTGGATTCGAACCGAATATCTTGGTTAAGCTAGAAGAGACTTGTTCCATCTCATCTAAGCGCTCTTGGGTATTTGTTGAGATGTTTATGCTAGATAAGAAAATGAGTTTCGTAAAAATAAAACATAAATATTATATGAGATTGAACTTGTGCATAAACAATTGTCATTTTTTATTGGATTACCTAAATAAGAAAAACTCACTGGAAAGTAATTTCATTACATCAAATAGACTCAATGTGAGATAAAAGTAAGTGAACATCATAAACTTGTTTTCAGTAAAGTGTAAATTGAATATATTGCTAATTTTTTTATAGATTAAGAAAATGATTTTGATATTCAATAATTTAAAGATTATTTTTTAGAGACTTTGAAAAAAGCATAATCAATTTCCTACTTATCTATACTATATATAAAGAGAATACTTAGTTTTAGATTGGCTTTTTCACTTTCAGTTACACTCTTAAACAATTTTTTCTAAAATAATAGTATATTGTTGCTATCATTTAAAAAGATAAGAATGGAATTTTCTAAAACAATTTTTTCAGTTACTTATATTGTTTGTGTCACTGAAAAAGATAAGTATAGTTTGTTACAATATGAAAGTTTAAAATATTTCTTATTATGATTTTAATAAAAATCAAATTTTCATAAAAACTATTGTTTATATTTTATATGCATTGGCAAAATTATAGAAAATAGATTTTTCGTTACAAAATTATGTTTATCTTTTGATACTTATTTTCTCACCATTCAAAAAGATTTATTTCTTGAAAAACTACTCTTAATATCTTTCATTTCAAATCGTATCAGAAAAATAACGTTCATGTAACAAAATATAGTTTTTTCATTTTGTTCGGATGATCATGGGGTAGAAATAAATGAGTTTTGTGAGTTTGTAAATTGTGAGAGTAGAAGAACCAGATTTGAATAAACAGCAAGATATGGTGTCAAACAATTTCAGAAAAAAAAGAAGAGGATGAAAAAAAAGAGTAAAGAAAAAAGATGAACAAAATTGCTCTAAGCAATTGAAACCGGGAACAAAAAATGTCATTAAATGTTTAGACTGGAAACATAAAAACACATTAATTTGTCAAAAAAAAAAAAACAAATTAATTGAATATGTGGTAAAGATGTAATTAACAAAAATTATATGTGATATCTGTAAAATATACTTCAATGTTTAATTTAGTTAATGGGGTATATATGTTGCTCAATTTTATTGGTGCCACATCAATTGGGTAATTTATCCTTACTTTTGTGAAGGGTAACATAGGCCTCATCGTCTATGCGAGTTTAACTCTTTGTTAGACATTGCATAATATATGAAAGGATTGGGGTTCGAATCATCACTTATTCCTCTTATAAAAGTGAATTTCTAATCATTTGCTTGACAAACAAAAATTAATAAGAAATATATAATTTTTACATAAAATATTAGATGAAGTTTGTTTAAATTTTTTTACAAGTAGATAAAGTTTGTTATAGGATTTGTACTAAAAAAAAGTTTGTTATAGGAACAGGTTGCTCATATATTATTACGAGATAAAATAAAATACATTCAAGATTTAGAATATACATCCAAGATTTATCTTTATTCAAAATATATTTGATATAATTTAAAGTTTACGCTTATCTTTAGTGATGAGATTTGCAATAGAAAACCTATATACATAGATGTATATATTTGTATTGAAACGCAAACAACTTATCAACCAAAAAAAATCACTCAAACTTGCTCGCCACATCCCCGGCCTGTTGGAGAAGATGAAGTCTTCTTCACGGCTGTCGATCGCAAGGGCGGATAAGATTAGTAACTTGCCGGATTCAATTCTGTGTCACATTCTCTCTTTTATCTCGACCAAACAAGCTGCAATTACAAGCGTCCTCTCAAAGCGATGGAGACCATTGTGGCGCTCAGTTCTCGCTCTCAACTTCAACTCAAACGACTTCAAAACTTTTGTTCGTTTTGTCCGTGTAATAAACTCAACAATGAAACAGCGAGACATTACAGAACCAATCCAATCGTTTCGCTTAAAATGTCCTAAATATTCTAGTTTCGACCAAAAGAATCTCAATCAATTTGTTAAATTTGTACTGCAACGTGGAATACAAAACTTCTACCTCCACCTGCCTGAAACATGTAAGATACAAACAAAATTACCTCATAACATTCTATGTTGTAGGACACTAGAAGTTCTTAAGTTGAAAAGCATAATGATGGTCGATTTTTCTCATCTGGTGGATATAGATTTACCTTGTGTTAAAACTCTCCATTTGAGTAGGGTTTATTTTGGATGTCATGAACATGTTATGAAGCTTTTATCAAGTTGCCCTATTATAGAGGATTTGAAAACAAAATGTTTACATGCACCCGACGGCAACGAAAGGCATCCTCTAGAGGAAAAGTTTAGGAGCTTTCCTAATTTGTTCAAAGCAAGGATTTGTGATTTGAGTATTCTGATTAGTATGGTTTCTACGTGCGTCACGCAGCTTCCCATGTTTCAGAGTCTGACTTACTTGGAGCTTAACTTTAGAGATCAAGATTGGTTTTTGAGGGGGTTGTGGTTGCTTGAAGTGCTCAAACACTCGCCGAAACTTCAAAATCTTACGATTCAGGTTTTGTCGATGTTTATAATTTTTTTACTTAAAACTCGAGTTTCATACATTTTACATTTTGTAAAAACTAAAGTTATATATATGAATTGTTGACAGGAATGTGAGCGTCTAGACAGTATGTATAAAACAATTTGGATGGATCCACCAAGTGCTCCGGAATGTCTGTCAACATGGCTCAAAACATGTTGCATTCGAGGTTATCGCGGCACAAAATATGAGTTTGAATTTGCAAAATATATTATGCAGCATTCAAAAGTACTAGAAACCATGACAATTAAGAGTACCTGCCTTGAAAAGTACCAAATGTCGCTGAAACTATCTTCATGCTCAAGGGGCTCTACAACATGTAAACTTTTATTTGATTGATCACGGTTGTGCTATATTAGAAAAAGAGTTGAGCTGTGTTTCATTTTGTCCTCTATGCATCATGCCAATAAGATTTTTCTGATATATATCTTCGTTCATATTGTTAGTTGATTATTGAGCCTCTTATAATTCGTGGGTTTATTTTGAAGTTTGAGGTTATATCAATGTTTATCGTTTTTCAGAAGTTGTTTTTTAATAGGCTTAATAGCAGTTTTCGCCCCCTAACTTTTACGAAGTTGCGATTTTAACCCCCTAAAAAAACTACAAAACTGCCTCTTAAGTTTTGCAACTGTAACAGTTTTGGCCCCCCAACTATAATATTTTATGAAAGTGAACTCTTGTGTTTTAAGTATTCTTGATATACCCACATCTTGTTTTATTGTGAATAATTCTCCAATGAAAAAAGCATGAGTTGCATCCCTTGAGCAATTGTATGGATATGTATTTTAAGGCGCACGCTCTAACTCTAAAGGTAAATTAACCCTAAAAAATTTTCAGAGAAAAAATAGTATAAGCTAGTGTGGGGGATTTTATAAAGCCAAAAATAATTCGAAGGTTGCATCATTGAATCTAGATTGGGGAAGGGGGTAGGCCCTCCGACTTCCTACGTGAAGATGTTGTCTCCATAAATTAATAAAAAAAATTTGCTGAAATCCGAAAAATGTGCAAATGGCATAGATCCAATCATCACAAATACTCTCATCTCTCTTATATAAAATGAAGAAAGAATTTTTCTCGGTTGGTTTAGTCTTAAGCTTATAACCTGTTTCCTCATAATATCTATCTCATACAGACACAAGAAAAGGGTTAGACTACACACACACACACACACACTCACTTAGAACTTGATTGTTTGGTTGAATAAAGATTACAAGAAATGCTTGAGTTTGTGATTAGTGTACGCTTGAAATAAAAGCCTTTGAGGAGACACAAGTTTTAATTGAATTGTCATATGTTAAGTCTTGCTTATGTTACCATGTCTATGCCTTTTGCTTGAGGACAAGCAAAGATTCAAGTGTGGGGGAGTTTGATGAGTCAATAATTAGTAGTTTTAATATAATATTTAAGTCCTTTTTAATTAGATTTAAGTTTATTCTATTTTAATATTATTTCCTTTTAGAGCTATTTTACTTCAGTTGCATATTATTATATTTCATGAATGAATATTTGATGGATTGAGTCTTAGAGCAAAAGAAAGAGGTTTGGAGCTGATTCGGAACGAAAATACGAAGATTTGGAGACAAAAAATATGTCTCTCCTAAGTCAGAGGCTTGGCACAACCCGTGCTCCCACTGGCACGGCCGTGCCACCTCCCAAGATCTCCTTTTGCTGCTTTTGCTTAGATTTTAAGCTACTCTACTTGGTTTTGACCGAAAAGTCCGCAGTTTCTTGTGGAACATTCTAGTGATGTATTGCTTAGGTTATGTAAACTATAAATAGAGTAGCTAGCCATCACAACAAATCATCTTTTATTCTTGAAATTCAATAAGTGACAATTGTCTTTCTTAATAAAAGTTCTTTCTTTACTTCTTTATTTTACTTTATGCTTTTCTTCTTCTACTCCATGTCTACGATGAACATGAGTGAGTAGACTTCTCTTGTCTTGGGATTGTTGGATAAGTCTAATGACATAATCCTAATCAAATCAAGCCTTAAACCCTAATCTTATGTAACCCTAGTTTCTAATCTAAATTCACCGTTTTAAAATAAATTAACAATTATCAAACTGTAGAATCGAAAGTGGAGGGTTAGTAATTGGTAATTCATCATCTCAAATATCAATTCATAAAACGAAAGTGGAGTTTTGATATTCGAACAAGTGAATTTAGACAAGGATTGTGAAACATGAAAATAGTCTAGCAAACCTTGAGACATATAAAGTTTCTAACTTCAAGGATTCTAATAGCAATCAACCATGAAAATAAGCGTGGTTGCTAGAGGAACACATTCACTGAGACCGAAAGGAGATGTGATAGGCTAAAGAGAAACCTGTCTTTAGAAATTAGGTGTAACATAAGGTTCTAGGTTTAATGGTTTGGTTTGTGAAGGATTTGTCGCCATGATGGACCAATAATCCCAAGGCTCTCTTTTATTATTATTTTCAACCGTTAAAAACCCCAACTTTGCAATTTAAACTCTCTCTAATCATCAACTAAAGTTAATTGAATTGAACAACTCTCTGTTGGAATGATACTATCTTTTTACTACTTCAATAGAACCGTACACTTGCGGTTTTATCCTATCACATTGACACTATATGTTACCTTTGAGTGGTTTTTGTTTCTTTGAGAATGGTGCATCTAAGAGGAAATAGAGAAAAACTCCAAAGGATTGATGCTCTAACATGAGCCAAAGGGAAAGGACTTTATCGATTATAGTCCTAGAAAACTCATGTGATTTAATTTCCCATGAAAACTGTACTGCAATGCGATAAGCCATTTATCATAAAAAAATTTCAGCAAGCTTTCACTTCTAATCCTCTCAATAATCGATCTCTACAACGCAAAAGATGTTGCGCGTAACACTCTCTTCTCTCACGTCAATCGTTTTTTTTCGGTAACCTAACCACTCCTCGACGAAGCTCCGGATTCTTGGTGTTTTCTCATTGATTGTTTGATGATCTCTCTTTTTCTAGCTCGACTCGAAGCGATGTTTTAGCACACTTTCCCTGGGTTGGTGCAACGAGTTTCTTCTCCAACGAGTTTCTGAATCTGTGTTTTTTCGTTGATTTTTTGCTGCTCCTCCTTCCTCTTGCTTGATTCGGAGATTTTGGCATTGATTTCTCACACTTTAGCTGGGTGGGTATCACTCCAGTGAGTTTCTGAAAAAGAGAAACACACAAGGGGCGGTTGAATTGTGTTGGCTCTTTCTTCTTTTAAACTAAGTCTAGAGTCCAGAGTCTGATAGAATTTAGAGTTTGGAACAATGTTCAGAGTCTAATGCAACATATATAAAAGAGATAGATTTCCTTGAGTTCGTCGTTGTCAGCTTTTTCAGGAAGGGGTCCTAGGTATGCATGCAGTGATATGGCAAGGGATTAATACCCGAGATTTTCATATTTCAGCTTTTTCTTCCTTCAAATTCGGTTCTTCAATAAATCTGCATTTTCAGGTTGGATTTGTATTGAGAAATTGACCGGTACTCTCTCTTTCTGAGATTGTGAGGAATCCTTGGCCTCGTCTGTCATGATTTTTGAAGAAGTTTTGATTTTTTTTTTCCTTAGAGATTGAAATAAGCGATTTGAAAGATTTTATGGGTAGAGGTTTAATGGTTTGAAGATAGAGAAATGGTGCTTTCACGTTGAAAGAGTAGAAGGGAAAGTGTAAAGTTGGGTCCGAAATGAAAAGGTAAAAAGAAAAAGGTATGGACCTTTTTATAGTCTTTTAGATATTGACAGATGTCAACATCTTAAGTTGACAACTATTAAGATAGTTAGAAAGTGGTAGTTCTCCAATGACTGGAACGTGACCCACTAAGTGTGATTTGATGACATCATAAAGTTTGTTTTCCAAATTACCTTCGGAAGGAAATGTGCTCGACATAGTTCAAAATCGTCATTTTCTTTCTTTATCGAAAGATACAGTGAAAAAGACATTTTTGGGGGACAATTTGTTAGAGTGCATTTTCAACAGGCTATATTAAATGCAGTCAATGGAGTTTGACTTTAGATTTTGAAGAAAAGTTAATGTATTCGACATCTTTATTTAGTGGAAAGTATGGACTTAGCAAGATTTGTTGTTTCAAAATATTATAGTGCGAGAGGCAAGAAGGCGTCGAAGAAGGATTGGTTCCAGATAAAACCAAATAACGATTGTTTTTAACGAATGCCATTTGAATTTCAAAGCCAAGAGGAGTTCCTAGATGTTAGTAGCAGTTATAGTTTCTAATGTCTATGTGTAAGTAGTTTTCTAGTATAAATATAAATTTCTCATAGGAAAAACGGGTCACAATTCAACTACACAGAAAACTTATGCTCAAACTATCCACATTTAGAGAGAAACGAGTTATAAGTCAAAATGTATGAATTTGTGTACTAATTTACATTCAATCAATGCAATTTAAGTTTGTTTCTTTAAATTCCTTTGCAATATACTTGTTCTTTTCGAGCATTCTACATTCTTTCTTTGGAAGTAACTTCGACGAATTTAACTTTGTTTAAGTTTGATGGTTGTCTTCATCGTTTTCATAAGAGTATCAAGAACATTCATCAATTTCTAGAAAATAACAAACATAATATGTCCCAAAGATTTACTAGTTTATCTTGCAAGTAATTAATTTTAAACCAGCGATTGTTTGCCAAAAATCAAGGTAAACAACAACACGCATTTTAACCCACACTTTCCCAACACACTCTTCTTTATTCGTTAAAATTCACATGAATCCCACCAAATCATGTGGGTCCCATATAAATTTGGTGGGTCTCATGTGGATTTTAACCAATCAAAGAAAGTGTGTTGAAAAATATGTGTTAAAATATGTGTTGCTAACATTTCTCGTTTACATGTTAACAATGACAAACAACTAGTGGTTAATATATCAATATTGAATATCGATGACACTTCGCGATATGATGCCTTTAGGTAATTTTTGAGTCTTTTTCTTGTCTATATAGGTTCCACCCTCCTCTGTCCAGGAAGAAGGTTGTTGACAAAGGTCCTACACTAAAAGACCATTTAATATCACCATCCAAAAATCTCAAGTCCGGACAAGATCATTAGTATTTAACTTTTGCAAGTAATAGAGATCTTAAAAGAAATATCCAAAAGAATCAAATACAATTAAATTTATGCGATTTTCTGTTATTTGAATGTGTTTTCTATTTTTGCTTTGATAAGGATATGCTCAAACAAAAGAATATGAAAAAAAATTAACCACAAATAATAGTAAAGGCCTACCAATAGCTTGCTAATGTAAATTTAGTAAAAAAATAAATAAAACCTTGCTGATGTAAATCAACATATTGGCCATATACTTTTTTTTTTTTTTTGAAAGGATATTGGCCATATACATTTGTATTGCAAGGTAAGTCTTTATTTTCTTCATAAAAGCAAGTGTAAATATTATCTATTTAAAACTAATAAATATTCACTGAAAGTGTGTGTAGATTTTTCTAAATATTCATAAATGTCATAGTAAAAAGTTTGTGAAAACGGGACGATTCATTCTTGATAGAAGATTTAACCATAACGGAATCCCTGAAAAGTGAAAGAAAAATGGGATGATTCATTCATTCATTGGTGAAAGAAAGAAAGACTACATGCAGTTGCAGACAAAATGCAAAACTCATTTATTGTT
Organism: Medicago truncatula; assembly: GCF_003473485.1. Lineage (NCBI taxonomy): Eukaryota > Viridiplantae > Streptophyta > Magnoliopsida > Fabales > Fabaceae > Medicago > Medicago truncatula. The sequence continues at coordinate 15,317,489 of NC_053044.1, read as the reverse complement.
TCCTACGTAATCAAAATCTCACATAAATGTACTTTTTTTTATGGTCATGCACAAGATACCATGAGTTTTTAAAATAGGAAATTGCGTAGGACATTTGCTAAAGTTAGAACAAATTTAGAAATTTATTCTCAAAAAAGTAATATTTTCAACTTAATTTTTAATTTTATGTAAAATTTTAATTTTTTATTTATTTCTTAACTAGTGTCTTAGGATATTTGTTAATATACCATTGTTTAAAATGTTAATTTAATACACCATTTTTTAAATAATTTTTTTTAGGTTTTGTTAAGGTGTGCCCCGGTGTCCTATTTAATGATATCAAATTTAAAAATTATTTTTACAATATCAAACATTACAAATTTTAATAAATTGAATACATATATTTTTTAAACTTATTATTTATTATTCTCCATTTTTTCAATTCTTTAATTTATCCTTCTCATATAATTTATTAAGGACAATATTGTAAAACAACTCATAATATCTCTTTTTCATACAAAATTAATTACATTTCTTAATACATGTAAAATGACTAAAACATCGTATAATTTGAAACGGAGAGAATATAAAATATGCTTAAAGAATATTCCGAAACATTTGTTAACATTTTTCTTTCGCTTTTAAACTTTGTTAAATTGCCTAAAAACACTTGTTAATATTTACATTTCCCTTTTTTTTAATTTGATGTCCATTCAAGAAAAAAAATATCAATGAGAATTGTTTTGTTGCTTCCATACTATATCAAGGAGTACACTTTAAGTTAGAAATGCTTTCCATGTCATCATCTAAAGAGTTCAAATAAATGTACTTTGTGTTCTTAAACATACGTCACCTATACTCTGGGTTTTGGTCTATTGGTTGGTTTGAGATCTTGGAGTTTGCTCCTCCAGATGTCTCAGATTCGATTTCATCTGACGCCAATTTCAATGGGCTAAGTCCATACAGAACTTGCTCTGCCTTTAAACGGTATCCCACAAGTGAGCGGTAGAATTGATCCCCTTAGATTAGTCGATTCTTGGATGCATCGAGTTTTCAAAAAACAAAAAAAAACATACGTTACCTAATCATTCTCTCCTTTCTATAATCTATTTATCTATCTATATTTTTTCCTTCACTCTCTCTCTCACATTTTCACATCACAATAACACAACTCCACTGTCCCAAAACCAAAATAAAACCTCACCTTTTCTTCCATCAACACATACCAAAATGGGTACCCGAAAAACTCACTCTACTACTTCTAAACTCTTATTCATCTTCTTCTTCACCATTTTCACTTTTTCCCTTCACAATTCCCATGCAATTGAAGAAAATCCAATAAAAACCATCGTCATTTTAGTAATGGAAAACCGTTCATTCGACCACATGCTTGGTTGGATGAAGAAACTAAACCCAAACATAAACGGTGTAACCGGGTTAGAATCATCTCAATTATCAGTATCCGACCCGAATTCAAAACGGATATTCTTCAAGAACGAAGCGCAGTATGTGGATCCTGATCCGGGTCACTCGTTTCAGGCAATAAGGGAACAAATATTCGGGTCGGAAGACACGTCAGTTGACCCGGCTCCGATGAATGGATTTGCTCAACAAGCTTATTCAATGGATAATACGACCAAAATGTCTCAGGAAGTGATGAATGGATTTGAACCAGACCATGTTGCTGTTTATAAGACACTTGTTTCTGAGTTTGCTGTTTTTGATAGGTACGACAAAACTATTCATATTCCATCTATCAAGCACAGACACTTCTCGGATTAAGCGTGTTCTGGTGTCGGATAAATGTCAGTGTCCGACGCCGACACGACAACGACAATTATAATACATTGAATTATATGATTTTTTTCATATTATTAGTTGTGTCGGCGTATCCGTATCGTGTCAGGTATTCGTGTCCGTGTCCGTATCCGTACTTTATAGTATTCTATAGTTTTAAATCATTTTATTTTTTTAAGGAAGTTTTAAATCATTTTATTTGTTTGTAGCTTTTTAAATTTAACCTTTGATTATTACTACATATTTTTAAATGAAAAATGTTGCTATTGGTTAATTAGTTTTGACTGTATTAAATTTTTAAAGATATTTCTTTTTGAATCTAATTATACTACTGGTCTCTTTTTTGGAAAACATTGAAAATTACACTACTGGTCTCGTGACTACCAAAAAAGAAAGATACTGTTGCCACGTTCACATTTAAAAACAGAAACAATCTATAGATTTTATGTATAAAAAGATACTTTCTTCAAAGTTAATTTACAAATAGATTTTTTATTTTAAAATTTTCTCTTTGAGTTTCTTGAAAACAATTTTTAAATGAAAAATATTAATATATTAATTGTTCTATTAGTATCTTCTTTTTACTTATTTTTACCAAAATTCAAAGTTTAAAATTTTAGTTCCTTAGGTCAATCAAGTGAATTACCTATCTCGATTATTTAAAGACAATTGTTAAGAGTATACGTTAAGAAAATAGCACTTTTGACCCTCCAGATTTCACCCTATTTACAAAACTATGACCCCTTGATTTTGACTTAGTCAAAACTGGTGTGAATATTTTTTTATATATTAAATGCCACTTGGGCATACATGTGGAAATTAATTAAATATAAAAATATAACTTTAGAAGTCGTATATTCAATTCTTCAAAAGTTTCAATAACATTTTAATATTAAATATTATTTTTAAACTCGTTAATTGCGATTTTATGGAACAATTATCAACAATGTTATGAGATTTTTCAAAAAACTCTCGTTTCACTTTCAATATTATCTGGATATCAATGCTGCATGTTAATTAGAAGGATAGGAATGAGAGAATCTTTAATCAAAAGACTGATATTCTCACATCTTTTACTCGAAAATGTCAAGAGTTAGTATATTTTATGGAGGAGGAATTATTTTGTAAGAAAGTCCAAATATATTAAAGTTAAATCAATAAAAATTACAAATAGCATAGGGTTAAAAAAGGTATGATATCGTAGATTGGATAAGTGTTGCTACTAAAATATAATTCAAGTTTTTTAGAGGTACAATATAATTCAATTAGTAGTTGCTTGAAAGACTTTATAATATGTTAGCAAAACGCTTTGTTAACCTTTTTTGCTTTATTAACTCTTACGATTCACGAACAAAATACACTTCTTTATCAAACTTGCATATCTTGCCTTTTGTCAAAAAAAATGAATTTGAGAATTGAAATGACACGATGCCATAGTTTGCTTGCAATTTTGTTCCATGTTATATGATTTGGAAAAACTTCAAATTGGCTAGTTAATTATAGGCTTAATAGTAGTTTTACCTTCTAACTTTTTCAAAGTTGCGATTTTGACCATCTAAAAAAAAAACTACAAAATAGTCCCCTAAGTTTTGCATTTGTGGCAGTTTTGGCCCCCAACGCTAATTTTGACTCGGTCTACGCTAACATGGCAGGTTAAGTGAGGTGTCATGTGTTATTTTTTTTTACCAAAAATTGGCTTTGGGAGGCCAAAACTGCTACAATTGCAAAACTTGTGGGGCGGTTTTGTAGTTTTTATTCGTAGGGGACCAAAATCGTAACTTCGTGAAAGTTAGGGGGCGAAAACTCCTATTAAGCCTTAATTATACCATTTTTTTGTTTCAAATTATACTTTCTATTTAATCACGTGTTTGTCATGCATATACTCTTTGTAAAAATGATGACAAATTTGTTGACAATATATTATTTTGATAAAATAATGCTCATAATATCATTGATGCACTAGAAAAAGAAAAATTCTTGGTATTTCAATGTCCTTAATTATCGTAACTTTCATATGTTCGTAGGTGGTTTGCCTCCGTGCCAGCTTCCACCCAACCTAATCGACTCTACGTGCACTCGGCAACATCCGGCGGTGCCACCAGTAACGTGGCATCCCTGCTCGCAAAGGGCTACCCACAACAAACTATTTTCGACAGTCTACATGATAATGGATTCGACTTTGGAATATATTACCAAAATATCCCAGCAACATTATTCTATAGGAACTTAAGGAAGCTAAAGTACATCCCTAAATTTCACCTATACGACTTGACATTTAAGCATCATGCCAAGGAAGGAAAGTTACCAAATTATGTTGTGGTGGAGCAGCGGTACACAGACACTAAGTTGTTCCCTGCCAACGATGATCACCCGTCGCATGATGTGTATCAAGGACAAATGTTCGTCAAGGAGGTGTACGAGACGCTGAGGGCGAGCCCACAGTGGAACGAAACCCTATTCTTGATTACGTACGATGAGCATGGAGGGTTTTTCGATCATGTTGCTACGCCTGTGCGTGGGGTGCCAAGCCCTGATGGGATTGTAGGGCCAGAACCATTTAACTTCACTTTTAATAGGTTGGGAGTGAGGGTTCCTACCATTGCTATCTCACCTTGGATTGAAAAGGGCACCGGTAAGTCTTTATTTTTGCATTCAATCTTATTAGTAAAAATATGTAGGCAAAATTACATAATGTATTGCTTAATTTTGTTTTGGTAGTGATGTATTGCTTAATTTAATTTTAGGAAACACTTTCTATCTTTATATATTTTTCTTTTTTATTTAATATTTTATGTTATTAAATATCAACATCGTTTTTTTTTTGAAGAAGCTAAATTAGCCCACCTTAATTGGCACTAGGGAGAATCGAACCTGAGACATTGAGGAGGAGCACACTCCCAAATCCCAAGCCAATACCACCAGGCCAATCCAACTGGGTTAAATATCAACATCGTTACTTTTGTTTATCTGAATTTCTTTTATAAATAAAACCAGAAAGAATATAAAACTATATATAAGACATATGTTAACATGTCCTTGTGAGCTTAGCTCAAGGTGCGGGGTTCAAATCTCGACAAAAAAAAAAAAAAATGTGAACATGAAGAAAAAACACATCTTGACAATTTCCCACGTCTACGTAATTGCGAACCCAACTAATGGCCTACTCAAATCTAGTTTTCACAAAGTTATAAAGTAGTGTGACATAGCCATCTAATTTTCACACTACTTTTAAAAATGGACAAATCTATATAATGTATGCATATTGTACAAGCAAATCAGTTACGAAAGACTAGTTGTGGGTAGCAATAATTGAGGTGAATTATGAATCTATTTACTTATGTTAGTTTGTTTTGTCCTAGATCAAACTTATGGACAATTTTCTATTTGATGAGGAAACTTCTGGGATCTATCAAAGTTTTGATTAGATTAAAGGACATAAAAAATTAATAGAAAAACCAAAATCGTATAATTTACCATCTATTTGGTGTCATTTTTTATGTCAAAACATTTTTGTTAGACCGCTCCTTTGCGGTTCAGATTTTAGAATCTGAACTGCATAAATACCTTATAAAACCTCAAAACACGTTGAAATATTTTGGATTTAAGAATCTGAATAGGACGTACGGAAAACTAGGGTGGAAAAAGTAATGGCCTTTTTGTTACACATACTATCAAACTCCTCATCACTATATTGCTTAATGCATATCTAAAAAAGAAAACTATTCCTTAATGAAATTATTAAAACGGTTTTGGTGATTTGTTATTGATGCAGTTGTTCATGGTCCAAACGGTTCACCAACTCCTACATCAGAATATGAACACTCATCCATTGCAGCAACGGTTAAAAAGATCTTCAATTTACCTAAATTTCTTACCAAGAGAGATGAATGGGCTGGAACCTTTGAAGGTATTGTACAAATAAGGACAGAACCCAGAACTGATTGCCCAGGTTAGTTGCTCACTTCTTTGAAGCACGAACACATACACGGACACCGGACACAGACACAGACACGATAAAATTTTGAAAAAATGACATAATTCAATGTAATCACAAATGTCGGTGTCAGACACGACACGTATCGGACACCGGGACACTCCAAAAGTTTTCCTTCAACAAACAGTTAAGGGCTCTGTTTGGTAAGGCCATCAGCTAGCTTATCAGCTATCCGCTATAAGCTATCAGGTAGCTTATCAATTATCCGCTATATTTACCAAACAGAACCAAAATCAATTCTCAAAGCATTAAATAAGTAAATTATATAGCATAACCAATCATGTGTCTGACTTCAGAAGTGGTAATGATAGAATTCAAACGTTTATAATAATTTGACGGTTATAATTAATTGACAGTATACAAACTCTTTACATTTGCCGTATGTATGAATTAAATCTTTCTAACAATATCTTTCGAACATGTTTTGCTCTTCGCTGATTCTTGATATCGGTACTTTGGTGCAGAACAGCTTCCGACCCCGATAAAGTTAAGAAAGGGAGAGGCAAATGAAGATGCAAAGCTAAGTGAATTTCAGCAGGAGTTGATCCAACTTGCAGCAGTGCTAAAAGGAGACAATATCTTCACTAGTTATCCAAATACTATAGGGAAAGACATGAGTGTTAAGCAAGGAAAATATTACATGGATGAAGCAGTTAAGAGGTTCTTTGAAGCAGGTCGTTATGCAAAGAAAATGGGAGTTAGTGATGAAAATATAGTGAAGATGAAGCCTTCTTTGACTACAAGATCGTCCAAATCTTCAAACACAAAACCATAGGACCAAAATAAAATAAAGATTATGTAGCAATAGCATGAAAGGAAATGATAATTGAAATCAATAGTTTTTAATAAAAAAATTATCAAAATAGAAAAAAAACAATATGCTTTCTTTAAAAAATAATGAGAACTTAAATATATGGTTTATTCTTTCTATGTCTTTGTTTCTGAGGTGTAATGGTAGAGATTCCTATTAATTAAAGTTTAACCAATATCTAAATGATTTGAAGTTGTAGTAATCTAGTTGAATTGTGATATAACTTAAGTTAACAAATAATGATTTAATGAAGTCTTTTTCTTTTATCAAAAGATAATCTACATTAGACTTTCACAAATGTCCTACATTAAATTTTCATCAAATGATTTTTTAGCTTCCTATGTTGTCAAACTCATAACTTAAGTAGGATTTGGAGGATGATAATAGATTGTAACTCGGAGGATCGTAGCACGGATCATAAGATCCAACAAAAAGTTATGATCATAACTTGGAGAAAGATTGTAACACACGAATCGTAAGATGCTACCAAGATATAGAGTCATAACTCAAAGAAGGGTCGTAATACAAATAATAGAATACTATATATTTTTAGAATATCGTGTCATACAAATAATGGCCGAATTAAGAAACTTCAAAGTGATTGGTTTTCTGTAGAAATTGCCTCATTTGTGCACTTCATTATGAACATAGAAACAAGTTGACTGTTGCATTTTTGACATCCAATATGTATTGGAAACATACGTAAATGACCAAAAAACCAAGTGGTAGTTAACTGCTGCCGGGTTTTTAGTTATAAAGTCAGCGGTAGTTAACTACCGTTGGAAGTATTTTAGTATTTTATTTGTGTTTTTAGGAAGTTTATGATGTTAAAAAAGCAATTGTCAAACAAGTTTGAGTTATATTGTAGTCTTGGAGGCCTTTCTAGCAAGTATGACCCAACAAAGCAAACGATAGAACACAGAGAATCCACCAACTAATGCTTGCATTGTTCTTGCTAAAAAAAGTTGCTTTGCTCGATAAATAATCTTCCAAAATCTTGAACACAGAAATAGTATCTCCATCATGATTACATAACAAAGATATCCAAAACTTTCATTTTCATATTGTAATTGGAAAATTTCATGACTTCCAATAATTTCTTCTTCTGGTCACATGGAACTTGGAAAAGAAGTTTCGTTTTTGTCGACGATGGAACTACTAGTACTATCTTCTAAACTTTGTATAATTTCCATTGAAAATTCAAGGGCATTAAGTTGCATTGGAATTTGAAATCCCAAATTGGATATTCTTTCCTCTAGTGATTCCAAACTACCATTATGAACTAGTGAACCATGAGAAAGGATCAAGAACTTGGAAATATATTGCAATATTCTATAGCTAGGTTGATGAATTGAAAGTATAACTATCCTTTGCTTTGATTTAGCCATTGAAGAAAGAAGCTCAATAACATGAAGAGCTGAGGTACTATCAAGTCCTAATGTTGGTTCATCCAAGACTAAAATTGGTGGATTGTGAATCATATCAACAACAATTGATACCCTTTTTCTTTCACCACCAGAAACACCTCTATTTTCTTCATCACCAACAAAACTATGTGCTACATGAAAAAGTCCTAACTCTTGCATTAAGTTTTCTACTCTTAATTCTCTTTCTTTTGGTGTCATTTCTTTTAGCCTAAACTTTGCACTAAATAGCAAAGTTTCTTTCACTGTTAGAAATCGAAGCAAGTTATCTTCTTGTGAAACAAAGCCACATATTGTTCTTAATTGAGATGGAGTACTCATAGGGTGATCATTGATTGAGATAGTTTTTGGATTGAAATCTTTGTCTTTTACTCGGCCCGCGATTATTAGGAGAAGGGTAGATTTGCTTGTACCACTTAAGTCTTTCATATCACAAATATGTTTCTTCTTCTTCTTCTTCTTATTCATCAAGTGATGAAATTGACCTATGTAATGATGACACCTAAGAATTCATTCCTTTATGACCTGGTGACAAATGGAGACAATTAATATAAACTTACCCCGAATCCTCTCTGGTGTATACCTCCAAGTTTAGATCCTATAGTTTGCTAGTAGTTGGTGTGTTCATTGTTCAACGTAATTCCTGTTCTAAATAGAGGTTAATTCCAACAAAGAAAAAATATGAAGAAATACATGAACAAATTTTTCAAAATTCTTTTGTTTGTTAAAAATCTTGGGAGTGGCGATACGATATATCATGTGATGGTCAAGAGGATGTTTCTCAAGAAAAAAATATCCCCTTGATCATCACAAGATATATCGCGTTACCACTCCCGAGCTTTATCACAAACAAAAGGATTTTGAATGATATGTTCACATATTTCTTCATATTTTTTGTTTGCTGGAATGAACCTCCATTTAGTACAGAAATCAAATTGAACACTGAACGCGCCAACTACTGGAAAAACTCTAGGTAGTGAACTTGGAGGTAAACACCAAAGAGTATATGGGGTAAGTTGATCCCAGACGTCTCCAATTGTCACAAGGTCATAAAGGACTGACTTCTTAGGTGTGTCATCATTAGAGAGGTCACTTTCATCACCTGAAGAAGAATAAGAAGAAGAGACATAGTTGTGATTTGGAAGACTTCTTTGTTGATTATTAGGAAAACATGGGGCTGTTAGGTCATTGACTAGATTCTTGGATACAAGCCAAAATATAGCACGAAGCATATGAATTTCCTAGAATTCTAATATTGATACATTCACAAAATGATCAAAGTAATAATAAAACAATAAACCATAATATTGTTAAACATCAAACCTCATGAATATTCTTAAGCAGGAAAAAGAACTTCATCGAATAAATTCGATGCATTTGAGTTTTTTGTCATTATTATTGGGAATGTATATCACCAAATGAAATGTAACTATAAAAAAAAGCACTGACAATGAAATACTCACTCTTGTTAATTCAATCGAAATATATTTGCTTTAAGGGAAATTAGACATCACAAAATGAATACGTGTGTGATTTTCTAGAAATGTGAGCACAAAAATTTCCCCCCCAAATACATATTTGTTTTAGGGCTCCTATTATTATTATTATTACATTTGACCAACATTTATATGTCTTAGACCTACACAATTCAAATTCAACAATTTTATACGATACTATTGACAAATAGAAGAATATCATCAAAAGTGGCCCAAGAAAACAAACCTCGCAACTAGCAAAACAATCAATGGCATATACCTTTTATGAGTTAGGATTTACACTGACACCTGAAGATGAATTCCCACACAATGCTCTCCAAGTAACCATTGGATCCCAACTCAATCTTGTCCCTTCTTTGAGTACGTCAATCACAATAATAGATTCACCGTTCCTCCAACACTTTTGGAATTTAAAATTCTGCAAACCATAAAGATAATTCAGTGTTTTTTTTTGGACAAAAAATATAATTCAGTATGTACTATTGAAACCAAAATATGATGCTCCTTTTAAAAAATAATACAATTAAATCAAAGCACATTAGACAAATTATCATTTTTTCTAAATCATCAAATAAATTTAATAGAAACCTCTATCATGAGCACATGAAATGCCCAAGATAATGGCTTAAATACAAGAAAAATAAAAAAATTCAGGAGACCATGAAACATGGCCCCAATAACACACTCACAATACAAGGATATGACGCATAATATCTAAGAAAACCCACATGAATATCTCCTTAGAAACAAACCAAAGAGTGTATTTATGATCTATTACATTTTGATTGATTGATGAATACATACAAGTATGTTAGAAGGGGTCAATGATTATTACAAAAATGATTTCCAGGGGACTCAATAAATCAAAGAAACTCTAAAGCATCATGGAAAAAATACATTACAGCCAAAATGAATCTCAAATGGGAGTCAAATTATCATGATCGCATGCATTTTGATCAATTCATGAATATATGGGTTCAAAATATGTTACTAATTTTTTTTACAGTAAAATTAATATTTCATCAAGTGAGTTGTGTTAGACTATCACAAGTAATACGGTTCCCTCACAAGAGACATGGAAACAAACAACAAATGAAAGATTTCAATTGGAACACATTCATCTATAAGCATGAAAACAAAAGAAAAAGGGAAGAAAGAAAGAAATAATTAATCTAACTGAGAATTATTCTGAGTGAAAAAAGCATGTGGTTTGGAAAACAAAATGATGTGTTTATTGTACTATAAAATTAATAATATGAATGACTTATCATCATATAGCTATAGTGATTGTTTATATAGGATAATAGATATCATAAGAGATAAGCATGAAGGCCAGAATTGAATAAATGACAAACTTTTATCAAAAAGGAAATAAGAAAAATTGGGTAACTCATACAATGTACTTTAAACAATGAATTGAATATAATCAATTAACTAGCATAAAATATTGGTCAAAAATAAAGAATAGGATTTAAATGACTAACTACCAAAAGAATTTCATATAAAAAATTCCAAAAAAAAAAGAATTAATTTCGATCAACGTATAGAGTACTGATTGGTCAATTTGAAAAGGAAAAATATACGATTTTATATTTTTGTTTTAACTTTATACCTTATGATATTTAATTTGTGTATTTATGACTTTGTTTTGTGGTGTATCAATGGATTTGACTGTTGACTTGACTCTTGACTAGAACAGCTGATTTTGCATTAAATAAAATCATTTCATCAATTTGAATTGAATGTAGCGAAAATGTTAGATTCCTGTTTTTTTTGTTTGTTTTGTATCTACATCTATTTGTTACTTTGTAAAAGAGATAAATACAATTGTATTGTCTATTAATGAACTCTATGGACGGACACATTACTCTTCTACTTGTTTTTGTCTTTCTAATAAATAGACATTAAAACAGGGTCTATAAGTTGACCAAATTCAGACTTCAAATTTTTGAATCTCGAAATAAATAAATAAATAAATAATTTTTTCTTGTGATAATGACATAAAGATTTCATGTAGACAATTGTGAATGACTCACTTTCTGTTAGAAGTGAGCTCTAATCAAAATGAATTTATGTTCGCTTAGATGTTACAACAAAGTTGAGACAATTAACCATGTGTTCATGTGGTAGAAAAAAACTTGGTTTGTACAATTAATTCATTTAGAGTCTTGATGATAACAAAGTATTGAAGAACAGTTGGATATGCTAATATATGTTCATGTGCAAAAGACCATTGATTAAATTTTAACAAGGTTTGAACATGTATAAAGAGCATTAGAAGCACATGAGAAGCTAAAAGACTATGGTAGAAGATCTAAAGAAAGGTCAACTAGAAGTAAACGCCTTGGATAAGAAGAAATGAAGTCACTCAGAATCTAAAGATCTACATCAAATAAGAGCATCAGACTGTGAAGACCTCCAGACTCCAAAGAACGATGTATCAGCTTATAGGTTTTTGCCTATGTTGCTTGTTTTTACTTCAGATGCCATTTTTACAATTCATAATAATATTTGATTCACATGTCCGAAAATAGTTCTTCTGATTCATGATTCGAAAACCTCGACTACGCCAATTTGTTAATTAATGAATAGACAAAAGAAGATATGCATAGATCTTGGGTGGATCAACTACATAGAAAAAGATCTTGAACGGATCGACTGTAGAAAAAAGATCTTGAGTAGATTGATATACAATTCCAAGAATAATTAAAAAATAATAATATCTTGTGCGTTGAATTTCCTTAAGAAAGTGTTTTTGTCTGCTTAAGTATATTGATAAAATTTGATGTTTAATTGTATTATGGTTTATTGTTTAATTATTTCTTTGATCCCTTTTTGAATGTAATAGGTACTAGATTTCTAGGAAAATCATATTCATCGTGCTATATTTTGGCTTGCACCCATGAATCTATTCGATGACCTAAGATGCTCAAGTTTTCCAATAATCAACAAAGAAGTCTTTCATATCATAAATATGTTTCTTCTTCTTATTCATCAAGTGATGAAATTGACATATGTAATGATGACACCTAAGAATTCATTCCTTTATGACCTTGTGACAAATGGAGACAATTAATATAAACTTACCCCGGATCCTCTCTGGTGTATACCTCCAAGTTTAGATCCTATAGTTTGCTAGTAGTTGGTGTGTTCATTGTTCAATGTAATTCCTGTTCTAAATAGAGGTTAATTCCAACAAAGAAAAAATATGAAGAAATGCATGAACAAATTTTTCAAAATTCTTTTGTTTGTTAAAAATCTTGGGAGTTGCGACACGATATATCTTGTGATGGTCAAGAGGATGTTTCTCAAGAAAAAAATATCCCCTTGATCATCACAAGATATATCGCGTTACCATTCCCGAGCTTTATCACAAACAAAAGGATTTTGAATGGTATGTTCACATATTTCTTCATATTTTTTCTTTGCTAGAATGAACCTCCATTTAGTACAGAAATCACATTGAACACTGAACGCGCCAACTACTGGAAAAACTCTAGGTAGTGAACTTGGAGGTAAACACCAAAGAGTATATGGGGTAAGTTGATCCCAGACGTCTCCATTTGTCACAAGGTCATAAAGTACTGACTTCTTAGGTGTGTCATCATTAGAGAGGTCACTTTCATCACCTGAAGAAGAATAAGAAGAAGAGACATAGTTGTGATTTGGAAGACTTCTTTGTTGATTATTAGGAAAACATGGGGCTGTTAGGTCATTGACTAGATTCTTGGATACAAGCCAAAATATAGCACGAAGCATATGAATTTCCTAGAATTCTAATATTGATACATTCACAAAATGATCAAAGTAATAATAAAACAATAAACCATAATATTGTTAAACATCAAACCTCATGAATATTCTTAAGCAGGAAAAAGAACTTCATCGAATAAATTCGATGCATTTGAGTTTTTTGTCATTATTATTGGGAATGTATATCACCAAATGAAATGTAACTATAAAAAAAAGCACTGACAATGAAATACTCACTCTTGTTAATTCAATCGAAATATATTTGCTTTAAGGGAAATTAGACATCACAAAATGAATACGTGTGTGATTTTCTAGAAATGTGAGCACAAAAATTTTCCCCCCAAATACATATTTGTTTTAGGGCTCCTATTATTATTATTATTACATTTGACCAACATTTATATGTCTTAGACCTACACAATTCAAATTCAACAATTTTATACGATACTATTGACAAATAGAAGAATATCATCAAAAGTGGCCCAAGAAAACAAACCTCGCAACTAGCAAAACAATCAATGGCATATACCTTTTATGAGTTAGGATTTACGCTGACACCTGAAGATGAATTCCCACACAATGCTCTCCAAGTAACCATTGTATCCCAACTCAATCTTGTCCCTTCTTTGAGTACGTCAATCACAATAATAGATTCACCGTTCCTCCAACACTTTTGGAATTTAAAATTCTGCAAACCATAAAGATAATTCAGTGTTTCTTTTTGGACAAAAAATATAATTCAGTATGTACTATTAAAACCAAAATATGATGCTCCTTTTAAAAAATAATAAAATTAAATCAAAGCACATTAGACAAATTATCATTTTTTCTAAATCATCAAATAAATTTAATAGAAACCTCTATCATGAGCACATGAAATGCCCAAGATAATGGCTTAAATACAAGAAAAATAAAAAAATTCAGGAGACCATGAAACATGGCCCAAATAACACACTCACAATACAAGGATATGACGCATAATATCTAAGAAAACCCACATGAATATCTCCTTAGCAACAAACCAAAGAGTGTATTTATGATCTATTACATTTTGATTGATTGATGAATACATACAAGTATGTTAGAAGGGGTCAATGATTATTACAAAAATGATTTCCAGGGGACTCAATAAATCAAAGAAACTCTAAAGCATCATGGAAAAAATACATTACAGCCAAAATGAATCTCAAATGGGAGTCAAATTATCATGATCGCATGCATTTTGATCAATTCATGAATATATGGGTTCAAAATATGTTACTAATTTTTTTTACAGTAAAATTAATATTTCATCAAGTGAGTTGTGTTAGACTATCGCAAGTAATACGGTTCCCTCACAAGAGACATGGAAACAAACAACAAATGAAAGATTTCAATTGGAACACATTCATCTATACGCATGAAAACAAAAGAAAAAGGGAAGAAAGAAAGAAATAATTAATCTAACTGAGAATTATTCTGAGTGAAAAAAACATGTGGTTTGGAAAACAAAATGATGTGTTTATTGTACTATAAAATTAATAATATGAATGACTTATCATCATATAGCTATAGTGATTGTTTATATAGGATAATAGATATCATAAGAGATAAGCATGAAGGCCAGAATTGAATAAATGACAAAATTTTATCAAAAAGGAAATAAGAAAAATTGGGTAACTCATACAATGTACTTTAAACAATGAATTGAATATAATCAATGAACTACCATAAAATATTGGTCAAAAATAAAGAATAGGATTTAAATGACTAACTACCAAAAGAATTTCATATAAAAAATTCCAAAAAAAAAAGAATTAATTTTGATCAACGTATACAGTACTGATTGGTCAATTTGAAAAGGAAAAATATACGATTTTATATTTTTGTTTTAACTTTATACCTTATGATATTTAATTTGTGTATTTATGACTTTGTTTTGTGGTGTATCAATGGATTTGACTGTTGACTTGACTCTTGACTAGAACAGCTGATTTTGCATTAAATAAAATCATTTCATCAATTTGAATTGAATGTAGCGAAAATGTTAGATTCCTGTTTTTTTTGTTTGTTTTGTATCTACATCTATTTGTTACTTTGTAAAAGAGATAAATACAATTGTATTGTGTATTGATGAACTCTATGGACGGACACATTACTCTTCTACTTGTTTTTGTCTTTCTAATAAATAGACATTAAAACAGGGTCTATAAGTTGACCAAATTCAGACTTCAAATTTTTGAATCTCGAAATAAATAAATAAATAAATAATTTTTTCTTGTGATAATGACATAAAGATTTCATGTAGACAATTGTGAATGACTCACTTTCTGTTAGAAGTGAGTTCTAATCAAAATGAATTTATGTTCGCTTAGATGTTACAATAAAGTTGAGACAATTAACCATGTGTTCATGTGGTAGAAAAAAACTTGGTTTGTACAATTAATTCATTTAGAGTCTTGATGATAACAACGTATTGAAGAACAGTTGGATATGCTAATATATGTTCTTGTGCAAAAGACCATTGATTAAATTTTAACAAGGTTTGAACATGTATGAAGAGCATTAGAAGCACATGAGAAGCTAAAAGACTATGGTAGAAGATCTAAAGAAAGGTCAACTAGAAGTAAACGCCTTGGATAAGAAGAAATGAAGTCACTCAGAATCTAAAGATCTACATCAGAATAAGAGCATCAGACTGTGAAGACCTCCAGACTCCAAAGAACGATGTATCAGCTTATAGGTTTTTGCCTATGTTGCTTGTTTTTACTTCAGATGCCATTTTTACAATTCATAATAATATTTGATTCACATGTCCGAAAATAGTTCTTCTGATTCATGATTCGAAAACCTCGACTACGCCAATTTGTTAATTAATGAATAGACAAAAGAAGATATGCATAGATCTTGGGTGGATCAACTACATAGAAAAAGATCTTGAACGGATCGACTGTAGAAAAAAGATCTTGAGTAGATTGATATACAATTCCAAGAATAATTAAAAAATAATAATATCTTGTGCGTTGAATTTCCTTAAGAAAGTGTTTTTGTCTGCTTAAGTATATTGATAAAATTTGATGTTTAATTGTATTATGGTTTACTGTTTAATTATTTCTTTGATCCCTTTTTGAATGTAATAGGTACTAGATTTCTAGGAAAATCATATTCATCGTGCTATATTTTGGCTTGCACCCATGAATCTATTCGATGACCTAAGATGCTCAAGTTTTCCAATAATCAACAAAGAAGTCTTTCATATCATAAATATGTTTCTTCTTCTTATTCATCAAGTGATGAAATTGACATATGTAATGATGACACCTAAGAATTCATTCCTTTATGACCTTGTGACAAATGGAGACA